>NC_133659.1:54335549-54641696 GCF_037893015.1 Macrotis lagotis
CAGCCAAACCCCAGTCAATCATTTGGATAGGTAGGTTAAATTAGGATGAAGGTAATCAGGAGTTTTAAACTCATCAGTGTGTCTACACCAAACATGTTAAGTCTTTCACTGGTGGAATGGATGGATGAGAACACTTCATTCCAATGGCCAGAAAGCCAGTTGAAACAGGTACTGTGGAGGGCTGAGAGCTCAGTTAGAAATTGAAGACATCAAAGTCATGCACTGCCTCTAGAATCATCACCAGTTGTCTTGACTTTGTCTTGCCACAGTGGATCATCATGACTTTGGAAGAGAGAGTGAGGTGGATGACTTTGTGCAGTTCTATTTCACTTAAAAATCCAATTTATGCAGAGAACAAAAGACATCACTCATTACCATTCTTTGAAGTCCTGTGGCATAGCAAGTGATGAAGCAGCAGGTGTGGATACACTGGGAGCTGTAGTCACAACCCTGTATGCAGGCAGCCCAGGATATAGGGTTGTTTCCCCATTGAAAGCAGTACTGAGATTCGGCAGCCCCACGGATGACTGAGTAGCCCTTTTAAGGGTCACACTGCTCACCTCCTGATGTGAGGAAGCTTCTAGAAAAGGTGCCCTAAAAACTGTCTGATTACTATAGCGGGTGGGAATCCCATAGTGCAATTGAGACACAAAAAAAATCTATAAAAACTTCTTCAAAGATTCCACTCACCATTGGTGCATGAAATGTGTGCACACTCGTAAACAACACAAGATTCAATAGATTTGAAAGACAAATAGCTCTTGTTATGAGAGAGCTCAGCAGATATCATATCCAAATAGCATCCCTGTGTGAAACAAGGCTGGCAAATGAAGGCCAGCTTACTAAAGTTGGAGCTGGATACACATTTTTCTGGAGTGGTTGCAGTGCAGGGGGGCACTGTGAAGCTGGGTTAGGTTTTGCAATCAAAATTAATCTAGTCAACATTCTTGAATGCTACCAAAAGAAGTGAAGAACAGTTTTATGACAATGAGATTGACACTTCCAGGAAAATGCTATGCCACCATCATCAGTGTCTATGCCCCCACCATGATGAAGCCCAAGGAAATTAAAGAAAAATTTTATGAAGACATGGAGACTCTTACTATCAATGTACCAAAACAGGATAAACTCATAATTCTGGGTGACTTTAATGCTAGAGTAGGCTCAGATTACCAGACATGTCAGTCTCCTTTGGAGGAATGGAGCTGGAAACAGCAATAGCAATGGTCACCTACTACTGAAGACTTACACATCTCATGACATTCTCATCATAAATACTGTTTTCTGTTTACCTAAACATAATAAAACTTCCTGGATGCACCCTTGTAGCAAACATTGGCATCTAATAGACTATATAATTGTAAGGATATGTGAAAATGAGAAAAACAATGTGTGATACAAGTGCTGGACTAATCACAGACTCATCCTCTCTGAGCCAAATATTGTCATTCAACCAAAACAGCGACCCCAATGTAAAATGACTATTAGAAGAATTAATGCCAATTAGACTGTCTTTCTGAGGGGGAACAGTTTGTTGCTAAATTGGAGGTAAAACTGAGCCAACACACAGTTGACATCAGTAGAGCAGAAAAGGAGTGGGCAGCTTTCAGAGATCTGGTGTACAGCACTAAATTTGCTCATCTCGGGCAGAACATCAAGATACTGGTTTGAAGAAAATGATGGGGGGAAATTCAAAAGCTGCTGAATGAAAAATGAGAACTCCACAGGGTTTACCAGAAGTTTAGTTCATCCATTTCTAAGGCAGTATTCAGTTCCACAAAAGTAAAGTAAAAGCAGAGCTTAGAGAGATGCAGGACTCTTGGCTCAGCAAGAAGACAGATGAAATTTAGTTTTATGCAGACAGTATTAAACCAAAGTCCTTTGATGATGCCCTGAAGTCTATTTATGGTCCAAAGACCTATAGTGCCTCTCAACTACTCAGTGCTGATGACATTGATTAATGATAGAGACATAATTCTAGATAGATAGTCTGAACACTTCTATAATGTTCTTAACAGACCATCATCAATCAATGCAGAAGTCATTGACTGTTTACCTCAAACTGAAGTCAATCAGTCCCTAGCTGAAGTTTGAACTGAAGAAGAGATTTTGAATGCCATTAAGGCTCCTTTCAAGTGGCAAAGCACCTGGTGCTGATTTTATTCCAGCTGCTATCTACAAGATGGAAGATCCAGTCTCATTCAAAAGTTGATTGAAATTTTCCAGGTTATGTGGCATGAAGGTTATCCAACAAGAATTGAAAGATGCCTCCATCATTCATCTCTATAAAGGTAAAGGGAATAGATTGTCCTGTGACAATCACAGGGATAATTCTATTTTAGTCATTTCTTATAAGATTCTTGCCAGAGTTCTTCTCAATAGAGTGATCCTTTATCTGGAAGAGGGTCACCTCCCTGAGAGCCAATGTGGCTTCAGAAAGGGTTGAAGAATAGTCGATATGGTGTTTGCTGCCCCAAAACTGTAGAAAAAATGCCAGGGACAGAATAGAGGTCTTTATAAACATTTGTAGATCTGACCAAAGCCTTTATAGTCAATCATAATTTGGAAAATTATGTCAAAATTTGGTTGTCTGGAGAAGTTCATCAAAATTTTACATCTGTCTCAAGATGGCATGCTTGCCTGGGTTCTGGATAGTGGACAACGCTCTTGAGATTTCCTAGTCACCAACAGAGTGAAACAAGGATGAGTCCTTGCTCCTATACTTTTTTTGGCATGCTGTTTTCAACCATGTTATCAAACACCTTTACCTAGGATGAACATGGTCCTAAGGTCAGCTACAGCAATGATGGCAAATTCTTCAACTTGAAAAGGCTGTAAGTCAGGACCAAAGTGAAGAGTGTTGGTGCATGATCTTCTGTTTTCAGATGATTGTGCACTCAATGCAGCCTCTGAAGCTGAGTTGAAATGAAATATGGATTCTCTGCTGCTTGTGTTCATTTTGATTTAACAATTAACACCAAGAAAACATAGGTGACTCCATTAGCCAGCACCACACCATCCATAGGATGGAACCATCAATTACAGCAAATGAAGAAATTTTGAATACTGTGGAAAGTTCACTTGCCTTACAGTGTCCTTTACAGAGAGGCACACATTGACAATGAGGGTGACAGAGCTAGCTCAGTATTTGGGAGCCTCCAAAAGAAAGTGTGGGAGAGAAGAGGTATTAGACTAACTACCAAATTGAAGGTCTACAAAGCCATTGTGGTAACCTCATTGCTATAAACCTGTGAAACCTGGATAATCTACTAGCACCATGTCAGGAAACTGAATCGTTTTCATTTAAAAATGTGTTAGGAAAATTCTGAAAATCACCTGGCAGAAGAAGATACCAGAAACTGAGGTCCTTTCTCAAGCTAATCTGCCTAGCATTCCAACATTAAAACAGAGAGTACAACTATAATGGCTTGGACAATGTTAGAATGTCAGATGTACCCCAAAAAATATTTTATGGAGAACTCAGACAGGGCAAGTTCTCACAAGGGAGTCAGAAGAAGCAATACTGGAACACCCTGAAGATCTCTTTTAAGAACTTTAGAATTGATTGTACAGCATGAGAGACACTGGCATAAGATCACCCAGCTTAGCATACTCTCAAAAGAGAGGGTGCTGCAATGTGAGATGGACATAACTGAAATAGCTCAGAAGAAACAAGACATACATAAGTTTAGAGTAAGTACCTCAGATGTTCACATAGACCTATGGTATAGCATTCTGAGCTCATGCTGATCTGATCAATCACAGTCAGACACACTGTAATTTGTCTCAAACATAGTGAAGCCATTTTGATCTTCTTTGATAATGAAGGACAAGAACTAGTAAATGTTTACTAGCTGACTCAGTTGTACTCAGATGAATGTGGGTAAGAGTGATGATGCTTGATGAAGTACTTTGAAAAGTGCTATAAGTCAAAAAGTGAAGCTATGACTCTTAAGGATACTAGTTTTATTTTCTAGACAGCATACTTTTCTATTTAAACAAAGGCAAAAGTGGCTGTTCCCCATGCCTGGAATATACTCCCTTCTTACTTCTGCTTCTTCCAATCCCAAGCATCCTTTTAAATTCAGCCAAAATGTCATCTATATGAAACCTTTCTTAATCTATCTAGGAGCTAACTAGGACCACCTTCCTCCCTCTACCCACTAACACATACACACATACACACTCTTCATATTTTCTTTGTACATATTTAATATTTACATATATATGTATACATACATATATGTGTGTGTATGTGTACACACACATGTATTTTCCCATGATAATGATAAAGTAGAAATACTGGGCTGAAAGCAAATAGTTGATATTTCCACTCTGATTTTCTCCCTGTGAAATCTTATGTAATATTATGTTTTACTAACATCTCTCCTGTGTACTTCCCTCTCCTGTGTACTAGTGTACCAGTATAACTTCTTCTGACACCCTTGTGAGCACTGACCCTGTATGAATTCTCCATAACAGAAGTTTTTTTTGGCACTTGTACATCTGGCATTCTAACAATGTGTTCAGAATCCATCATAGTTATACTCTCTGTAGTAGTGTTGGAATACTAGGCAGATTAGCTCAAGAAAGGACCTCAGTGTCTTGTATCTTCTCCTGCCAGGTGATCTTCAGAATTTTCCTTAGATAATTTAAATGAAGGGGATTCAGTTTCCTGACATGGTGCTGGTAGATTATCCAGGTTTCAAAGGCTTATGGCATGTAAAGACTATCTCTAATAGAGACTAAACCTATATCTGATCAGATATCCTCTGTATCCTGTACCTTGTGCATTATGAACCAAAACCATTTGACTCACTGAGGCATTGAAAAAATGTTGAGATAACAATGTTGTCCAAATAACGAGCAAACTATCCTTGACTATTTCTGACCCATATTCCTGAATCACACATGCAGAAAGCTCCCTTTCTAAGCCCTCCCTAATTCCTCATAGCTCACCCCCTTGCCTTTCCCTTTAAAAGATCCACATGTTTCAAGTTCTTAGAACTCAGATTGCTTGGAGAAGCTATATTTTTGTTTAAGTTAAATAAACTATATGTCCCCCATATCTCTGGGGTCACTAACATGTGCTTCACTCTGCTCAAAACCCAAATTCCATCATTTTGATTCCCTGACAAGGAAGTGAGCATCAACTCTTGACTCTAGAAAGTCTGGACTTGTGGAAAGATTTGCACCTATATACTTCAGCACTCTCCTTGAAACCTATAACATGCTTGGGGTGTTTTTTTTTTCATAGAATTTCCTTCTGATGGGGATGCCTGACTGAGAATTTCTGCTGGACCTTCCCAGCAAGCCAACTTCTTCCCCATGGACTCTGGTAGAGGTAGAATTAAAGTAGAAGTGAGACTCTACTGGTATGAGATCTTCACCACTCATTAAGGTTATAAAATCATGGGACACTCTAGAACCACATCAAGACATTGCCCTTTGGACTGCCTGTTGAGAAACTGGAAAAGAACTTGGTCTTTATAACCACTTAAATTCTTTTTGCATAGCCTCATTACTACCTTCAGATAAGCTCAAGGGCAACACAGAGGGGAGATGTTAGAAAAAACATATTACACAAGATGTGCTTTGCAGGAAGAAGGTCAAAATGGGAAAATTTAGATTTTTTTCCTTTCTGCCCAGTATTTCCACTTCATCAATAGAATGTTAGGTTTCCTGAGGGTAGGGAATGTGTTAGTTTTTGTCTTTCTGTCCTTGGGACCTATACTATACCTGACCCATATCAGGCACATAATACTGATTGATTTATTGATTGTACTGTACTATAACTAATTCTACACAGAATAACCTGGGAAGTAGTTGCTATTTTCTAAAACACTTCTCTCTATGAATGAAGGCAAAGAAAGTGTAATTCTGATTATCAAGCCAAGAGCCATTCATGCCTTTCAGAATCAACTAATCAAAAAGCATGTATTATATGCTTACTATGTACAGGACACAAAGAAAGGGAAAAAACCTCACTCCTGCCCTCAAGGAGCTTACATTCCTATGGTAGAGATAACAGGAAAATAATTAGGTAGTACAAGATATATAAATAGTTCCTCTGTTATCTTACAGATCAGTTGAAGGAGATTTATCATGTAGATGGATATGTTCAACAGCTCCACCAATAGTATATTAATGTATCTGTCTTCCTACAGACCCTGTAACATTAACTATTTCCACCTTTTATAATCTTTTTTTTGCAAGGTAAATGGGGTTGAGTGGCTTGCCCAAGGTCACACAGCTAGGTAATTATTAAGTGTCTGAGGCCGGATTTGAACTCAGGTACTCCTGACCCCAGGGCCAGTGCTCTGTGCCACTGTGCCACCTAGCCATCCCTATCTTTCGTAATCTTGCCAATTTTCAGGGAGTAAGGTGAAACTTTGTGGATGTTTAGATTTGCATTTTTTATCATTAACAATTTGAGGCAAAATTTCATTTCATTGTTACTAGTTTGAAATTCTTTTTTGCAGAACTGTTTACTCACATCCTTTGACTTATAGAGAATGACTCCTGATCATATATATGTATGTATATATATATATATATATATATTTGTGTTAATTCCTTATTTGTCTTAGCTATCAGGCTGTTATGAGATAATTGACATGAAAATATTTTCCTAATTAACAATTTCCATTCTTATCCTAGCTGCATTGATTTTGTTTCTACAAAAATTTTTCAATTCATGTAATCAAATTGTTCACCTTTCTTGGGGTCACTAGGGTGGCATAGTGGATAGAGCACCGGCCCTGGAGTCAGGAGTACCTGAGTTCAAATCCGGCCTCAGACACTTAATAATTACCTAGCTGTGTGGCCTTGGGCAAGTCACTTAACCCCATTGCTTTGGAAAAACTTAAAAAAATTTACTTCTCCCCTTTGTATATCTATGTATCCAGTTCAAATTTCTCCATTAAGCTTCAGTTCCTCATCACCAACTGCCTATTAGAAAAACTGGATATCCTGGAGACTCAACATATTTAAAACTAAATTCATTTTCTTTTCTCTCAAATCCACTTCTCTTCCAAAAACTTGCTTTTTTTCTTTCAGAGATACCACTTCTCTCCCAATTTCACAGGCTTCACTTGACTTAATTCTAGACTCCTTACTCTTTCCCAGCCCCCATTTTTAATCATACAAATCTTACTGTTTCTTCCTTCAAATTGTCTTAAATGCACTTTCTTCATTCTACTAACATAGCTACCACCTTAATTTGGACCCTTATCCACTTCTCACTTAAAATACTGCAAAAATTAAACAAATGTTTCTGTTTAGCTTTTAAAGCATTTTTATAACTTTGCCCTAACTTGTCTTTCTAATCTCCAACATCTGTTGATTCATTCACATTGGCCTCCCCTCTCTTTCTTGAAGGTGACATTCCAACTCCTGCCTCTGTGCATTTGTTCTGGCCATTGTATTCCTACTTCCAGGTGTGAAATTCATCTCTGTTTCATATCATTACAATTTAAGCACCACCTTCTACATGGAATATTTACTAATCCTCCCCCCCCCAATTAAAGGTTGTAAGGGGTCTCTTGAGCTTGTCTTTTTTTGAGTTGTTATATTTTCCAGAAACAGTGGACCCAGAACATGGAAGAGGCCTCAAATGTGTTAAGGACAAAGGCCTCCCCCCACCCCATACACTTCCACAGCTGACTTAATTTGATGGCAGGAACCCAAACTGAACTCCCTGAATGTCCTTGGGATGCAAGACAGACACCAGTCATTCTATGCCAGGCTGAGGAAAATGCTTCTGTAGTTGGAGTTTTTTGCAGATAAATGGATCCTCTTAGGTTCCCAAGGGGAAAGAATTCAGCTTGCGCCATAGTCTTGCTCCTCCCCTTCAAGAAGAGTCACTGCACCTTTCCCTTCCTATGCCACACCCCTTTCTGCTTTCTCTTCTTACTTTTGTTGTACTGTTACAAATATGAAAACTTCTGTAAAAATGTGAACTCATTGGGTTCTACATGCATGTACATTTCTCTTGTAAGAAACCTGGTTTCCACTTAAGTCTTATGACACTGTGATTGCCTGTTGACATCCCCAAATACAAGTGCTTTCTCTCTCAAAATGTCTTGTGTTTAAATACTTTTAAAAAAGTGTTTTAGTGGAAGGAGTAGAAAAGTAGTGCAGAGTGCTGACCTTGGAGTCAAGAACAACTTGATTCAAGCCCCATTTTTGACATATCCTGGCTATTTGGCCCTAAACAACCTAACCTCTAGTATTCCAAACAGGGGTATAAAATACAGTTCAGGCTGCAAACTGCCCAAACCAGACGGAATTGTAATTGAGAAATATTTAACAAAATAAAAATACACTAAAACATAGATAATAATACATTTTAAAACAAATCAATATGCAGCTTGCAGGGATCCTTAGGAACAGTTTAATGGACCCCATTTTGTTTTACTTTGATAACAATGTGCTATACAACTTATGGAGAAGCTGCCAATCTGTACTGGTAGAGTGAGGATCCTAACCCAAAAGATTCCTAAAGCAATGACAATTATAGTTCTAGGACTTAGACCTATTTATTTGTATTTACTCTGAATCAAATTTGCTTTTTATATCTTCCCCTTCATAATGTAAGTTCCTTTTGAGGAGAGATGTTTCATTCATTGTATTTGTATCCCAACCCTAGTTATATCTAGCAGAGTTTAGGGTATATAAAAGGCATGGGTGTTTAAAACAAAGTGCACAATACATTTGGTTGATTATAAGACTTTTAAACTTAGGTCATGTAGCTTAGAAACTTATTATGATAAAGGGGTAGGTAGGTTAACCAGTGGAAAGTGTCAGACTGAAAAATCATGTCTTACCTTATACCCCTGGAGTTCATGAAGGAATTTTTGCCAACTATTAGGAAAAGGGTTGAAAAGAGGTTCTTCCAGTTAAATAATACAATCTCATGTTTTGTTAAGGACTCTCAGTTCAGAATTCACTTCTCTGGTTCTGTTTCAAGGTGGGTGACAAGATCACTCACTTCAACAAACTGGAGAAATGAGTTTCCTTTTGTTCCCTCTTTTTTGAAGAGTACAGTTCTTCAATGTAAAGACTAACAGACTGCCTTCTGTGGGGGTGGGGGGAGGGAAGCAGGATTAGGGGAAAAATTGTAAAATTCCAAAATAAATAATTTAAAATTTAAAAAAAGGGTACAGTTTTTGATCAACTGTCTCACTGTACAGAGTACTTATTTAAAAAAAATGAAATGGTACTTTAGTCACATCACTTTTGCTTCTTAGTAATCTGTCCTCCCCTTTAACCTTCTTCCTCTTTACTCTCCTCCCAGCCCTGTTCCTTTCTTCTCCAGTACCCACCCCTACAGTTTCCCTACTTTCCATCCCTACTCCCACCTTTTCCTATTGATGACTTCCTCTTGAAGCTTTCATTTTGTGGAAAGACTCAGACCAAACTGCCTTTATGCTCTTTCTAGCCCTGCTCCTGACTCCCTGGAGCTTCAAAATCATTTGCATTTCATTACTAATCCTCACTCCTCCATTTTTCAGCTTCATTTGGTATCTAGTCTTTCTCTGTGAAGATATAAACTCCTTGAGGATAGGAACTATCTTTTCATGTCTGTATCCTGAATGCTTTATAAGGGGTCTGGTATATAATAAACTTTAAAAATGTCCCTTCCTTTTCTTCCTTCCTTCCTTTTTGCTCCTTCATTCTTTTCCTTCTTTTTCCTTCCTTCCCTCCTTCCTTCATCTTCCTTCTTCCCTCCTGCCTTCCTTCCTTCTCCTTCCTCTTTGCTCCTTCCTTTCCTTTTACCCTCCCCTCCTTCCTTCTTTTCCTTCCTCTTTGCTCCTTCATTCCTTTTTCCTTCCTTCCTTTTCCTTCCTCTTTGCTCCTTCCTTTCCTTTTTTCCTCCCCTCCTTCCTTCCTTTTTTCCTTCCTTCTTTTCCCCTCCCTCCCTCCTTCCTTCCTTGCTCTGCCCCCCCCGTTCCGTGGGAAGCCCCCCACATGCCAGCGGCGCAGCCCCCCGTGGGCGTCCCCTGTCCCCGGAGAGGTCAGACTGTTTCCTTGTCGCTGTCCCGGGGCCGAGCCCGGTGGTCGCACAGGACCCTTGGCCTGCCATCTGGGAGAGCTTTTTAGAGGGGCCGCGGGGCGCCGGGGGCCCCGGCCAGCTGCCCCCAAGTAGCGCCGGAGAGGCGGGGGTGGGCGCCCCCTCCTGGCAGGGCTCACTTTAAGGGCAGGGCCCGGGAGACGCCTCCGGAGGCCCCCCCCCCCTCCCGCCTCGGCCCCAGCCTCCCCCGCCCCCGCAGGCCTGTCATCGCCGCCTGCCGACTGCGCATGTCCGCTGGGCGGCGGCCCCGCCCGCTCCGTGGGTTCGGCTTCGGGATTGGCTCGGCGGGGACTTCCGGCGGCCCCGGGGGCTTCCGCTGTCATGGCGGCTTGAGGGCTCCGCCGTCGCGCTGGTCGCCGCGGCCGTCCCTCAGGCGGCGGAGTCGCTGGCCCCCGCGTCCGGGGATGTGACCGAGGGCCGCAGCGGCCTGTCCCGGGCTCCGCGCCAGCTCTCCTGCCCGTCGCCCGCCTCGCCCTCTTCCCGCCATGGCGGGGTCTGGCTGCGTGTGGGGCGCGGAGCCGCCCCGCTTCCTGGAGGCCTTCGGGCGGCTCTGGCAGGTGCAGAGCCGGCTGGGCAGCGGCTCCTCGGCCTCCGTGTACCGAGTGCGCTGCTGCGGGACGCCCGGATCGCCGCCCGGCGCCCTCAAGCAGTTCCTTCCGCCCGGCACCAGCGGGGCCGCGGCCTCGGCCGCCGAGTACGGCTTCCGCAAGGAGCGGGCGGCGCTGGAGCAGTTACAGGGCCACCGCAACATCGGTAACCGCCGCCGCGAGCCGGCCCTGCCCCCCCCCGAGGGAACGCCCGGGGCGGGCCATGAAACGGGGGGCAGAGAGGGGCGCGGCTTCTGGCGCCCAGGGGCACCCCGCCCTCCCAGCCCCCCGAGGGCTTTTTAACCCATAAACGTGTACTAGGTGGCAGGCACTGCCCTTAGGCGCAGGAAAAGGGAAATGCTCCAAGTGTGTTGTTAAGTCAGCCACCGGGACGAGACCTAACCCTCTGCCCTTAATCCTATTGTAGAGGAGGGGAAGCCCGCCCAGGATTGCCCCCTTAATCCAGCGGCTTGGCTTGTCCAGAAACCGGCGCCTAAAAGGTGTTTAACCACTGCCTTATAAGGTCTGAGTCTGTGATCCTGACAGTTACCGGTTTTTCCGGATGATCTATCTTAAAATAAAGACTAAACTACCCTATTATTATGAGGGTCTAGTCACAAAGTAGGTCTGAAGTCAATAATGTTAAAAAAATGTGATGAAATTGAAAATTGAGCATAAAAACTACCTTCCTTTATTATCCTAAGGCTCTTGATGAACATTGGATTATCTGTAGCTTTTTTTTTTAAGAAAAGGCAGGACTTTTTGTTTCCGGTTTGCTGAGTTTTCAAATTCCTTTCTGAAAGGAGAAATACTGCTAGTGAAAATAAATAAATATAAATATAAAAATACTAGCATTTTTTATTAATGATTCATCACTGTCTCTATGACATTAGTAAATGTGAAAAGGACTTAAGAAAGTCATTAAGACAGTAGCATTCATTATTCAGACCTAAAAGATAGAATTTCTTTGAAAATTTGAGTTCAGATGTCATTGAACTCCCCCTAATTTAAGTGACTTAGGAACTAGACCTAAGGAAACTTTCTCAGTGCATGCTAATCAAAATTTTCTCTGCAGCACTGAGATACTGGACATACCTTGTATCAGAGGCTTATCTTAAACCTAGATCTTCTTGGCCCTTCCATTACCCTACACCTCTCCAATTGTAATTAATAATCCCCAATAAAATCACAGATAATAAGCCAACATTTGATATTTTATTTCTCCTCCAACTTTTTCTCTTGTTTTGCCTCATGACATTTTGTCTGTTATCAATTTTGTTTGCATTCTTAATTCATATTCTTTTACTTCCCAGTGCCTGTGTTTATAATTATTAACATGTTTTGTGATCAACTTGTAAAGATTATCATATGCAGTTAAATATGTGTTTTTATCTAATTGCCAAGAGCTTGTCTTTAGAAAATGTGTTTTTCTTTTGTTATCCTTATTAAGAGCTTCTGTAATCTATTATGACACTGTAATGTCTCCTATGATTTGTTTCTTGCTTTAGTGACTCTGTATGGAGTATTTACGATTCAGTTTTCTCCAAATATGCCATCACGCTGTCTACTTCTTGAACTTCTGGATGTCAGTGTTTCGGAACTACTTTTATATTCTAATCACCAAGGGTGTTCCATGTGGATGATCCAGCACTGTGCCAGAGATGTCTTAGAGGCCCTGGCTTTTCTTCACCATGAGGGTTATGTCCATGCAGACCTAAAGCCACGTAACATACTATGGAGTGCAGAAAATGAGTGCTTCAAACTCATTGACTTTGGTCTTAGCTTCAAAGAAGGTAATCAGGTATGAGGCCATCCTTTCATAATGACAGGCAGCATAATTTGAGCTGAGCCAATGGACTTCTATTTCATAGTGGGAGAGGTTTAACTAGAGTTTGGGGACAATTTTATCTGACATAATTGAATGTCAGAAAAGAACTGAACAGAATTTCTTTTGTGTCTAGCAAGTTTCTTGAGGCCATTGAGATAGAGATCTTTGTATTTCTTCTACTGCTACTGCCTTTAAAAAAAAAGGATGTAATTCTTTGTTGGTAGAAGGAAAAAAAATAAATGACAGCTCTCTATAGTAATATTTGGTAGGTGTCTGTGGGATATCTACCTGATTGCTGTGATCCTAGTGTTTGTTGAGGGTCTGGACTGGCCTTCTTATAAGAATTCAGCTCAAAGCTCTAGCAGACTCCCTTTATCTTGGTTTATTGGATCTCTGTTGAATGTCCTTATCTTTTAGTACTTGATAGGTGTGAAAATTGTGACTAAATGTATTTTTGTGCATTTATTATCCTGGAAATCTAAGCATACATAATATAATTGATTGTAGGAACAGATTAACCACTGTGCCAAGAATCAGAATAGCCCTTTCATGATGCTATCAACATTACTGACTTGACAGTGAGCTATTAGAAAACATATATTATGTGATAGAAAATTATGGGAGATGGAAGAACTTTTCTACATTGGTTTGTATTTTTCTGTTCTTACTCATTTTTAGGATGTAAAGTATATCCAGACAGACGGGTATCGGGCTCCAGAAGCAGAATTGCAGAATTGTTTGGCCCAGGCTGGGTTGCAGAGTGAAACGGAATGTACCTCAGCTGTTGATTTGTGGAGCCTCGGAATCATCTTACTGGAAATGTTCTCAGGAATGAAACTGAAACATACAGTCAGATCTCAGGAATGGAAGGTAACTGTCCACTCCTTGATTTTGAGCTTATTAATAGATATATTTCCATCATTTTACCTATTTTAAAAATGCCACTTTTACCAGAACAGCCCCAGAAGGCTCTGTGATCTCTCTTCTCCCCTCTGCTGTGAACTGTCTGTGAACATGTCACTTTCTTTGAGCCTAAGTTTTTTCCTCTCTAAAATGGGGATTATATTTGTGATGCCTGCTTACCTCGCAGCCCTATGAAGCCAAGGAGATAATGTATGGTAAAACTTGAATAAAGGATTGTCCACTAGAAAGGCAGGTGGTTAAGGAGAAAAAGTGTGTTCTGACAGCAAAAGGCAACCATAAATATTTTAATGAATTGAAATTCTATACAAATTCTGTTGGGTGTTTTTTTTTTTGTAATTTCAGTACTTTAGAGAAGTCTTCATGGTAGTATATGAATAATGCTGTATTAAGAAACCAGGATGACTTTTGGTATCTGTCAGTAAGCATGTATAGATTCATTTATCAAGCACTTTGAACCACAGAACAGGGATTTATCCCCACCCCCCCCACCTGCTCATTATATTGCTGACGTTGCAGGACATAGAAGAAACACACACCTAGTGTGTGCTGTCAGAATTTATTTTGGGGGAAATAAATGGAGGATCCAATATTGCTTTCATTCCAGGATTCTGCCTGCTGTTGTATGTGAGGGATATAGTAATGAAAGTGTAAGAGGGAGTACATGGTTGGTCTCCACTTGCTTGTTCATTCATTTCAGAAAATGAGGAGATGGAGCAGAAGAGATACAATTGTAAACAAAATGTATCATACAGATATATATATATATGAAACACTGCTAGAAACCAGAGAGAGTCTTCCATTATCACAATGTTAGAGATGAAAAATGATAATATATATGTATGTATATTTATATGTATATGTATAAAGATAACAATGCTTACTGCATCAGAACATGTACATCTCTGTTTTGTACTTTGACAATTCTATACTTTCTGCACTAAAAATCACCTATGAATTCCAGATTTTTACCGTATTTTACAGACATTTCTAGACTATGTTGATCAATTAGTGTAATCAATAGCAGGTAAGAATTTTCAAACCAATAATTACAAAGGAGAACATCACCTAAGGGTCTTCAATTAAGTATACAGGAAAAGTCGTAAATCAAGTCATGTCCTTCTCTTCTCATCCTTTACTTAGGACAAGGCATAATCTAAAGAAAGTTTGAAATCTAGCAGATGCTCCATAAAATAACTGTTCAATTGAGTTTGCACTTGTTGTTCATGTGCCACATCAGAACTGTGCTTCTATACAGCTGGCTTCTAGGTGGCATTGCAGTGGATTGAGCTCTGGCCTGAAGTCAGAAAGACTCATCCTTCTGAGTTCAAATCTGGTTTCAGACCATTCCTAGCTGTGTGACCTGGGGCAAGTCATTTAACCCTGTTTGCCACAGTTTCCTCAAGTGTAAAATGAGCTAGAGAAGGAAATGACCAGCACTACAGTATCTTTGCCAGGACCCCAAAATGGGCTCACAGAGAATTAGACATGACTGAACAACAACATGATTCTGTTGCTTTTGTGGGAGAGTTAATTGACACATCACCTGTCCCTAATAGGTTCATTGGAACCAGACACTATGCCCTATACTTTTTTAATCCCCATAACACTTAATATACCATTATAAGAAACATTCACTGCATAAGGAATTGAATTACCAAAATATATCCTTTTCCTTCCTTTCTATTTTTCTCACCCCAAGGCAAACAGTTCAGCTATCATCGATCACATATTTACCAGTAAAGGTGTGGTGACCTCTGCAATCCCAGCCTATCACCTCAGAGACCTTATCAAAAGGTATATCACATACTTCTTAAATTTTCCATAATTAGGAAATAAAGTTATTCAAACCTATAAAAATCTTTGCTCTCGAAGAAGTTCTTGTGTATCCCATAGAAGTTACTTTGTATTAAGAATTCTGAGATGGCTGAGCTACTACATTGTGTTATAACCATACTGGATGTAGAGTTAGGAGACCTGGGTTTGAAAGGTTCAGACATTTGGTAAGTATGTGTGGGGTTAATTGCTTGTATGAGATGATTTCTTGACTGTGAAGTGTAGGAATAGTGATAGCACCTGTCTTCCGAGGAACAGATGAAGCTATATATAAAAAAAGCTCTAGGAATCTTGAATAATATCTCATGCCATCTGTTATTAATGTTGTATTCAAAAGAGTTTTTAACTTCTTTTTGTTGAGAGCCAGATGCTGTGCCCCTTTTTAAAACTTTGACCTGGCAGATGTTTATTAACTACTACTAAAAACCAAACAAAATTAAAACAAAAAAGCCAAATATCTATTTCCTTGACTTCTTGAAGCTTTAGTTAGGCACATGTTTTTATTTTAAGGAGAAGAACATTTTTAAGATCACTTAGATGACTTTCCTATGTTGTGAAATGAAGTACAATTTTGGCTATGAAGTTTAAAACAACAAGCCTGATACTTTTTTAATAGGATATTAAACATTTACAAAATTATTTTTAAGGGGGTAGGAATGTTTCTGATACCTTTCAAATCCAAATACACTGTGTATAGTTTATAAATAATAATGTGACCTATTAAGCGACATTTTTGATTTCTAGTTATATGGACCAAGAGTAAGCTTGCCTGTAGAGCAGGAATGGGGAACTTTTTTCTGCCAAGAGCCATTTGGATATTTATATCAAAATTTGCCTACTCTATTTGGTCAAACATTTAATTAATTCGCCCTTTAAAAACTCCTTGATTGATAGATTTTGAGTCCTGCCTGGGGACAGTACTAGACCAAATAATTTCATGGGCCTTATATGACCCACTAGCTGGATGTCCCATTCCCCTGCTATAGAGGAAGGTTGTGAAAGAATATATGTCTTTTTAAAATTTTAATTAATGTTTTTTACTTTGCTTATTTATTTCTGAATTTTACAATTTTTCCCCTAATCTCACCTCCCTCTCCCCACCCTCACAGAAGGCAGGCTGATAGTCTTTACATTGTTTCCATGCTATACATTGATCTAAGTTGAATGTGTTGAGAGAGAAATCATAGGAAAAGAAAATATAAGAGATAGCAAAATTACGTAATAAGATAAGATTTTGTTTTTTTAAATTAAAGGTATTACTCTTCTGTCTTTGTTCAAACTATACAATTCTTTCTCTGGACACAGATGGTATTCTCCATCGTAAATAACCCAAACTTGTCCCTGATTGTTGGTTGCACTGATGGAATGAGCAAGTCCATTAAGATTGATCTTCAACCCCATGTTGCTGTTATGGTGTATAATGTTCTTCTGGTTCTGCTCATCTCAGCATCATTTCATGCAAATCCTTCCTGAATTCCCATCCCTTCTGGTTTCAATAAAACATTAGTGTTCCATAATGTACATATACCACAATTTGTTCAGCCATTCCCCAATTGATGGACATTTAGTCAATTTCCAATTCTTTGCCACCACAAACAGGACTACTATGAATATTTTTGCATAAATATAGAGCCTATACCAGAGAGTTTTGATGATTGATGCCTCATAATATAATTTTAGATCTGGTAGGGCTAAGCCACCTTTTTTGTACTTTTTTTTCTGTTAAATCCCTATTTATTTCTCCATATGAATTTACTAAATAAGTTGTTTAATTTAGGTAGAATTGTTATTTTTATTATATTAGCTTGGCCTATCCATGAGCAGTTGATATTTGCCCAGTTATTTAAATCTGATTTCTTTGTGTGTGAGAAGTGTTTTGTTTTCATAAAGTTTCCGAGTTTGCCTTGGCAGGTAGACTCCCAAGAATTTTATATTGTCTGAAGTTACTTTGAATAGGATTTCTCTTACTAGCTCTATCTGCTATATCTTGATAGTCATATATAGAAATGTTGAGGATTTATGAGGGTTTATTTTATATCTTGTGACTTTGCTAATGTTGCTAATTTTTTCCAGTAGTTTTTTAGATAATGTTTTAGGATTTTTCTAGGTATATCATCATGTCATCTGCAAAGAGTGAGAGTTTTGTCTTTCTTCCCAATTCTAATTCCTTCGATTTCTTTTTCTTTTCTTATTGTGGAAACTAACATTTCTTTTTTTTTAAATTTATTTTTATTATAACATTTCTAATATATTGAATAGTAGTGGTGATAATGGGCATCCTTGTTTCACCTCTGATCTTATTGGGAATGCCTCTAGCCTATCCCCATTGCATATAATGCTTTTTGATGGTTTCAGATAGATACAGCTTGTTATTCTAAGGAACAATCCATTTATTCGTATGCTCTCTAGTGTTTTTAGTGGGAATGGGTGCTGTACTTTGTCAAAGGCTTTTTCAGCATCTATTGATATAATCATATGATTTTTGATAGGTTTGTTATTGAAATAATTAATTATACTAACAGTTTTCCTAACACTGAACCAGCCTTGCATTACTGGGATAAATCCTACTTGGTCATCATGTATTATCCTAGTGATAACTTGCTGTAATCATTTCGCTAAGATTTTATTTAAGATTTTTGCATCTATATTCATCAGGGAGATAGATGTATAATTTTCTTTCTCTCTTTTGACTCTTCCTTGTTTAGGTATCAGCACGATATTGGTGTCATAGAAAGAATTAGGCAGAGTTCTGTCTCCATCTGTTTTTCCAAAGTTTTTATAAAGAACTAGAGCCATTGTTCCTTAAATGTTTGATAGAATTCATTTGTGAATACATCTAGCCCTGGAGATTTTTTCTTAAGGAGTTCAGTAATAGCTTGTTGAATTTCTTTTTCTGAGATAGGGTTATTTAGGTATTTGATCACTTCTTCATTAGTGGTGAATTCACCTCTCTTATTTATGATATTAGCAATTTGATTTTCTTTTTTTTAAATCAAATTAACCAGAGGTTTATCAATTTTATTGTTTTTGTTTTTTATAAAATCAACTCTTGGTTTTATTTGACCATTGTTCCTTAAATGTTTGATACAATTCATTTGTGAATCCATCTAGCCCTGGAGATTTTTTCTTAAGGAGTTCAGTAATGGCTTGTTGAATTTCTTTTTCTGAGATAGGGTTATTTAGGTATTTGATCACTTCTTCATTAGTGGTGAATTCACCTCATTTATGATATTAGCAATTTGATTTTCTTTTTTTTTTTTAAATCAAATTAACCAGAGGTTTATCAATTTTATTGTTTTTTTTATAAAATCAACTCTTGGTTTTATTTAATAGTTCAATAGTTTTCTTGCTTTTGATTTTATTAATTTCTCCTTTAATTTTTTAAAATTTCTAATTTGATATTTCATTGGGGTTTTTAATTTGTTCTTTCTCTGATTTTTTTAGTTACTTGTTTAGTTCCTTGATTTGCTCTTTCTCTAATTTATTTATGTATGCAATTAAAGATATAGCATATCCCCTGACAATTGCCTTGGTATCCCATAAGTTTTGGTTTGTTGTTTCATTACTGTCATTATCTAGGATGAAATCATTAATTTTTTGTATAATTTGTTGTTTGATCTACTTATTCTTTACAATGAGGTTATTTAGTTTTCAATTAGTTTTAGGTCTATCTCTCCCTGGCCCATTATTGCATGTAAGTTTTATTGCATTATGATCTGAGAAGGATGTATTCACTATTTCTGCTTTTTTTGCATTTGATTATTAGGTTTTTATGCCCTAGTACATGGTCAATTTTTGTGTAAGTGCCATGTACTGGAGAAAATAATATATATTCCTTTCTATCCCCATTCAACTTTCTCCAGGGGTCTATCATGCCTAGGTTTTCTAACAATCTATTTACTTCCTTAACTTCCTTCTTGTTTATTTTATGGTTAGATTTATCTAAATATGAGCTTAGGAGGTTGAGGTCTCCCACCAGTAGAGATTTGCTGTCCTTGTCTTCCTGTAACTCATTAAACTTCTCTAAGAATTTGGATGCTAGGGTAGCTAGGTGGTGCAGTGGATAAAGCACTGACCCTGGAGTTCAGGAGTACCTGGGTTCAAATCTGGTCTGAGACACTTAATAATTACCTAGCTGTGTGGCCTTGGGCAAGCTACTTAACCACATTTGCCTTGCAAAAAAAAAAAACAACCTAAAAAAAAAGAATTTGGATGCTATACCACTTGGTGCATACATATTTAGTATCAAAATTGCTTCATTGTCTATGGTACCTTTTTGGAGGATACAATTTCCTTCCTTATCTCTTTTAATGAGATCTATTTTTGCAGCTGTTTTGTCTGATATAAGAATTGCTATCCCTGTTTTTTTCACCTCAGCTGAAGCAAAATATATTTTGCTCCAACCTTTTACCTTTACTCTCTCTATATATCTCTCTGCTTCAAATGAGTTTCTTGTAAGTAGCATATTGTAGCATTAATCCACTTTTTTTATTTGCTTACATTTTATGGGAGAGTATCTCATTCACATTCAAAGTTATAATTACTCTTTATTGCCCTCCATGCTATCTTCTCTCAGTTTGTATTTCCCCCTTT
This sequence comes from Macrotis lagotis, assembly GCF_037893015.1. Classification (NCBI taxonomy): domain Eukaryota; kingdom Metazoa; phylum Chordata; class Mammalia; order Peramelemorphia; family Peramelidae; genus Macrotis; species Macrotis lagotis. Next base: position 54,355,390 of record NC_133659.1, read on the forward strand.
TTCACTTTATCCATATTCCCCAGTATTTTGTTTCTGAATACCACTGCTTTCACTTTGTTTGCTCCCTTATATCTAACCCCCTCCCCTTTCTTTCCCTTTTCCCTTTGCCCCTTCCTCCTCCCCTTCCTCTTCCCCCCTTCCCCTTTCCCCTTTTAATACTTGAAAGGTAAGATAAGTTTCTTAATTCAATTGTGTGTGTGTGTGTGTGTGTGTGTGTGTGTGTGTATGTTAACTTTAAGCCAAGTCTGATGAAAGTAAGATTCAGTCAGTTCTTACTTCCTCTCTTGTTCCCCTCTATTGCAGTAGGTCCTTTGTATTTCTTTATGTAATGTGATTTACCCCATTCAATCTCCTCCATCCTCCTGTCTCTTTACTGTCCCCTTTTTAAGGAGATAATTGTTTTTAAATTATTCTATCAGAGTCACAGTTAAGTCATGAGTGTCCATCACTTTTCTCTAAGTATATTCTCTCTCTTAGAGTTATAATTCTCCAGTTATGAGAGTCTTTCCGCCAGGTGGGGATAAGCCAGTTCATCTTATCAGATAGCAGTTTTTTTTCTTTACCCTTTTTTTAACCTTTTCATGTGCCTCTTGGTTCTCCTGTTTGAAGTCCAAATTTTTGCTCTGATCTTTTCATCAGGAAAAGTTGGAAGTCTCTTATTTCATTAAGTGTCTCTCTTTTACCCTGGAAGAGAAGGCTCAGATAGTGAATTCTTGGCTGCATTCCAAGCTCCCTTGCTTTTCAGAATATCACATTCCAGGCCCTTTGATCCCTTAATGTTGATGCAGCCAGGTCCTGTGTAATCCTTACAGTGGCTCCTTGGTATCTAAATTGTTTCTTTCTGGCTGTTTGCAGGATTTTCTCTTTTATCTGATAGTTCTGGAATTTGACCACAAAACTTGTGGTTTTCATTTTGGGATGGGCTCCAGAATGGATCGATGTATTCTTTCAATAACTATTTTGCCCTCTGGTTCCATGATATCATGGGAATTTTCCATCACTAAATCCTGTAATATTGAGTTCAGGCTTTTTTTCCTCTTCAATATTTTCAGGGAGCCCATTGATTCTTTTTTCTTTTAAGGTTTTGCAAGGCAATGGGGTTAAATGGCTTGCCCAAGGTCACACAGCTAGGTAATTATTAAGTGAGTCTGGACTTGAACTCAGTTACTCCTGACTCCAAGGTGGGTGCTCTACCCACTGCGCCACCTAGCCACCCGAGTCCATTGATTCTTAAGTTGTCTCTCCTGGATCTATTCTCAAGGTCAGTACTTTTGCTGATGAGGGAAAGCCCGGAGACCTTAGCACAGTGCCTGTCTTCTCTCTGCCATCTTGGCTGGAAGTCTTAAGAATATATGTCTTGATTGAATTATGGTTTCACCATTTTTTTTACACACAGGATTACAAACTTTCAAATTAATTTTAAATTAGCTAGGATGGGTTTGAATCATTTGCTATTACATTTAAAATAACTGTAGAAAATATAAAATACTTAATAATTAGATTCCTATCTGCCAAGAAAACTCAGCAGCAATATAAACTCAATTATAAAACACTTTTTATAAAAATAATGTCAATCTAAACAATTGGAAAAATATCACTTACTCATAGGTAGGCTGAGCCAACATGAAAATGACAATTATGCCTAAATACCATTCCAATCAAAATACTCAAAAACTTTTTATAGAGCTAGAAAAAAATAACCAAAATTCAGATAGATATGGCTTATTAATCTAAGGAACAATTTGCTTTCTGGAGTTTTTAGTAGGAATGGGTGCTGTACTTTGTCAAAGGCTTTTTTTCAGCATCTATTGATATAGATAGAAGAACAAAAAAGTCAAGGACATCAAGGAAATAAATTAATGGAAAACAATGCAAAGATAGATGGTTTAGATGGTTTAGCCATAATATATCCCAGTAATATTATAAAGTGATAATAATCAAAATTATCTGGTACTAGCTAAGAAATAGAGTGGTGGATCAATGGAATAGATCAGATACACAGGACACTGGAGTAAATGACTGTAGTAATCTAGTGTTGGATAAATCATTTGCCTTTTATAGTAACCTCTATTCAATGTTAAATGGATAATTTTAAGACTGAAAAAACTGAATAATTAACATTTATTTGGGAAATTTAATAACCTAATAGAAAGAGACTAGATGAGATCTAGGACACACTGTTGGCTTTATTGTATGGAGAAAGTTATCCTGGGAAAATTATGCATTGATTTGACATATATCTCATGCTCAGAAATTGCTTTAGTTTTCTGGAGACTTTTGAGTAAAGTTTGAAGGCCCTGCTCAGATTCAGTAAACTGTCATGTGGTGTCTGTTCTGTGTGTTTGGTGCCAGGAACACAAAGACAGGCCCTGCTGTCATGGAGTTTAGCTGTTAACTGGGGGAAGGGACAGGGAGTGGAGAGGGGAGAGGAAAGCTATGTTCAAAACCTTAGATTTTATCTGAGGAGCTGACCATCCTCTGGTACTGCTGTGACCCTGTCTTTCTTAGTACTTGGGGCTGTTACTTGTGCCAGGTACCCTCCCTTTGCCAGGTCTGTGCTTTAGGCTCCCTCAACCTGCAGTGTCCTCCACTCTTTGATTGTCTCATACTCTGACTCAGGTACCAGCACCAGAGGCATTTCTCAACTTTCACATGGGAGGATTATTTCATAGTTATGTGTCATAACTTGGCACAGTTATTGTATGTCAGAATTATACATGTCTGATTTAACCCACTCCTCAGCTGTCAGCTTCTTGAGGCTCTTGTCTAACTTTTGTATCTCCTTGCTGGTGCTTAATGAGTGTTTAATGTTGAACTGGTTAACTCTCTTTATACTTTGGTCTTGCTGTCCATAAAGTGACATAAATATGTTCATTACTTGCTCCTATTTCACCACAGCATTTTTGTAAAAATAAACTATAATAATATTTGTGAAAATGCTTATGAAGAAACATAATAATTCAAATTGTTGAATTTTACTTTTTTCCCCTCCAATTTTCACTGAACCTATTTATCAAAAATGGATAATCAATGACTTTTCAGTGCAAAGGAAAAGGGAATCCTTGTGAAAGCTGTGACAACATTACTGCATATTTATCATTTCAGATGAATGTGGAAAACTTAAGTAAATTTTAAATTCAGTTTCTCTTCTCTCACTGTTAATGCATCAATTTTGTAGCTCAATTGAAATGATACCAGATATTTTTAACTTGTTATTTAAAATAACTGGATTTTAGAGCTATTGAATTAAAGAAGAAAACTGTTTCCTATTTTAGCATGCTTCATGATGACCCAGCCAGAAGAATTCCAGCTGACATGGCGCTGTGCAGTCCCTTCTTTAGCATTCCTTTTGGTAAGTTATAGTTATAAAGTATAAATTCTCTTTTGGTAGTTTGAAAATTGTATGATTGTAGTTAATGAATGTTCTCAGTCAGTTCACTTTTCTTGTGTCTTTCCATGGCTGTCTCTGCCACATTGTTTTTCTAAGTGTTCTCATTTTAACAATGTAACCTATTTTAATAGCCCCTCATATTGAAGATTTGGTAATGCTTCCTACTCCTGTGCTAAGACTGCTGAATGTGTTGGATGATGACTATCTTGAGAATGAAGAAGAATATGAAGGTAAATCTGTAATGACCTAACTGTAGTCTTAACAGAGACTTAGGAAAGGCCATTGGTTTGTGGTTTTAGATAGATATTTTGACATTAGGATTTACTTCAGGACATTGATTTTTTTTGTCTTCAGGTCTTTCAAAATTGCTCCTTTTTTAACATGCTGAGGTCCTTTTTTCTATGATTTTCATTGTTTTCTATATCATTGCTTCCTAGTCTCTTACCATATTTAATGCCTCCCCCTCCCTCCTCTCATTCAAAATTTTTCCCCAAACTCCTCTTTCCATGAAACTTACTAACCCTGCCAATTACTGCCTTCGACCCCTCCTTCCTACCTTCTTCCCACTCAGCCCAGCGTATAATTCTAGTAACTATTATGAGTCATAAACTCTGTGTCTGTATTCATTGGACCTTTGTTTGAGAATCTTATATCTTCTTTTATATGTTCCTGAGGGGCAGAGTTGCTTGCACCAGTGTCTTTTTTATCTGCCCTCTGCCAATCATAGGATTAGAAACAAAATGGGTTGTCTTTAAATGTCTGAACTATTGAGTTCATTTTTGCCAGTTTTATGCTACCATGTCTCTGGTACAGTAATAAGAGAATTCTTTATAGAAATAGCTTTCTAATACTTAAATTTTTATTAATTTAGATGAGCATTATCATTATAAGATAATATTTTTTTTTGTTCAAATGGTTTGTTCCAACAAAAAGCCATCAGAGAGAGAAAGTACCTTGATTTTCCATTTCTGAACTGTCTGATATTTTAAAACATAGGCATTTATATGTGCAAAGTACTAGGAAACATTTCTAATATGGGCTAGCATTAAAATGTTTTAATAAGAAAAAGCTTGCTAATTTTAAGTAAGGGATTTACTTTTTACACTTTACCAATCAGATGTGGTAGAAGATGTGAGAGAAGAGTGTCAGAAGTTTGGACCAGTGGTGTCGCTGCTTGTTCCAAAGGAGAATCCTGGCAGAGGTCAGGTAAGCAGATGGTGAGGAAGTGTTTGTCTGGGAAGGGCTCCCTGCATGGTTCTAGAGTTTCAGAGCCAGAGCCAGAGCAGAGGGGGAAAAGCAACAGCCTCTGGAGTCAGAGGATTCAGGTTTAAGACTTCTCTCTTCATGCTGACACTCTCAGCTAAACTTAGACAAATCACTGAACTCTCTGGAGTCTTAGTTTCCTTATGTGAAAAATAAGGAGGTTGGATGAAATGAATTCCATAGTTTCTTCTAGCTCCACAATTATAATCCTATGTTCATAAATAAACACAAGATAGTTTTAACAATAAATACAAGATAGTTTGAGGAGCCATTGGCACCCTTGAGTCAGAAAAGGTATTCCAGAAATGGTGCCTGAAGTGAACCAAGAAGGAAACATGAGAATTTGAAATGTTGATGTGACTTCTTCCTGCCACATGGGAACAGATTGTGCGAAGGCAGAGAGCGGGGAATCAAATGATCATAGAAGACTGGATTGGGAAGGAACTTCCATGGATGTCTGATTCAAGATAAATGGGAAAGGAAGCCTTCCTGTCCAGACTCTACTTTAAACACCTGCCATGCAAGAAGTAATCCAGTTTGACTGGAGCATTAACTTTATGAAGAATGAAAAAGACAGATTGGAAACAAAGTTTAGAGAGGCTTGAAAACCAGGCTGACAAGCTTGTGTTTTATCTTGGATTATCCTGTAGGCCAGAGGAGTTGGACTAGTAACAGATACAACTCCTAAATGCTGCAAGAACCAGATTAAAATGTTAGTTGAGAATGTTTAACAAAATAAAAAAAATATACAGTCAATCATAGCTAATGCTAATTTGTGGTTTTTAAGTCATTATACAACCTGTAGGGATCTTACTTGAGTTTGACATCACTGCTGTAGGCAGTAGGGAGTCCTTGAAGGTTTTTGAGTAAGGCAGCAACCTGGTTAGAAAGCTGTCTTTTAAGATTATTTTCACGTCCATGCAGAGGCTGAATTGGAGAGAAAAAAATATGAGTTTAGGGAAATCACTTAGGCTATTATAATAACCTAGGTGTGAGGCAACAAAGTTCAGAACTCTGAATGGCATTGTGGGTAGAGGAGGTGACAAATATATTTCAGTTCTTGTGGAGGTGGAATTGATAAGAATTCATCGATGATTAGATATGGATGAGGGATGTCAAGGATGATAGTGTGAATAAATATCTGAGTGATGAGTAGAATAGTGCCTTCCAAAGAAACAGGTTGGAAAGAAGGACAAACTTGGAGGGGTGGTGGCGGCAGGGGGTTGAGGATAGAATTGATGAAGATTTCCTTCAAGATACCTTCAAGATGTTCAGGTACAGACAGACATTTGATTATACAAGACTATAAAAGGAGAACGATTAGGGATAGAAATATAGATTTGAAATTTAGGATTTTTATTGATTTACTATATTAAGTATATATATTCTATGTTATGTAAATATCCAATGAATTTATGTATTTGCATTAAGTTGAAACAATTCTGTATCAGCAACACTTGAGAAAATAAAGTAGAGATTAGAGAGGTCAAGTGGTATGGTAGTAAATACAATGAAACCAGGTGACTCAGAAAACCCAGGAGCCAGTTAAGATTTTGGGGACTTACCATTTTCACATCTCTAATTTAATGAATGAAGCTGTTGTTCTGTTTGATGCTACAGGCTCTTTCCATATCATATGATATGAACTTGTGGTTCTCAATGAAATTCAATGGTATTGAATTTTGAAGAGGGCTTCCTTGTTTCTGGAAAGCATTTTTTTGCCAAATGAAAGACAGTGAACTTCATTACTAGAAAATATCACTGACCTGGATTGTTTCAATCCAGACTTATTTTCTTTATGGGAAACTCCTAGTGTGGAAAGCTCCCTCTACTGATGAACAGAGAGATGTTTGGGTCAAGGAGAGGTTCAGAGACTTGGTTGTGATCTCACAGCCAGTCTGTATCAGGACGAGACTAAAGTTCTTGTGACTGCAGAGGCTGACTCTCTGGACGTTATGCTGAACTGCTTCTCAAGGCGATTGGATTAACAGGAATAAAAACCCCCACAAAATTTCTTTCATTATTAATAAAACATGATTATTGTCTGTTATTATTAGACTTAATTCTGTGAATGCCAGGAAGGTGTTTTCATCTTGTTCTTTTTTGCCTCCTCTCCATCTTAGGCCTCTCCTCTTCTCTCTTTATTTCCTCTTTCTCAGAGGTCTCCTCAGCTACAATCCACCTCTGCACACCCTTGAGCTCCTCTGGTTTCACAAACTGCCTAGTTGATGTTTGATCCTGGTATCTCATAGATATCTTGAACTCCACTTGTCCTAAACTGAACTCATCATCTCAAACCCTCCTCTTTTCTGAGCTTCTCTTTTGTTGTTGTTGTTGACCATACTGACGTCTTTCCAGTCACCCAGGGTTTTAAACTTGGGGTCATCCTCAGCTCTTCACTCCATTACCTCAATCCATTCAGTTCTACTTGCACAGCACCCCTGGCATTTATCCTTTTGTCTCCATCCTCCTTTGAATCTTCTCTACAACCCATCCTTCGTAGGACTGCTAAAGTGGTGAATCAAGCATGGATTGGGCCTTGTCCCCCCAAACAGAAAAGGGCAGGAGGCTTTCTACAGCCTCCTGTTGAGCATTGAAGGACCTTGGGGATTGAAGTCCAGTCTATCTTTGCAGGTTTGTTATATGTTAATTTTCCTCACACTCTAAATGAGAGTCAGACCGACTTCTTGCCATCTTTCCACCATGTCCCTTATCTTTTCTCTCTGCCTGTAGACACGCTGGTCCCTCACCTCAATCCTGCAAGTGTAGCTTAGTGCCACCCTCTTTATCAACCAACAGGCCTTTCTGAAAGGCCTACTTTGTGCTCAAACAGTGTAAGACTCTGGGGAACTTCTGTCCTTACATGAAAAAACCTAATATAAAAAGGAATTTGTATTTACTTATATATGCATTAATAATAGTAAATATTTGTAGAACAATTGAGGTTTAAAAAGCATTTTATGGTTATTTTATCCTCAAAACAACCTGAGAAGTAGGTGTTATTCTTGTCTCCATTTTGCAAATGAGAAAAATGAAGCATAGAGAAGTAATGTGTCCTGCCCGGGGTGATATAACCTGTAAGTGCCTGAGGCTGGACGTGAACTTAGATTCTCCCCTGGGCTGCCTTGCTGCCCCCAGATGTTGTTTCCTTTCAGTAGATCGTGAACTTCTTTTTTTTTTTGTACTTAAATATTATATTTATTTTGAGTTTTGCAATTTTTCCCCAAATCTTGCTTGCCTACCCCCACCCCTCACAGAGGGGTCTATATATATACATTGTTTCCATGGTATACATTGATCCAAATTGAATGTGATGAGAGAGAAATCATATCCTTAAGGAAGAAAAGTAAAGTACAAGAGATAACAGAATTACATAATAAGATAATGGTTTTTTTCCCTAAATTGAAGGTAATAGTCTTTGGTCTTTGTTCAAACTCCACAATTCTTTCTCTGGATACAGATGGTATTCTCCATCACAGATAGCCCCAAACTGTCCCTGATAGTTGCACTGATGGAATGAGCAAGTCCATGTTGCCGTTAAGGGTGCACAGTGTTTTTCTGGTTCTGCTCATCTCACTCAGCATCAGCTCATACAAATCCTTCCAGGCTTCCCTGAATTCCCATCCCTCCTGGTTTCTAATAGAAGAATAGTGTGTTCCATCACAGTTTGCTAAGCCATTCTCCAATTGAAGGACATTTTCTTGATTTCCAATTCTTTGCCACCACAAACAGGGCTGCTATGGATATTTTTGTACAAGTGATGTTTTTACCTTTTTTCATCATCTCTTCAGGGTATAGACCCAGTAGTGGTATTGCTGGATCAAAGGGTATGCACATTTTTGTTGCCCTTTGGGTATAGTTCCAAATTGCTCTCCAGAAAGGCTGGATGAGTATTGGGAACTTCTTGACTTCAGTGACAGTTTTGTTTTGTCTTTGTCTGCCCAGAATCTAGCACAAAGTGACTTCTTGTTGGTTGACTGGAAGGTGGATTGCTACCATAACATGTTTAAAGTAGTCAGCTTCCCTGCATCACATTCTGTCTTATCTGATATTGTAAGTGGATGTGATAGAAAGAGAACTGAGAGATATTAAGAGCTTTGGATTGACACTGTCTCCAGCTAGATGACTTTGGGTGCTAGACACATGGAAAACTGAATATAGAGGATGAATACCAGACAAGAAACAATTGCCTCTTGCATCGTATGGACAAATGGAGTCTTCAAGGAATGAAGGGCATTTACCAAATATGTATTATATATTTTTTGAATCATGAGGTGGAGTGAACAATTGAGATGTCATAATCAATGGTCATAAATGCTGCAGACCAGCTTCAGTTCTGATTCTAAGAATGTTAGGTTCAAATCTAATTAAGTTAGATTTTAAAATTACATAAAACAGGCTTTATGATTTTCAGAGTGCTTTCATGTCCATTATATTATGTGTTTCTCAGAACAACCCTTTGAAATAAGATCGATTCTTAAACACTCTCTCTTTCATACACATATTCCAAAACAGTATTATAGACCAGGATATGGATACCTGGATAAATTAAGTGATTTTGCTCAAGGTCACAGAGGACATAAGTGATGGAAATGATCATTAAACCTTGCTTTTCTTACTCATAAACTTATGGGTTGTTATTGGCTTATTCCCCCCTCCATTACATCATAATGCTCACTAATAGATATTTAAGAAATACCTGTTTAAATAAATGTCATTTTTGATTTGAGGAGGGAGTTTACTTCTGAACCTGTGATTTCATTATAATGGAAACCTACCAGCAAGAAAATTACTTCTACTAATGCTAATTGGCAACTGTTTTACAATTTAGAGGCTGTTCTATAATTTTGAAGTTCTGTTAGTAAATTGAGATTTAAGCCTCAGAAATGTTTCAGAAATGCCTTATTGGGATGAAATCCACCAGTATGTTAAACCTCAGATGTTTTGATGAAACACAAATTTAAATTAGTTTTTTTTTCTTTCAACAAAGACTTAATGAATCAATTTGAGCCAGAACTCAAAAAGCAATTATTTCCTTGAAAATTTTAAGATTACAGATAAAGCTTCATAAATGTTTTAAACCCAGAATGTGAACTCTGTAATTTAGAATAAGGAGAAAATGAGTGGAAGCCAGCAGTTCAAGGTCTGATTTAACTACATTAAAAATACATTCATTTTATATTGGCAGAATCCTTAATAGGCATATCATAAACCTAGCTGTCTTGTGTTCAAGAGCAGTAATTTTCAAGTTGGTTTTTAAGATAAGAGGGATATTAGAGTTGTGACTGATAATTTCTTCTTTAAAAATAAATCCCTTATCTAAAAGTATAGTCTAATTTTTATATATATCTTGCCAAATTGAAATTTTTGACAGGAACTGGGAAATAATTCTTATATTAATTATATATTCTGCTTAACGTTGAGATTTATAAAATCTTTACCAAAGCAGGCTTTAATAGTGAATACAGCAGTAATTATGAACCAGATATGGTGCCAGATAGTTTTAATTTTCAAGGAGACCAACAGTATTGGAAAGGGAAAGACCATTCATCTAGATGATGATGATGCATGATCCAGCTTTGAATGTTGAATTTCACAAGGTAGTCTATAGAAATTTCTCATCTTTTTTCTATACTGAAGCTTGGTAGTGATGTTAATGGGTCAGACAGTGGCAAAAAGGAGATAGTTTTACATTCTTCCTCAGAAGAGAATGGAAACACTGTGGGTCAAACAATGGTAGAGAAACTGTTAACTTAAGTTGTATATAATATTGCCTGTAACTGGTCTTTGGATGAATGATCTCCCCATATCAGACTGGATAGTTCTATGAAGTTAGGTCACTAGGTTAAAATTTAAGAGCTATTTGACCAGTTCTTGTCCTTTCTAAAAGGTTGAGGTTACCTCTATGAAAATATACATAGTTTTCTGGAGTCATCTAAACCCATCCTTCCTGGCTAATTCTACTATTCATGTGGCAAAAATATAACCATTTTCATTTAAACTTTTAAGAGAAATTCTTTTAAGAAAGTATTCCTGTGGTGTTTTTATTTGCATTTCCCTAATCAGTGATTTAGAGCAGTTTTTCAAATGACTCTAGGTAGCCTTAATTTCTTCATCTGAGGATTGCCATTGACCATTTATCAACTGGGAATGAATTGTTTTCTTATAAATTTGACTTCAGTCCTTTGTCTGAAGCACTAGTTGTAAAAAAATTTTTTTTCCAATTTACTACATTCTATTTAATCTTGGTTGCATTAGTTTTTCCCATAGTGTTTTTATGCAAGCAAACTTAATGTGACTTTCTCTGTCCTTCTTAGGTCTTTGTTGAATATGCAAATGCTGGCGATTCCAAAGCGGCCCAAAAATTACTGACTGGAAGGATGTTTGATGGGAAGTTTGTTGTGGCTACGTTCTACCCACTGAGTGCCTATAAGAGAGGATATCTGTACCAAACCTTGCTTTAATCACTGACCTGCTGTCAGCAGACTCGTTAGCTCCTCTTCCTCCATTTTCTAGGTTATTGTGTTTTCCATCTGAATGCAAAAGAAGCTTACCATCCTAACAGGAGTAATTTGTATATTTATCCTCTTGGCTACCGCCTCTTCCAAACAGTGATTGCAAACTCAGTCATATTTCATACTGGGTAGGACAGGACCTTCCTAAACACTGGTGTGTTCTGTAGCATCCGTGTGGCATCCTTTGTCTTGGTAGTAGGGCAGTGAATGTTTCACCAAAAATATTAGGATGTTGTTACCAGTTAGAAATTTTTTTTTTGTCTTGTCAGGTAATTTTTCTTATGATGATATCCATAACTGGCATTGGGGTGTTCTCAGTACTATGAAGTAATGAATGCTGAGGCAGTAATTTATAAGTTGGTTTTTAACATGAAGTTGTGATTTTTTAAAAGGAGTACTATAGCCCAGATTCTTCCTTTATAGAAACTCCAATGAGGCTACCTAAATATTTTTATTTTAATTGAAGCATTTAAATTGGAAAGTCAGTATTACTCTTGCACAATTTCTATGCTGTGTGTGTGTGTGTGTGTGTGTGTGTGTGTATGTATGTGTATGTATGTGTATGTTTGCCTGCCAAAGTCAGATGTGTATCTTCTGTTGGTTAGTACAGTTTAGGCTTTTTATTTTCCCCTGTATGTCTCAGAGCTATAAGATATGAAAAGTAAATTTGGTAAATAGGTGCTCAGTTGTAATTTCTATACATTTCAAAATAGACTATTGATTCCCAAACCATTTATAACAAGCTTTGGGTTTGGAAGAATAATGAGAAGGGAAAAATAAAAATCTAAACTGTATTTATTTAAATGTTCATTGAAATACTCTTAAAAGTGAATCTAAGGAACTGAGGAAATGCATTTACTTTAGGAGTCTTACTACACATACATTTTCATATCCAGTCTGTTGTAGGGCCTAGAAAAGTCCAGCAATAAGCCTTCTTGAGCTATGCTTTTCTCTGCTGTAAGAAAATTGAACTGGGATCAAAAAGGAAGGAATGAAATAAAATATATTAGAAGGAGATGAAAGGTCAGGCAAAAGAAGTAGAAGGTCCAGTTTTTCTTTTGTAATGTTCTCTTAATTATATTTGATGGAAACAGTAGTTGAAGGAGGTGAGTGAACTGGCTTGGAATTGCAGGTGGTTTAGGAAGCAATAGAGATGTGTTGTTAATGGAGAAGTGAAGAGTTGAGTCAGAGAAGAGTCTCTGTTCTTGGTTCTAAGGGATTCAGAATCTGAGCTGCTAAATCAAATGTGATATGAAGATTTCAATATTAATGAGTTCATTAGATGTATATTCTGTTTATGCAGTTGTGTTCTTCATAGTGGTGCTTGAGACTTATTTTTCCTTAATGTTTCCTTTCAAGGATTTCACTGTATTAAAATTAGGAAGTGTGATTTTCAATAGATAGCACTGATGCTTTCAACTTCTAATGAGTGTAAAAAAAATTGTATAATAATATGAATTGTCTATTCCCTTATATGAACCAAGTGTTTTTGTAAAAAGGAAAATGTCTTGTTCTTTTCAGACTGGAAACTGATAGCAGTGACCCTCTTCATAGTCTTGCCTTGTGTATGACATGTGCAGGCCACTAATTGTAATTATATTAATTAGAATTTTCATTTTAGAGTGAGCTTTTTTAGCATTTTAAATGAGTCTGTGTTTGTCACCTAGATTATTAAGTGTTAATTAGGCATACCGGAATTTCCCCATAAAATAGTATTTGTTGTAGATGGCCTTATTTATTGATGTACTGAAAGGACTTTGTGATAAGGTAGTCTCATCTGTAAGATGATCATATGGCATATGATCCAGAGATACCATATTATGAGACTGCACTGTGTTTTTGAAATGAAGAACCGTTACTATTATTTTATTTTCCTCCCTAGAACTCTTTTTTTCCTAGAATTAAGATTCACCTATAGATTCAGCAATGCAGAGAACCTTTGCTTACCTGAAACATGAACTCATCTTCCTTCCAAAGTGGTTAGTAAAGCCAGGTTTGAAGGTATAAAGGTTGATGGGCACAGAACACAAGTAAATTCTTCATTATGAAAAGTATCCTACATCAGTAGGTATAGCTTTTTCATCTCTCCAAAAATATCTTCTGAAGTAAGCTACAGGTAGACTAGTAAGCTTATTAGTTCAATGTGCTGCTGGCAATTTTTACTTGATGATTTTCCTGCTGATGACATCTTGGTATATATACCTTACACTGTATTGTGTAGTTAACACAGAGACTGTAGAATTTTATTACACAACATTTTGAGGTAAATTTTGGGAATGACAAAGAATATGGAGAGTTTTTAAAGCGATAGTGCTTTGAGATGCCAAGGTAATTTTTAAAAATATTAAGTCAAAACAAAACAAAGACAGCCTCTTAATGATGCTGGAAATTTTAAGGCCTTTCCTGGATCTTGGCTTAGGATTATTACCAAAGATGATATTGGCTGGTCTTTCCCCATCCTGACTTTAACATATAGATGTTGGGTTTTTTTAGCTTTTTTTTTTTTTTTTTTCAGGGCAATGGTGTTAAGTGGCTTGCCCAAGGCCACATAGCTAGGTAATTATTAAGTGCCTGAGGTTGGTTTTGAACTCAGGTCCTCCTGACTCCAGGGCCAGTGCTCTGTCCACTGTGCTACCTAGCTGCCCACTTTAACATAGTTTTAACCTTTTGAAGTCAGACTACAGAATATCAAAAGAGGCAATTTTCCCAATTCATTCTTAGGATAAAATGTATGGCAAGAGTTTGATGATTTGAAATCAGAATCTTTTGATCTTTTTTTTTTGATGGAACAGGATAAAAGGGGTCTGTTATCACTTATCCCCAGTATCCTGGCAAAATTGCAACTCAGGTAATTATTTTTCTGATTTTATGCCTATATTTTCTTTTTTCAGCACTTATACTGATTGAGTTGAATTTTTTCCCATTATTTCCTTCACTTAACTATTCCATAGAATTAACATATAATTATCCAACAGTTATCATGTGCCCCCTCAAAAGCAGTGAATACATGAGCTCCTTTCTAAAAACCTATTTTGTTCCCTTGTAATCCTTCAGTGAGAGGTGTTATGAGAGGTAACTTTAAAATCTTTTGTGTCTATAGGGGAAAAGAAGTAATTTTGACTAATTGAGTACACTCTGACACCTCAGAGTGACTGAAGTTGCTTGCAATGAGGAAATTGTATAGTTATCCTATTGAATATCTTCCTTGCCTTGCAATTATCAACACAGTATCACTCTATTGAGGAGATCCTTTTCTACTAAGCCATGAGCTGAAAGTAAGACTGCTTCTATTTGAGTCATCATCTTCCAAGTTTCACCAAGGTAAAGATTTGCCTTCATTTTAGGAATCTTGCTGCTAAACAGTCCTGAGATTACCCTTCTATTAAAATGAACCTTTTAAATATCCTGAAAGCTTTGTTTAATGTTTTCTTTTACACTAATTACTTTTGGTGATGTTACAACAGTTGATCACATTCATTATAAGTAATTCTAGAATTACCTTTCAGAATGTCCTTCAGCTGTGTGAAAGAAGGCCAAGAGAAAAACAATGTTTTGTATAACAGAATATTCAACATAATATTTCATGAGGGATTTAGTAGTGTGGCCACTAAAACCTGCTGAAAAAGCAGATGCTATCCTGCTGTTAATTTGGCATATTTGTTAAATATGATTGATGTTAGAAGTTATAATTTGTCTTTATTTATAAGTTGGGCCCATTCCAAGTTTATTTATTAGACAATGGCCTGCTGCATCACTGGTTATTGCAGTATGGCATGTTTTTAAATTGAATTTTTTAAAAAATCCAATATTTTGTGGAAATGAATTCATCAGTATAGTTGCACTTGAGGGCTCATCATTAAGTTACCCTGCGCTTTATCTGGGATGTTCAGTGGCATTATTTAGATTTAAGTGCACATACACTTAGATAACTAATTTTAGTTTAATGGATGTGGATACGCAAAGATTTAAGCAAGTGCCTTGTATTTACTGGAAAATATTAATAACTATTTCAGTTGTGAGCCTTTTAAGTGGAGAAATAATCTTTGACTTTCCCCTTGGCAGAACTCTCAGAATGAGTTACGTAGCAACTGTCTTGAAGGTTCAATATTTAATTAATTTGCTTTTAAGTTTTGCCTTATAACTGGTTGTAGTTTGTTTTCTAATGCCATAAATGTTGGAAAAGTAGAGTTGTCTGGCAGAATTCCATATCTTCCTCTCTCCGGTTTGATTTTATTTTTGTGATGATCAAGTCTTTGAAGTCAGTCAGTCTGATTCTACTATAACTTCACCTGTGATCTAATTTCTTTTTTAAAGTCGCCATAGTATTGGCAGGCATAGTTGGTTTGTCTTTGATTTGTGTTGTTATATTCACATGATGGCTATTCCAGATGTCTGTGATTATCTTTAACATGCAGAAAGTGGTCATTTCTTCTTTAAGTTACCAATATATCATTTTTTTATTTGGAGAATTATGGATTTTCAAACAAGATTTAGTAATCTCAGCCTACTCTATAATTCAAAATTTATTTAGCCTCTATAAAATTGTAAATGTACCACATTTCTTGTGATACTTTTAGTTTAGATAAATTTTTCTTAGAGAGGAATATGAATATTTTAAGGTTTGGGAGCTTCATGGATTTAAATGTCACAATATTTATTAGAGTTTACTTTCTTGACCTAATGCCACAGACAATACCATATTGATCTTCATACCTTCCCTATAAGTTTTTTCTATTGCATAATGACTTAAGTAGAGATACACAGTGGCATATAGATGGCGAGTTTTGTGGATTTGTAAACAACTTCACAATTTAAACTATTAAGAGCAGTGAACTATATAGTACAGTATCTGTAAATTAAATGGCAACTTGGATCAAGTGGTCTTCAGAATGCAAAACAGTAAACATAACACCTTTTGATCTCTTAATACAGAGTTTTCCATTCCTTTTCTTATATAACCTAAACTCTTTGTGCTGAAGGCAGCTTCATAGGTTCCTAGGATCAAAATTTTGAGTTGGAGGGACCTTAAAAGCCATTGAGTCCAACTGTCTCATTTTATAGACCAGCAGGTTTAGAGTATAGTAGAATTGTGTAGTAGAATTGTCCATGGTCAATGAATATAGCTAGTAAATGTTGGGCAGGATTTGTGCCCAGGTCTTCCTGACTCCAGATGTCTAGTGCTCTATATGTTAATCCTCAGCTGCCACTTACTAGTTTTATGGGGATTGATGTTTCACATTTATTCCAGAATTATACTTTATATGGGTTTTGTTTGTGGCTGCCCAACTATTGGATTGCATATTATCCAATGATTGCCTGAAAGGAATACAAAGTAGAGAGATTTTTACCATAATTTGGAGAAAACAGGTGGATAGTTTTTACACTTTTTTTCTGGTCTTGTTTCTCATAACATTAATATAAATTCAGAAGGAAACTCAATTTCCATGTGTGGTGATTGGCCCTGAATTTTTTTGTAGTAAGTACATTTTAATACAAAGTATAGCTAGATTACAGATCTACAGTTAAAGGAACCCTAGAGGCTTGTCTGGACCAACTGCCTCATTTTATAAATGAGGAAACTGAGGGAGGTTAAGTGATTTGTCCATGGCCACTTAGGTAGTGTCAAGAGGTAGCATTTGAACCCAGGTCCTCTGACTGCTCACCAGTCTTCTTTTCACTTTGCAGGGCTGTTATTGTAGAAATAAATCACATTTAACCCAAACTGGAATAAATTAAAAAAATGTTTATAATGAACCCTTCATTAAAGGCTTAGGGTTACTTGTTGAAATCAACTTTTAATGATCAGCATATGAATTCCCCATGATAAATGTTTTTAACTCTAATTGGAATTTTCCCTTTCTTCCAGTCAGCCAATGACCCTTTACTTCCTAGCGCTCAGATAGTAAAAGTAATTATTAATCATAATGTGTTATTAGTACATGGAACCTCTAGAATAAAATCATAAAATAGTCCAAAACCACATGAAAATGACCTTGTTTCCTGGGTAGAGTTCCTCATATTTAAAAGTAGAGAAATAGTAGGAAAAAATGGTCTTACTTATTACTGGTCTTAGTAATCTTATGCATACTTATCTATAAATTTGAGTTCATTAAAAAACAAAAACAAAAAAACAGCACTTCTGATTCAGCACCTGAAACAGAACTATTCTTTACCTTTCCTCCAACATCCCCCAGAAAATCCTTATTAAATTTTATGAAGCCAGGCCTTAAAAAAACCAAAAAAACCTATTTTTTGTTTTTGTTTTGTATTTTAAACTCAGTGATCTCTGAATTTAGTGGAAACTGTTGTTTGGTATCGCCCATGTGAGTAAACGCATTGTAAACTGGGAAATAGCCATCTCTGTATTTCCATTTGCACATCGGATATATATAGTAGGTGGCGTTCGTATGCACTAGCTGCAAAGTAAGAGCACCTTATTATTGGAGGAAATAGTGTTTATTTATAAAGAGGTAGGTTTTTTTATGTGTGCATCTGTATAGAATATTCATTCTAAGAAATGTGAAACTTGGTGTAATCTCATCTCTTTTCTCATAGTATAACCTGAAAGCATTGAACATTCCTTCATATTCTGTTTCAAAGCTTGGGGAGCAGGGACTATATTCCCACAAAGGTTTGACTCTCTCTTTGCCACCTTTGGTTCACTCTCAATCCATTCATGAGGATCAAGAAGGTTTAACCTTCGTTACCTCTATTCAAATTAGAATGGTGATGAATGTCAAACCCTGCAGCTTTGAGTCCAGAAGTACACAACTGTTGTGGGTTTTAGAGTGAGTTATGATTGAAAATGAGAAAGAATTCTTAACCAAAGCCAGTGAGAGGGAGTGTTGTCCTGACATCCACCTTCACCTCAGAACTACAAGGAACCTGCAGGTGCATAGTGAACAATTCAATGCATCATCTCTGTAACATTTCCACAGAAGGTCTCAGTGCTCATTCACTGTCTTGCCCTTTCTTGGCTATATGGATGAGGTCTGGTCTAGATGAGTTTCATACTGCTTCTTTAAAAGTTGTTGCTTTTAAATAATTTAACAGAATAGTAAATGTAGACTTGTGTGAACACCAAGAAATAAAATTGCTTTATTATAATTGTATTCAAGGACACGAGTTATTTTTCAACTTTCCATTCAAGTCTTTCTTGAGTATTAAGTTTTTTTTGCTGCTGAATAGCAAAGAACTTCCAATTGTTTTCTACTTTTCCTCTGCCCTAAAAGTATAAACACTGCATTTCAACTTGACTTTGTTGCATATAGTTGGTTTACTATAAATTTTTCTGTAAACACGATTGCCTTGTTCAGTTTTGCTGTAAACTGACTTACCATGATGCACTGTTGACATGTTTTCTGATGTGTGCTTGATAAGAGTGATGAAATAAAGCTTAAAATGATGTTTTGTTTATTTATTTAAACTATCAATTCTTAGGATAAAGCTTCTTAAACTCAGAGAATGTTTCCTTTAAAGTATCTTTTATTTTATAAAACATTTATTTCCCAATCACATGTTTTGAATTTTGAGTTCAATATTCCCTCTCCTTGAGAAGGCAAACAATATATCAATTATATATGTGAATTCATTCAAACCATGTTGCTTTATTAGCCATGTTGGAAAAGAAAACATGCACATAGAAGCAAGAAAAATAAAATTTTAAAAAGTATGCTTTAATCTGTACTCAAGAGTTCATTAGGTTCAGAGAACTTATCTCTGTAATAGATGATCCATCACTCAAAGTAGGCAACAGTATTCAGACAAGTAACTTTGAAGAGATTTTAATGTATGCTAAACCTTTTAGGTGCATCATTGCTTTGCAGGAAGTGAAATGAAATATTTTGGTATAGTTTATTAGTATAGTAGCTGAAATCTGCTTTTCTGCCCTGTCTTTTCTTGGTATATTAGGCAAGTCATTTAACTTCTTTGCCATTCATCTGTTGAATGAGGATAATGATAACATCCTATTAACCATACAGTTATTATGAAAACAAAATGTGAAAAATGAAAACACCTTGAAAAAATAAAAGGCATTGCTCATAGCTCTGTAAAGCATTGTTATATAGCAAATATAAGCTATTAAGAGTAAATTTAACTAGTCTGAAAATGAGATGGTATATATATATATATATATATATATATATATATATATATATATAAAACTGCTCTTGTTGTGGTAGTTAATAGATAGTAATAGATAGTATTATTATGTATCATTGATGAGATTCAGGATTGATTCCTGTCTTATTCATAAATCTTTATGGAATCAATATGATATATATGTATATATATAGACATAATGGATGGAATCATGATCTCCAAGCCAGAAAGACCTTTGATCAAGTCTCCTCTGACATAGACTGGTTATGTGACTGGGCAAATCACTTAACTTCAAGTACTCTCAGCAATTCTTTAAAATTTTTTCCTGCAGAGAAGAGCCCAGTCTGCAGTACTCAAGCATGTGCCTCACCAGGAGTTCCCTATTGCTATGCCATCATCAGATCAGCCCTTATCCCATTAATAGTAGGTGTTATGCCTAATCACTTTTTAGAAAGATATACCATGAAAAATAGATATTTTAGTGTTTGGTAATTAAGTTCTGTTGGAAGTTGTAGGAGCAGAAGAAATATTTGAGCCATAAAAAAAGTAGAGAAATGTAGATAAATTGGAGGGGTTTGGTCTAGTGAAGAAAGTCAGAAGTTGAGTTCCAAGAGGAGCCCAGATCCAGATTCTAATTCTGAATTGGAAAAGCAAGAAGATCATCAATAATTAATGTATGACTTCATTATAAACAGGGAATGCCTGGATGATATTTTCCTCCTTCCTTTCTTTTTTTTTCATTTTTGAAAGCAATGCAGTGGATATATAGTTTACCTAAATTTTTAGCAAAGCTTTGCATAAAGCAGTTTTCTATATAGAAAAAAAATGTAGAGATAGAGGAAAAAAAGTAATATACTTAGTTCGATTCAGAACTGGTTAATTGGACAGATTCAGAGAATGGCAATAGGACAGGCCTTCAGTGAAATTGCCCAGAGATTAGTGCTTGGTACTGTGCCCTTTAACATTTTTTCAATGACTTGAGCAAATATGTGGGTGGCACATTCATTGTGCAGAAGACAGGAAGCCAGGAGAAAAAAGCTAAAACAATGAACAATGGATTTATGATCTAAAAAAAATCTTGACAAGCTAGAGCATTTGACTTATTCTGATATTAAATTAAATAGCCATAAACATAAAGCCCTAGATTTGGCTATTTAAAAATTAACTTTGTCAATAGAAGATATGGGAAACATGTTTAAACAGCAGTTATTCTGAAAAATTAAGTTATTCTGAATGTTTTAGTTGTCTGCAAGTTTAATGTGAGTCAGTTGTATGATATGACAGCCAAAAAAGATAGTGCAATCTTGGGCTTCATTAAGAGGGGTGTAGCTTCTAGGAATAAGGAAGTTCTGCCTTATTAGACCTCGTGTAAAGTATTTGGTTAAATTCTTGCTGTCACTGTTCAAGAAGGAAATTGATAAGTTGGAAGATGTCCAGAGAAAATCAGCCAGTACAGTGAAGGTCCTTGCATCTTGTTCATATAATAATCATTTGATAAAACACAGAATATTTCAGCCCAGAGAAGAAAATTTGGTAGGGTTTGGGATTGGAGGAAAAGGAAGAAGACAACTGATGGACATTTTCAGAGCATAAGATAAACAGCTGATCTCTATGGGAACATTTGAAACATGCAGACATTTTCAAGCAATGATAATAACTACTTATGGGATTTGTCAGATGTAACTGAAAGTGTCTTACTTTGGAATAGAGTTAAAATCCAAGAGTAGGCTCAAAAGGCTCTCCATGAAAAACATTCACATTCAGATTCAAATAAATGACTGAAGTGTGTGGATTTGTTTATGGAGATACAGGAATTTATGATGGCAATTCCAGATGAAAACATTTCCAGCAGAAATATGGAAGGATTATCCTTAATGAGCTTGAACTTAGTGATTCAATGATTATTTAAAGAAGTCAAAATCATCTGTGAACAGCATGATGTATATGTCATTCCATTTATCTTG
This sequence comes from Macrotis lagotis, assembly GCF_037893015.1. Taxonomy (NCBI): domain Eukaryota; kingdom Metazoa; phylum Chordata; class Mammalia; order Peramelemorphia; family Peramelidae; genus Macrotis; species Macrotis lagotis. The sequence goes on from NC_133659.1 coordinate 54,376,626, forward strand.
TTTGATATTTGAGAGGTCCTAAGAAAGCTTCAGTGATACTACACAAGATAACTATAATTATGCTTTGTTTTTATCTGTAAAAAAAAATTATTTTAGCTGCCTGTGCAATAGGCCACAAAACATTAAATATAAAACAATAAGTCAGGATAACTACTCAACATACTCAAAAGCTAAGGTTTCCTTGGGGATAACTACCTTAAGTTCAAGGTATTTTCTGAATCCGCACTCATAAAACTAGTTCATTAAAGCCCCAATTTATATATTTACCTTTAACTTCTAGAAAATTCAATTAACTTAAAATTCATTTTCCCCAAGAGATGAGAATTCTCTTTCAAGTGATGGGTTCTTCTTGTAAGTTGGTTCTCTTCTTGACTACCAGTATTCATACTTGGAGCTTAGGATCCACCTCAGCCACCACCTAGAGAGTGTTTTGCATTTTAAAAGTCTGCAGGGGCATGGCTGAGCCTTCTGAAAGGGATCTTAAAGTCCATTGAATCCAATCACCTAATTTTATCAATAAGGAAATTGAGATTAAAAAGTTTAGTGATTTGCCCAGGTTCACACAGCTGATGTGTTTGAAGCAAGATTCAAACTCAGATTTTCTGCTTCCAGGTCCAGTCCTCATCCAGTCCTTTATTATACTACCTAACTTGTTCACTTTATTCTCATTCTTTAAGTATTTTTAGAAGGCTTGAATAATTATTTTTAAGGGGGGGAAAACTTGGAAACTTTAATTATTCTCCATTATAAAGGCCTGGAATAGTTGATCTGTAGAGACTCATACTTAGAGAAGTTATTCAAGCTCCACAGCCCAGAGTGTCAGCCTGGATTTCAGGCATAGTTCCTCTTAGAAATGTGCTAGATTTTCAAATTCAACCCTATTCATTGGTGGTAAGAATAACTCCTATTTCTGTAGCAAGTTTTGGTTTACAAAGGACTTTCCTCACTACTACACAGTAGGATAGATATAAATATCATTCTCTCATTTTACACAGAGAAGTTAAATAATTTTTCTAAAATCTCAGAGCTAATAAGTTTCAAAGCCAGGTCTGAATCCTATAATGTATTCAAATCACACAATCACCATAAATTCTTATTTGAAGGATTGACTTGACAAGAAGAAAAAAGGCATAATAATATGGACCTAGATCTTTAAGACTGTTAAGTCAAGAAGGAAAGGAGGGGTTCACCAGGGCTTTGAGAAATCTCTAAGTTCACAACCTAACATTACAATTGTCTGAGTGCTCACTTGATGAAAAGCAAATTTTTTTCTATCATATCAAGTTCCATATCTAGTGATGTATAGCATGACTCTGGAAGTAAGCAGGCAAAGCCTCAGGATGTTGCTGACTTAGGATAAAGGACAAATTTTAGACTCAGTGAAAAGCTCTGATCCCCATTAGGAGATAAATTAACATTTCATATATATACATACATATATATCTGTGTGTGTGTGTGTATAAACAATAGCCTTGATTTTCTTTAAAAGTAGAGTCAGAGGCAGCTAGGTGGTACAGTGAATAGAGCACAGGCCCTCAGGAGGACCTGAGTTCAAATCCAGTCTCAGACACAGAATAATTACCTAGCTGTGTGACCTTGGGCAAGTCACTTAGCCCCACTGCCTTGTTAAAAAAAACAACTAAAAAAAAAGCATAGCCAGTTGTTTGTACTACAACTTACATTTAAGCATTGTATAAACTAGGTAGAAATAATGAAATAAAAGGGGCATCTAAATTGCCCTATTGACTAATAACTAATATTTTTCTGACTGGACAGGGGTGGGGAATGATGAGACATGATATAAGGGATGACTTCAGCTTGTTCTTGGCTAGACAATCATCACTGTGTAGTTTAATTTAGAAGTTTTCTGCTGTCCACAAGTTCTTATTCTTTATGACTGATTCATTACATCACTAGATAATTAGAGCCACTCATAGATCCTAATCACACTGGGGAGGAGGGGAAGGGGGAGAGAGAAGTCCCCCAAAGCTAGATGAAATGTTGCAATTAGCTGTGAACAAAGATCCCTTTGAAATAAGACAGCTAGGTGGTGCCAAGGATAGAGCATAGAGACTAGAGTCTAAAAAGAACCCTAGTTTAAATACAGCCTTGATGATAGTGATTGGTGGTGATGGTGTTTTTGTCCTCTGTTCACAAAGAAAACCATGATATCAGGGAGGTAATGCCATGACAAGCAGGTGAATTGGATTTGAGGGAGGGGATGTGCTATGTTAAGTCACCAACCTCACTTTCTCCTCCCAGAACCTTCTGGGTCTGGTGTCAGATAAAGAACAGGACAACTGGAGATGGCTCTGGATACAAGGTAGTCAAGGGTTAAGTAACTTGCCCAAGGACACCCATCTAGGAAGTGTCTGAGGTTGGATTTGAATTCAGGTTCTTTTGACTTCAGGGCTGGTGCTCTACCCACTGTACCATCTAAAATCCAGCTTCAGACATTTACTAGCTGTGTAACCTTGGGGGAGTTACTTCACCTCTGTTAAACTCAGTTTCTTCAACTGCAAAATGATGATGATAATAGCACCTACCTCCCAGAGTTATTGTGAGTATAAAATGTGTTAGTTTGTAAAGTTTTTAGTGGTCTGTGAAATAGTAGATGCTATATAAGCAATATAGCTTATTATTATTATCATGCTAGCTATTAAATAAAATTCTATCTTTGTTTCTTAAGGATACTTTTTAATACAGCCCTCCTGCCTCAAAGGCTAAACATCCTCCTTTTTTTTTTTTTTTGTGGTATCGTGGATCAGAAAGTGGTCTTGTTTTGCTTGAATCCAGAGGACAAAGTTAGGAGTTACTGGATGGAAGTCTCCAAGGAGCACATTTTGGCAAGATGTCAGAACAAACTTTTCTACAGAGTTTTCCAGAACAAGAACTGGCTGCATTCAGAGGTGTTGGGAATGGCCTTCCTGACTCTGAAAAGTGGACAGCCACTAGAAATGATGAATTGAACCGAATTTTGAACCCTGTTTGCATAAATGGGATGAGAACAGCAGTACGTGTCCAAATCTAGAAACTTCTAAGTCAATTCATAGTTTTTGCTGTCAATGCCTTAAATTGTTTTTCCCCCCCAAAAGAAGGGGTGGGAGGAGTGGGACTCTGATTTTGCTGCTACAGATTAAATTCCTTTCGCAATCCCCAGCTGAGACCATTACTCATCCACAATGACACCCTGAGGTTTGATTCCAAGTTCTGTAACTACTTTGGTATTTCTTTGGAGTAACTATGGGTTTCCCAGTTAGGCTTGGCTAAAAGAAAGCTTTAAAATGAGTTAGATTTCTTTTGCTGAGGTGAAAAGACTATTCACTCATTTCAAATTTAAATTTAGTTCAGGTATTCCATAACTAAGATGATTAAATGATTCTGTGAGTCGAAGGACAAGTTCCTTCTGGAAGAGTAAATGATGTAGTCCAAGGGGCTACAACAGGATTTTTGTCCCTTTGCACTTAATAGTATTTTGTTGTTTTTTCTAATTACATGTAAAAATATTTTTCAACATTTATTTTTATAAGATTTTGAGTTTCCAATTTTTTCTCCTCTCCTCTCCTTTCTCTACCCCTCCCCACTATAGCAAATAATCTGATGTGAGTCTGTACTATCATGTTACAACAGTATTTCACAACTTTTTAATTTTTTTCTCCTTTTAATGTTTTTGTTGTTTTCAAAGTACTATTAATCAAAATATCAATCAACCAAAGGTTGATTGACTGCTTGATTGCTTGATAAGCAGCATTGCCTCAAAGTCATTAAGTACCTGCCCCTCTTCTGTCTCATTAGAAATAAACTTCTCAAGAATTATGAATCACATCAAATTAAAATCACTTTATTCCTTACCTCCTTTTCAATTGCTCTCCTTGGGTACACAATCCTCATAAACTAAAGCATCATGCAAAGTCAAATAATTTCTTGAACCATTTGTATCACCCCCCCAACCATACTGTCTTCCACATCCCCCCCCCCACTTAGGTCCCCAACCATGGTACTTAAACCCTCATTAACCAAATTATGGATTAAGATAAAATCACTTCAGATCTGGGTCACAGTCACAGACCTCCTGAGTGGCAGTCCCAGGGTAAGGAGGAGCACCAACACACCAGAACTTGAAGCACAGGGGAATAAGGACTGTCCTCACAGTTCCAGGGCAGCAACAGTGCTTGTGATCACTCACAGACCAGAGCACAGGCCAAGAGAGTAGTAAACACCTCTCCTTAGATCATACCACATTGGAAGAACTGAAAACTTAAGATGCCTTGAAATATCTCAGAAAACAGCTGCATGAAATTTTAGAAACTTGGAACAGTGTTCTTTTACCCTACTACTTTAACAGAGTTAAAAATCAGGTAATAGGTTTGGAAATGGGCAAATGGAAAACATTCAGACCTTAGAAAGTTACTGTGGTAACAATGAACATCAAAATAAACACTCAGAGGAAGATAACAAAGTCAAAACTCCTAAACTCAAAAGGTTCCAAGAAAAAATAAATTGGCCTCAGGCCCTGGAAGAGCTCAAAAATGATTTTAAACATCAAGTAAGAGAGGTAGAAAAAAAGTTGGGAAGAGAAGTTAGAGTGATGCAAGAAAACCATGAAAAATAAATCGATAGCATGGAAAATGAGATACAAAAAAAATTGAAGAAAATAGCACCTTAAAAACACAAAAGATAAGAACAAACACAAAAGCCAATTAGGATAGTTAAACATGTATAACCTTTATCAGATGTTGATTATCAGAGGGAAGGGTGGAAGGGAGAAAGATTTGGAATTTGGAATCTTACAAAACTGACTGTTGAACACTATCTTTGCATATAATTGAAAAAATGAATAAAGAAGCTACCAAGGAGTATCAGGAAAAACAAAACAAAACAAAAACACCAATGAGGCAAAAATACTTTAAAAAAGGAGAATTGGTCAAATGGAAAGGGAGGCACAAAAGCTCATTGAAGAAAATAATTCCTTAAAAATTAGAAATAAGAAAAAGGAAACTAGTGACTTCATGAAAAATCTTCATGAAATAGGGAACTTTCAAACTTCCCTGTTGAAAAGCACAGAGCTGAATAGAATATTTTATTTTCAAATCCAGGACCCAAAAGAAGCATGAAGAGGAAAGGGAAATCATAAGAGACTAAAATAGGGTTAAACTGTTTATATTCCTACATGGGAGGATAACTCATATCTTATAAGCACTTTTTAAAATTAGGGCATTAGAAGGAATAGGTATAGAGGCCACAGATGTGAGAAGAATATGAAGGGATGATATCTTAATAAAATTAAGGGGTGAGATAGAAATATACTGAAAGAAAGGGAGAGGTGGAATGGGTTAAATAATCTCAAGAGAATCAAGAAAAAATCTTTAACAATGGGAGAAGAGAAGGAGTGAGTGAACCTTAATCTAGTCAGAATCATTTCAAAGATGGAAAAACATAACACATTCAATTGGACACAGTACCCCATAGGAAAGTAGGAGGGGGAAAGTGATAAGAAAAGAGATAGTGTATGCAGTGTATACAGATCAAAGCATACTATTTTCATTTTTTAAAAATTGTTTTTTTTCATAGTTTCCCCTTTTGATTCCTCTTTCACAATATAGCTAATATGGAAATGTTTAACATTGTATATATATAACCTATTTCAGATTACTTGGTATCATAAGAAGGGGAGAAGGAGGGGGGGAAGATAAAAAAAATGTGGAACTCAAAATCTTATAGGAAATGTTGAAAGTATTTTTATGTGTAATTGGAAAAAATAAAATAAAAATTTAAATAAAATATATTGACATAAACCATAAAAAAGGAGAAAGTATGATGAGAGAAGGGAGGGCATATTGGGGTAGTTAGAAGCAAAACACTTTTGAGGAGGGAAAGTAGGGAGAAAAAAGAATAAATGGGAATAGAAGGGAGAGAAATAGAGTTAGCAATATTGCAAAAAAAATTTGAAGGACGTTGCTCTGATAAAACTCATTTCTTAAATATATAAAGAACTAAGTCAAATTTATAACAAAATAAGGGTCATTTTCTAATTGATTAGAGAAACGCAAATTAAAAATAATTCTGAGATACTATCTCATACCTATTAAATTGGCTAATAGGACAGAAAAAGATGACAAATGTTGGAGGAGATATGGAAAAAATGAGACACTAATGCATTGTTGGTGGGGTAGTAATGTTATTCCTAGATTGTTTCCCAATTGAGATTAATAAAATAAAAAGGTAAAAAGCTTTTATATCAAAAAATTTTATAGCATCTCTTTTCTGGTGGCAAGGAGTTCAGAATTAAGGGGATCCCTATCAATTGGGGAATGTCTGAACAAATTGTCATAGGTGATTGTGATGGAATACTATTTTGCCATGAAAAACAATGAACAGGACGCTCTCAAAAAAATCTTGAAAGACATATGAACTGATGCAAAGTGAAATGTGAACAAAGTAATAGCAACATCGTAAGATGATTAAATATGAATGACTTAGCTATTCTCAGCAATACAATGATTTGACCACTTTGCAGCACTTATGCTGAAAAATGCTATGCATCTCCAGAAAAAAAGAACTGATAGTATCTGAATACAACTTGAAGTATACTTTTTTACTTTATTTTTCTTGAGGCTTTTAAAAATCTTTATTTTCTTTCACAATATGACTATTATGGAAATATTTTGCTTAAACTACACATATTATACCCTATATCTACTTGCTAGCCTTTTCAATTAAAGATGGGGGAGGGAGAAAGGAAGGGAGAGAATTTGGAATGCAAAGTTTTTTTTTTAATGAATAGTAAAAATTGTTTTTACACTTGGAAAAAGTTCTATGGACTGATGCTGAACGAAGTGGACAATTGTGTGATAATCAACTATGATAGACTTAGCTCTTGTCAGCTATACAGTGATCAAAGATAATTTCAAAAGATTTGTACTGGAAAATTTGTCCATTTTCAGAGAAAAAAACTATGGAGTCTGAATGTAGACCCAAGCATACTATTTTTGCTTTTTAAATTTTTTTTCCTTTCTCACAGTTATTTCCCCTTTTGTTTTGATTCTTCTTTCAAATATGATTAATATATAAATATGTTTAAAATGATTGTACTGGTATAACTATTATCAGATTACTTGCTGTCTTGGGGAGGGAGAAAAATTTGGAACACAAAATCTTACAAAAATGAATATTGATAACTATCTTTTCATGAAATTGAGAAGTACTATTAACTGAAGAAAATTTTTTATATGTAAGTGTGGAAAATAAAATGCTGAAAGAGACAAAATAAAGGAGAGACAAGGAAGCATGTCAGACACTTCACATAAGCTATGTGATCCTGGGCAAATCACTTAACCCTGATTGTCTCAAGAAAGGAAAGAGAAATTAAGAAAGAAAAGAAAGAAAGAAAAGAAAGAAAGAAAGAAAGAAAGAAAGAAAGAAAGAAAGAAAGAAAGAAAGAAAGAAAGAAGACAGGAAGGGAGGAAGGAGGAAGGGAAGGATGGGAGGAAGGGAGGGTGGGAAGGAAAGAAGCAAGGGAGGGAGGGAGGAAGGGAGGGTGGGAAGGAAAGAAGAAAGAAAGGAAGAAGGAAGGAAAATAAAAAAGAAAAGAAAGAAGAAGAAAAAGGAAAAAAGGAAGGAAAGAAAAGAGTCATGGAATCTCAAGAGATCAGCATCACATTAGTCAGGTCAGCTTTACATGGACTTTGGGTTACTTTTAGTTTGGATGGATAATAACATATTTCTAAGAAGTTTCAGACTATACACTCAGCAAAATGGTGCCAATTAATCTTTAGCCATATTAAAGGCAAGCAGAGGGTTGAAGAAGGGAATAGGGCCACTCTTTAGGACAAATAGGGTGATGGTAATGAAAGATTGTGAGAATTTTGGTTTGGAGATGGAACAAAAATGTTTCATGACAGATGAAATTACTTTCTACAGTACTGAGAAAATAGACTATTTATTAAGATCCATCATATCCCTTACTCCATACCTGAGAAACTATCTGAAGTTACCTATCCAAAGTTATTCTTTTTGAAATTATTCCTTCAATAATTTATTGTGTTTCTCTCTCTCTCTCTCTCTCTCTCTCTCTCTCTCTCTCTCTCTCTCTAACTAAAAGGCAGCATGGATTAGTCAGTAACTAATCAATAGGTCATGTCAGACTAAATTCAATTTTTTTACATGACAGCTAGACAGTATATCAGGGAAAGAGGATATGTCTATTTCTTTTTTTGTCCATCCAAAACATTTCTGTGTTAGCCTTGCCCTGCCCCCCCCACCAAAAGCAAGAAAAAAATGAAAAAATTTGCTCCAATCTGCATTCAGAATTCATCAATTCTATCCCTGTAGGTGGAAAGCACTTTTCATCTTGAGTCCTTTGAAATTGTCACAAATGATTATATTTATCAGAATGATTAAGTTTTTATAGCTGATCATTGTTACAATATTGGTGCTGTTATGTATAAAATCCTCCTGGTTCTGCTCACTTTACTTTGTGTCAGTTTATTAAATCTTCCCAGGTTTTTCTGACACCCCTCCTTCCCACAATTATTTCTTGCAGTGCAATAGTATTCATCATAATCACGCATCTCAACTTGCTCAGGTATTCCCCAGCTGATGGGCATCCTTTGATTTCCAATTCTTTGCCACAACAAAAAGTTCTGTTTTGAACATTTGTGTATGTATAGATACTTTCCCTTTTTCTTTGTTCACTTTGGGATACAGCTGTTGTAAGAGATGTAAGAGATGTTGTAAGACAAGAAAATGGGAGATGAATTGTTGCATATGAGGAATAGCAAGAAAGACATGTAAGAGTCTTGAGTTTAGAAAATCAATTTCACAAGTGTAGGCTTTGGTTACACAATTCACCCTAGACTTTATTAAAATAAAGAGTAGTAATGTCTAATAAGAGAAGTGGTTGTTCTGCTAAAGTCTGCTTTGGTCACACTATATTTGGAATACCACATTGAATCTGAGGACATCATATTAGGAAAGATGTTGACAAGGTTCTGGAGTAATCGAGAGTGAGAAGACTTATGAAAATTGCTTGGAGGAGATAGGCATTAAACCTAGAGAAAACAGGATTTGGGGCTAAGGGGATATGGGTTATTGTGTGGAAGAGGCATTAGTCCTGTTCTACTTGAAAGGAGAGAAGAACAATGAATAGAAGTTTGAGAGAGATGTATTTAGATTTATTGTAGGAAAAATTAGAATTAGCTGCTGCAGAATATCTTCTTGAATGTAAGTCTTCAGATATTGAAAAATGATTTGTCAGAGATATTATATAGAAAGCATTGGTTGTCACTTTTGTGCTGAATTAGATGACCTGGAGTGCAATAATGTAGGGTAGCTTTGTTTGAATAAAGGGTCTGCCATTTGGAACCTGAGTAATATTGAGTAGACAATTTAAATTTTCAAGGCTTGCTTCCTTATCCCAATTTATGAAGTATAAGGGCTCCCACACAAAAACACGGAAAATTTAACAATTTCTTCTTAGTACATACAACCTGGGACCAGTACACTAGAAATTGATTGGAACAGGAATTTATCTCAGTCAATAGGCATTTATAATGTAATCTAGGAACAAATTACAGTAGGAAGCAAGGAATAAATTGGGGTAAACATGGCATGGACCCATGAGGAAAACATAAGGAAAAAGTGTGATTAATTATTTAATTAAAAGATTAATTCTGTGAACTGAACTGGATATACTCACTGGACACTAGAATCAGCACCTAAATTGTTTATTGATGGTAGCTAGCATTTTGGATACTAGAAAGCCCAGTTAGAAGGGAAGCATATAGTACCCTTTTGAAGTTTTCTTACCCAAGTCTCCCATTCCTAGATTCTCTAATGAGAATAAGCAGTGGAAAGAAATTCTAGGAAACATCTAATAACTTAAGAAGTGAAGCATTTTCCTTTAAGGCAGGAGTTCTTAAGGTAGTATCTGCTAACTTCAATATACATATGTGTGTATATATATGTATATATATATATATATATATATGCATATATATTAAAAATAAAATTAGTTTTCTCTCTAGTTCTAATTATTTTATTTTATGATTTTAAAAATATTCTGAGAAGGGATTCATAGGTTTCAAAGGACTACCAATATAGTCCATTACACACACACACACACACACACACGGACATTAAAAATCCCTGCTTTATGGTGAATTTCCTTCTGATAAGGGCAGAATGATTTTGGAAGAACAATTTAAATTTCTTTTAAATGAATATAGACCCTTTCTCATTTAATTTTTTTGTCCATTATGTAAGCCAAGGTATACCATGGTTTTCTGTTGATTTTGTTCCTCTTTTCTTTATGGAGTTGTATGCCTCAATAACTTTTAGGGCATGATTAGCATTGATTAGTTTTTTGCAGGAATAAAGAAACAACACCTTATTTGCAATTTTCTTGTTTTAAAGAAGTTATGGGAAGTTATGGGAAGTTATGGTAGTTATGGGAAATTCTCCTTAGATAGAAGGAAGAAGGTCTCAAGTTAAAACCCTGGTCTATGTTTAGGCAATCCCATTGGCATGGCAAAAATTCTCTTTTAGAAATCTAAATGCCTTAACTTATTGATACTTCCATTGGTTTATAAAGTAATATTAGATAAATCTTTAGATAAATCAGTTGTTTTGATTAGTTCTCACAGAAGCATACACTTAGATGACTACTCTTTTAGGCTGGGTCATCCTTCTCTGAGCATACAGCATTAAGAGGGAAGAGGATATATTTGTGGAGTGAGTGGGAATTTATTACTGGAGATCCAGATTACCCTAAATAATATAGTAATATTCTTTAAGGCTTGTTGTTTTCCCTGCTTGTGTTAGTGTGTTCATTTTAAATAATGGGGGGGGAATAAAAAACAACATTTCTCTGATATAGGGAAATATTGTATGAAATGATAAGTTGTCTAAGCCGTTTACTTATTCCAGCTGTGACAATATTTGGCTCTATGCTACTTTCCTTTAAGCATACAATATGTCAACGGAATTAATTATTCAAGGAAGAGGTTTTATTTGGCAGAGTATAATGACTGCATTAGCTTCTCTACCCAAGCATGTGAAGACTTCCCCCACTGGAATGGGTGGATGAGAACACCTTGTTCCAAAGGCTATGAAGGTGGTTGAAGTTGGTATTGTGGAGCATTTAGAGCTTGGTCAGAATGTCATCCAATCTATTGTTCAGATCATTTTGTCAGGGGAATGTATTCATAAGATTAGACTAACTCACCAACAGATTTGAGACCCATTGGTTACCCTCAACCTGGTTTAGCCCTTCTGCCAAAATGGTTTTACCACAGTGTGATTACTGCATATGTTACAATTTCTTGGAGCTATAGGTGAGAGTTGGTTGATAGGTGAATTCCCAAGGTATATAAGGAGCCCTGAAAAAGACTTGACAAACCCTTATAACAGAGGTGCTAGTCTTCCCTTAACAGCCCATTCACCCCAATATTAATAAAGTATAAATTATTCTCCAGGTTTTTGTCACTTCTCTTTACATGAGTTCATAGGAGTCTTCCTAGTATTGCCTGAAATCATAATTTTTTACAGCGTGATAGTATTCCATTCATATAGTATGGTTTATTTAGGGTAGTTATCTCTTTCTTACTTGTTCTCTCCCCCCCCCTCTCTCTCTCCATACACACACACACACATATATATATGCATTTATTCACAAATCATATGGGACCTGACACATACATGTTTCTAATTCAGGGCTGTCCAACCTTACTTTTAAAAGTTTTTATTGAAACAATAGACAGTATATTTTGATTTGCCATTTTAGTGAGAGTTCTGTAGTAACTTGGCTTTGTCTACTAAAGCATTTAGTAAACCCACTGGTGAACTGCATAAAATCACCCTATGGGCCACATGTGGTCTGCAGGTAGCATTTTGGTCAGCTCTGTTCTAGACAATAATGTAATACCAAGGTAGCAGCCCATACCAAAGTAGTGCCAGAATTACTTACCTTTTGCTGGTTTAGTGCTCAGGATGAGTAGAGTTGGATGTAGTATCTCCATCTGAACTTCAGCTTTTCTAAATAATGGAAGATGGAAACCACTCAGAGTTTAAAGAAGAGGAGGAGCATTAACCCGGTCCTATGACGTAAGACTTGGTAGAAGCTCTTATACTGAGACCAAACAATTGTAGGGGAAGGGGAGGTGATGGCAGGAACATTTACTTTACTCTCTCCTACTTTCTCGCCTGATTCAAGACCTTGTTCTGTATATTAGGATCTCTGCTGTATTTATATATGCAGTAACATTTTGGAAGCAGCAGTTCACACACATATGCTATTTAGGATTTATAAAGCATTTTATTTATTGGGTCAGAGTCAATTCAGTGGGTAAAATAGTGAAAATGTCATCATTCTCATTGCACAGAGAAGGAAACAGACCCAGCAAGAGAGGGCAGTGATTCTTCTAGAGTAACACAGTAAGTTTCAGATCCAGAAATAGAATTCAGACCTTGTTAGCTCCAAGACCAGTATTGTATCCACAACTGCAGTTTCCTGGTACAATCAGAACTATTTCAATGGCATACAATCATCTAGTGACCTAAAGAGTTTTCTAACTCTAGCTGTCTTTCCTCTGTACCATGCTATCATGACCCAACCTGCTTATCTAACAGATTAATAAACGGAGCCTGAGAGAGGTTAACTGTCTTAACCAAAATCTCAGGATTTTGATTAAGTGGCAAAAGTGGCAGAAACCAACTTCTCTGAATTCCAGTGTTCTTTCCACAAAACTATCCACAAAACTCTGTATATCATCTCCTAGAAGGGATAGCAATGGCTCCTTCTACTCTTTTATATGACTTCATGTTCAGCCTCATGGGAAATATTCAGCTAAATTATGATCCATGAATCATTTTTAGCTTGACATGAATGCTAAATGTCATTGAATCTATGGAATTAAATGGATATTACTGCTAAAACCATATTGTTGTTAGCTGTTTCACCCAACTAACCTGTATATATCATATAAACACTTAATCCATACCAGTGTGAAAATTAGAGCAGCAAGGTGGATAGAACACCAAGTTCAAAGTCAGGCAGACCTGAGTTCAAATCTGAATTCAGACCCTTACTACCTGTGTGACTCTGCACAAGTCACTTTGCCCCCTTTATCTCAGTTTCCTCAACTATAAATGAAATGTGGAAAAGGAAATGGCAATAGTGCAGTATTTTTGAAAAATAAAACTCAACAAAAAACAAAAACAGCCCACATGGGGTCATGAAAAACCAGACATGACTGAAATGACTGAATAACAACAAAATGTGAAATTGATGGGAAGAGAAATCTAGAAACCACCCAGTTTGACCCAACCCTATGATCTAATATTAACTGGCAGCGATTCTACCACATACAGGCTGTAGAGTTTTGGGGTCAGGAATTTTATTCAGAAGTCAAACATGCTTTATAATTTTAAGTGAAGATTTTCTTGGTGTTTTAAGTTGTTTCCTTTTCCCCCCTCTTTTTCTTAGTTTTAAGAAACAAAAATATTATAGGAGCATTCATTTGTTTTAAGTCCACACTACCTCTGGAGACAGAAAATCTAAATCCAAATCTCATTTTTATATTTTCTATGCATTTATAACCTTAGGCAATCACTTCACCTCCCCTGGGTCTTGGTTTCTTTATCATTCAAATGAAGGGATTGAACTAAATGTCTTCTAAGCTCTGATCCAGTTTTTATCTATGGTTCTATAAGGTAATATCAATAAGAAGACTATGGTTGACAGAGTTCTCTCTCAGTGCCCCATATGACTGAAGCAGCCCCTTACCCACTACCACCAACATGTCTCCCTGGAGCTTCAAGAAGCTAAATGTACCAGAATTTTGCCCAGAAATCACAAAAATAGTGACTTTAAAACCTAAAAAATAAAAGGATGACACAGATATGTAATGACTCTGTCTTGTCTCATCATGGCTTTAGGTACTCCTACTCTACACCATCTCCCCTTTACACAGGGACTTTTGGGAATGCAGTTCTGAGCTATGGTGAAATGAGGCAAGGAGGCATATTTTTCATGGAATGAGTTGTTGAGTCTAATACATTCAGAATTTCTAATATCATGTAAGTCTGAGGTTCATTATCTATTAGAGGTTGGAGAGATGATGATGATGATGATAGTAAATATTATTATTAATAATAATAGCTTACATTTACATAGCTCTTTCTATGTGATAGATATTTTGCTAAGAGCTTGGCTCCTCACAACAACCCTGGGCAGGTATAGATGAAGAAACTGAGGCAAACAGATGTTAAGGAAATTGCCCAAGGTCACCCCACTGGTATCCAAGGCTAGATTTTCAATTCAGATCTTCCTGACTTGAGGCTTCTTTAACCACTGCACCATGTTCAGCTTCTCTCGATCAGTCTTCTAACACTTGGCAGTAAATGTCCTCACAATGGATTGTTATGTGATAAGTATTACTACTGACCTACTAAAAAAATAAATGGAAAGCCCAAAGAATGATATATGTTTAAGTAGAGTTTATTTATTGACACTTATAGTTAGCCAATAGAATATCCTAAGATGATGGAGAAAGATGCTGGAATGTGATTACCATCAGTGTTCCTTAAGGGATTCTGTTGGAACTTCACATCTCATCAGCCCCTTGCATATATGGAGATATATATACACATCCTTACTATCCTGTCAATGGTTCTGCCCATCTAAAGCTCCACTTCCACGTGCCCCCAAATCTTTGCCTCTGCTTTTTCCTTAAAGGAATTCATTTGCCAGTATCCCCTTAAGTTTCTCCCTCCAGGGAGAAAGTTCTGATTGTACCACCTAAGTTAGAACTCTGCATACATGGCTCTAAATATAGGAGAGGGGAACAAAAAGAGCATAGGATGAGGGGAGAGGAAGTCTTAGACAAGTAAGGATGTTGTATGGCTGGGCCAGGGGGGGAACAGCCTTTGGACTTGAGAAAGAAGATGCTCAAAAGCACTGAATATTTCTCTAGACAATAACACATCTTTATATTCAGTAATTTACCACAGAAATTCTCTTTACAAACAATTACCAATGTTTATCGCAAATTTCTTTTTTAAAAATGTGTCAATAATTGAATCATTGTTTAATCAGAGTGCATTACATTTTCCCAATGGAATAATTGAATAATAATTCATTGTATATTGTTCTTGAAGATTTAGAAGATATCATATTGGGTGATACATTTGAATACATTATCTTATTTGATCCTTGTAACCACCCTCCGAAGAAGGTGAGATTTTAATCTCTATTTTACAGATGAGGATACCGAGGCAAACAGATTGAGTCATGGTCATAAAGTAATTAAGTATCTGAAGTAGGATTAAAATCCAAGAATTCCTGATTCTAAGTCCAGTGCTCTGGCTACTATCAAGCTGCCTCTGGAACTAATTTATGATTTGGTTATATATACACAGTCATAAATATAGACATATATGTAAATAACCATATATATACATATATACATTATATGCCTGTGTTTATATGTGAATTTCTTGGGGGAAAACTATAAGCCTGTTGTCAGGAAGGCCTTTACAGTGGATTGAAATCTTCATCTTGTAGGAAATAATAGTGCTGGACATATATTTCTTTTATTCTTGGAATAGAATTTTCTTTTTTGTGAATTCTTGAGTTCCCAGCTTCTACCCCTTAAGTCTTAAGCCAACATCTCCTATTTCATAAATTTACTTTACAGGAACCTTAGTTTCAGAAGCTGAGCTAATTGTCTGAGGTCACTAGGCTATGACTGAATAGTCTTGAGGAGGCAACACTGGAGTCTAGTCCCCCTCTCTCACCAATATGAGCCAAATGTCTAGGAAATCTGTGTTGTTCACAAAGGAGATTCAGAGAGTATGTATTACTCAAGGTTAGTTATGTGGTACCATTGCTTCTCAAGGTCTTTACGCCTATTTTCTTCAGTTTCTTTAACAGGGTTCCTGCATGATTCAGAGGAGCACCAGGAAGAGAAGAATTAAGTAGTGTGCCAGCTGGAGTCAAACATGCACTAAAGCTCTAAAGAACCAGTCAGCTCTTTAAACATTCTGTTGGCAAGGTGAGTGCAGGCACCTGGGTCTCCTCCCCATCTCCACCCTGCTCTCTGATAGCATTATTTTTACTCAAGAGTACATATCAAGTTCCTATTATGTGGAAGACTTCAAAGGCTTTTCTCCATCTGGGATTCCCATAATGTTGGGGTTCAGAGGTAGGGAGGAGAAGCAAGAAAAAAATGTAAAGGAGAACCCAGTTAATTTATCCATCAATCATTACACATTTATTAAGTGCCTAATCTGTACTGGGGATACAGAGACAAATCCCAAACAGTCCTTGCTTGCCTTCTTTTGGAAGATGAAACATATACACATAGAAGTAAATTCAGTATAAATGTCTGTGTATATAAATATATATATATGTATATATATATATATATATTCAGTATACATAAATTATCATCATCTAGTTTTTTTTTTTGCAGATGAAGAAACTGGGGTCTCAAGAGATTAAATGATTTAATTAAGGTCATGCAGCTATAAAGTCAGGATTCAAAGCAAAACCATCTCCAAATTAGCATTCTTTTTTCTAACCCACTGTGCGGAGACTTCTAACCCCTACACCTTCACAACTAAAATTCATTAGTGAGCCCTTTAAATATTTAGATGTTGCAGTGCTATTTTTGAATGAGAGTGCATAGTCCATACCTTTTTGACCAATACCCCCCTCTCCCCTCACTCCTTATACTTATTTCCTCCTTTTCTTCCATATTTAAAGCACCATGTAAAACCTTTAATAGGGCAGAGACATTTTTCTTGGATAGGAAAATTTAAGGGGATACAGACAAGTATTCAGGTAAGAAGGAAGTCAGGAGCAAAAACCTGTGGTGAGACATAACCTTGGAGTGAGGGCAGAAAGGAACCTGGTAGTGAAGCTTTGGGCAAGCAGAGCTCTTGATAGGCAATGAGAGAGGGTATGGGAGCAGGCTCAATCTGAGGGCAGCTGGCTCTTTCTGGGGTAGCTGGTTTGCCAGAGTTCCTTGATTCTTGCCCTGACTTCCAGACCATCATGCCAGAACCTCTCTCAAGAGCATTGTGAATTGCTTCCCCTAAAGAGTATCATGCTCCATTTTCTCCAGCAATTTCCCTTCTCTGCCCTTCCTTGAATTGCTTGACAGTTATCCAGAATTGGCCTCACTGTAAACAATCATGTGCTGAACCAGTTTGGTGTTGCCAAAGCTTCTCCCAGTTTGGTCAGGCTGGATGCAATCCTACTAATCTTCTGTAGCCTCTACCTCTCCCTTCTTGGATGTTCTACTTAAATTATAAGATATTCCATGAAATATACTAAATTTTTTTTAAAAAGCCTATAACTCAAGATTTGTGAACACATTCAGTAATTCTGGGAAGCTCCTCCCATTTCTACTAAAAAGAACCATAATACTACTTCCCTAGTGGTTTCAAAAAGATTCAATGTAGTATTTTAGACGGTCTAATGAGACTAGTGCCTTCATGTTGTTGGCCATATTTCTCTGATAATGATAATAACTTGTTTTTCATAGCACTTTAATGGGTGCAAAGCAATTTGCAAATATTTCATTTGGTCAGCCTGAAGACCTCAGGAGTGAGATAGTATTATTTTTGCCATTTTACAGATCAGGAAATTGAGACAAATAGGAGTCAAATGACTTCCTCAGTGTCACACAGCAACTAAGAGCACAGATTGAACTCAGATCTTCCTGACTTCAAAGGGAAGAGATCTAGAGTGAGGCAATAGTCACTCTAATCAAAAGCTGAACTAGTCCACTAAATACAGAGAACATAGGTCTTTACCTGTCTGGCCAGTTTTACTTTGAGAAGGAGTAGAGAAGGTTGTACCTACAAACTCTTCTCTCCTTGGTCCTGTTTATAACCTCTCAGTCAGCTGACTCATCTTTATTTTGAAAACTGTTGTGAGCAGGTAAAATCATTAACTTTAATCTCATTTTTTTTGATGGAGAGGTTAGATAATCTCTTACAAGTCTCATATTCAATCAATCAATAAACAGATAGAGTCAAGGTCAGAACTAGAATCTAAGTTTCCTGACTCTCAATCTAGTCTCTTTCCTAGAAAACTCTTTAATTTTTTTTTTTAGGTTTTTGCAAGGTAAATGGGGTTAAGTGGTTTGCCCAAGGCTGCACAGCTAAGTAATTAAGTGTCTGAGGCCAGACTTGAATTCAGAAATTCCTGACTCTAGGGCCGGTGCTCTATCCACTGCGCCACCTCACCACCCCTTTAATGTTTTCTTGTGTTCCATCCCAAGTACTCTTCAAAGACTCCCAAGCATTGGCCTGTTTTTTCCATGCTTCCTTGGGACATAGTGCCTGACCCATACTAAGCCCGGGCTAAATACTTTTTGACAGATTGTCTTAACTTAGTAGTCTCCTCCAGTGCTAACATTAGTGAGTTCCACTGCTATTAATAAAATGGGAGAATAAGATAGAGGGTGGGTGGGATAAAGATCATGTTCATTCCTGCTTGAATTCCCATAATCTAAAAATCCTGAGCCAGTGCTTCAAAATTTCTATTCTACTCTTATGGGAACCATCTCTTCCCACCAAAGTAATCTATTGCTGATCTCTAGATTCACATTCTGTTTCTTCCTTTATATCTCTGTTCTGAGCCTTCTTAGTCTGTGAGGATAAGGCAGTGTTATACAATGGGAAGAATACCGGTTTGTTGTCAGAAGACCTGAGATCAAATCATGACTCTATCACTTATTTTTAAAAATTCTTTATGTTATTTTTTTCCCCTGGTTACATGCAAGAACAACATTCAACAATAACTTTCAAAACTTTTAGTTCTGAATTCTCTCCCTTCCTCCCACCCCCTCCCCTCATTGAGAAAGCAAGATATTTGATATAGATTAAAAGTGTGAAGTCATGGAAAAACAGTGTCATAATAGCTATGTTGTAAAAGTAAACATAACCCCTCCAAAAAAAAAAAAGAGAAACCTAAAGAAAAATAAAGTTAAAAAGAAGTATGCTTCGGTCTATATTCATACACCATTAGTTCTATTTTGGGGATGGGTAGTATTCTTTTTAAAATTTGTTTATTTTCATATTCCTACAGTATTCTTGTTGTAAAAGTAAACATAACCCCCCACAACAAAGATAGAGAAAATTCAAGGAAAAAAAGTGGAAGAAAGGTAAAGAAAAACTGGATCTGTCTTCAGATATCATCAACTCTGTCTCTGGGATGGATCTCATTTTTTAATATAAGTCCATCAGAGAAATTGCTTCAATATTTTTTCCACAGTTGCTATTGCTAACTGTATTTCCCTCCATTCTATTCTTCCCCACTCTCATTTATTCTATTCTCTCTCTCCTTTCACTTTGTCCCTCCTCAAAGGTATGTTGTAGGGCTGCTGGGTGGTGCTGTGGGCAGAAAACAAGCCCTGGAGCCAGGAGGACCCAATCTCAAATCTGGCCCCAGACACCCAACAACCACCTAGTCATGTGGGCTGGGAAGGCCACTCAACTCCAATCCCTGTAAAAAACAACAAAAAAATGTTGTATCTGACTACCCTCTCCCTGGATCTTCCCTCTCTTCTATCAAGTACACCCCTCCTCCCCCTTCCCCTTTCTCCCATCCCTTTCCTCTCCCTTTTCTTCTAGGGTAAGATAGACTTCACAATCCTATTGAGTGTGTACATTGTTTCATCTCTGAGCCATTTCCAATGATAATGAAGATTCAGTCCTTTCCCCTTCCACTTCATTGCAAAAGCTTTTTCTTGACTCTTTTAAGTGAAATATCTTACCTCTCCTTTCCCTTTCTCCCAGTACATTCCTTTTTCACCTGTTGACTCCATCTTTATATTATACGTTCATATTCAGTTCTTTCCTGTGCTTTGTCTATATTTGCTCCTTCTAACTGCCCTGATAAATGAGAAGGTTCATATGAGTTATCAGTATCATTTTTCCCATGCAGGAATACAAGCAGTTCAACATAATTTGCCCTTCTTGTCCATCCTCTCTATGCTTCACCTGAGACCTGTACTTGGAGGTCATACTTTCTGTTTGGCTCTGGTCATTTCAACAGGAAAATTTGAAAGTCCCCTATTTCATTGAATGTCCATCTTTTCCCCTGAAAGATGTTCAGTTTTGCTGGATAGCTGATTCTCAGTTGTAATCCAAGGTCTTTAGTCTTCTGGAATCTCATATTCCAAGCCCTATGAGCCGTTAATGTAGGTGCTGCTAAATCCTATGTAATCCTGACTGAAGTGCTATGATATTTGAATTATTGCTTTCTGACTGCTTGTAGTGTTTTCTCTTTGACTTTGGAGTTCTAGAATTTGGCTATAACATTCCTGAAAGCTTTTTGGGGGAAGGATCACTTTCAGGAGGTAATTGGTGAATTCCTTCAATTTCTATTTTACCTGCTATTTCTGGGATATCAGGGCAATTTTGCTGGATTATTTCTTGAAAAATGAAGTCTAGGCTCTTTTCCTGGTCATGACTTTCAGGTAGCCCAATAATTTTAAAATTATCTCTTCTGGATTTGTTTTCTAAGTCAATTGTATTTTCAATGAGATATTTCACATTTTCTTCTAATTTTCTTTATTCTTTTGGTTTTGTTTTTATTGTTTGTTGATTTCTCACAGTCTTTTGCTTCCTTTAGCTCTGTTCTACATTTGAAGGAATTATTTTCTTGAGTTTTCTTATCTCCTTTTCCATCTGACCAATTCTGCTTTTTGAGGCATTCTTCTCATCACTGACCTTTTGGACTACTTCTTCCATTTGACCTAAACTGGTTTGTAACATGTTATTTTCTTTGGTATTTTTTGGTATCTCCTTCTCCAAGCTGCTGTCTTGGATTTCATGATTTTCCTGCATTGCTCTCATCTCTCTTCCCAATTTTTCCCCCTCTTTCTTTCCTTACTTGATTTTCAGAATTTTTTTTGGAGTTCTTCCAGAGCCTGAGACCAATTCCTATTTTTTTTAGGAGACTTGGATATAGAAGATTTGACTTTGTTATCTTCTGAGTGTGTGTTTTGATTCTCCATGGAACCAAAGTAATTATGATCAGATTCTTTTTCTTCTGTTGTTTAGGCATTTCACCAGCCTATGACTTGGTTTTAGAGTACTTCCCAAACTTTTGAGTGTTTTTTTGTACCTTAATTCCTTCAAGGTCTTATGTGAGACTTCAACTGCTTTCCTGGCCTGTGCTGTGGTCTGTGGATGGTCACAAGCACTCCATATTGCCCTTGAGTTGTGAGCAGTATTCATGCCAGTAGGGGGCCCTAGACTACAATTTGGATCTGAGTATGCACAAATCAACAGAGTCCTGCCCCAGGGATCATGGAGAGACCTCGACAGTCTTCCCTGACACCCTTACCATCCATGGGCTAAGTGCTCTGGAAGCAGCTGCTAGGTATATCCTTACTGGAATGGCTCTACAGGCCTGCTTCCAGTTCCCAGTATGGGACTGTGCTAAGACCTGGCTGGCCTGGGCTCCACGCTTACTCCAGTGTGGCAGAGTTTTCCCACTGATCCACCCAGAATCTCTGGATTGAGAGGTCTGGAAAGGATGCTGTCTCAGACCCAGGTGCCTCCAGGGATTCAGGAAACTCATGGGCTGTTCCTGGATGGCTGGAGCTCATTCACTCTGGCAAGGCTGAAGCCTGGGCTGCACTGTGACCTCTTCTGACTGTAGTGGAACAAACTCTTTCCTTAGATCTTTCAAATTGTCTTGGGCTAGAAAGTTATTTCACTTGGTCTTATTGTGGATTCTGACACTAGGATTTGATTAGAGTCCTAATTTTATGGCATTTGCAGTGGCCTAAGGAAGAACTGGGAATTCTTGCCTTCATCCCACCATCTTGGCTCCACTTGGTTAGCATTTTTTATCATAATTCTTCAGTGTTCTCTTGGGTTGAAGCATTGCTGAGAAAAGGTAGTTCAGTCATAGCAGATCATCCTACAACATTGTTATTTTGCATGTAATACATTTCCCATTGCACCTACTCATATAAGTTTTTTTACTGAGAGCATCCTGTTCATCATTTCTTATAACAGAATAGCATTTCATGTTAATCACATACCATAATTTGTTTAGACATTCCTCAATTAATGGGTATCCCCTACTATGTCCAACTCCTGTCAGTAGGTTGTTAACTCTGTTATCCTGGGCAAAGTCATGCCTTTCAGAGTCTCAGTTTCTTTGTCTATTAAGTAAGGGAGTTAGACTAAATGGTTTTTTAAGGTCCCTTTCATATTCAAATCCTCATTTTTTTTCCTATTTTTCTTTTGTCTATTAAAGCAACCCATCCTTCAGGAACCAAATCAATTTCTACTTCCGTTATGAAGAAAAGCTTCCTAGTTTGTAGCAGTCTCCAGAAATTTCTTTTCTGAATTCCTAGTTTACCAGTGGATGTGTTTTTTGACATCTGTAGTTTATTTCTTGATATGATTAACATATATCTTGTATATTCAAATAGATTGTAAGGATCCTGAGGGAAGGAGCTTCTTCCTACCATGGTGCTTTTACACAGAGTATCTTTTCACAAATTAATCATTCAGTGAAAAGTTCACCTGACAAATTTGATTGAATATTTTATTGGGGCTGCAAGATTGGGCTATTATTTTTGTCATTTTTTTGGATGGATATCTTGTATACCATTGTATATAAAATGTGAGTGGCAATTAGCTATGGCCTATTGCCATCCTACCCTAAATATTTAGTACTGTTATCCCTTAATAGTGGCTAAGGTGTTGTGGTTAGGGTGCATTGCTCCCTTTATCTGAAAAATCCTTGTAAAAATTTTGGCCCTCCTTTTGCTGAATTATTATAGCATTCCAAGAAAAAAATATGTTGATTTTATTCAATACTTTTCATATTACATGAATTTTCATCTGCTGGCTGTTGCATGTAATCTGCAGCTTCTGCAAAACTCTCAAAATTCCCATTTAATTTCTTTTGCAGACCTGCAATGTATTGAAAACACGATGAAGAAAGTTGCAATAATAGAAAGGCTTAATTGTACATACTTATATATGTATATGTGAATATGCTTGTGTGTATGTGTGTGTGTATATATACGCATATACATGCATGATGAATTTCCTGATAGATAAGCTCCTTGAGGATAGGGAATATTTCATTCTGCCTTGTATCCCCAGTACCTAGCAGAGTGCCTGACTTATAGCAGGCAATTAATAAAGGTCTTTCATGGCCCTTTAGGTGACCTATAACTGATTTTTTCATCATTGTCTTTTACTGATGAACAATCAAGTAGCATCACTAGAAGAACGTTAGAAAATTTGGGATTTTGAAACAGTGAATTATGGGGGTATTGAAAAGGATATAAATTTCCCCAATATAATCTAGTTTGATCTCATCCCTTTTCTAAATTCTGGACCCAATTCAATATCTAGTAACATCGAAAGAAAAAGATTGAAAGCCACTAATTCATTAGGTAGATCATTTCTGAAGGATTTTCTGAAAGAACAGAAATAAAAATTGTACAATTTAAGATGTGGAAGGGATGCAGTTTGCACTGACGAAATTGAAGACTTTCATTGAATCCTGAAAATATATCAGTTATATCTGGAAGCATTAGTCCAAGGCCCTCTACAGATACAAAAAGGGCCTCACAAGTACTTCTGCATACTCATCCCTACTCTAATATATGCTACATTATTAATACATATATTTAGTAGTAAGGTTGGGAATCAGAAGAAAAACTTCCTGCAAGCTCTGGAGTCAGAAGACTCAAGTTCAAATTCTACCTCTGATATTATTGTTTGTATAGTCTTCAATGAGTCACTTCATCTCTATCAGCCTATTTGCTTATCTTTAAAATAAAAAAGATTAGTTAAGTCTATGATCCTCTCGAATATTTCATTTCTAAGAATGAGCATTCCCATGTCTGTCACTTCAAAGAGCAGAAACGAGATTGCAGTCTTCTCTTGGTGATGTGGTCATTTCTCAGAATATCATAAGACATGTGATGGATATATCACTAATATATCACTATATTCTTCTGTGCACTTGCCTTTTCTTTCCTCACTGATTTTGGAACTTTCTCTTGGATTGGGCTGACCTCTTTTTTTCACCAGATAAAAGCATGGTAGAGTTTTAAGACAATCTGACTCACATTTCCCACTATCTGACTTCCTGGGATGCTTTCCCCACTTGGACAACGTCTACTGTCTTCTCTCTATTTAAATTTCTACTTATCCTTTAACATTCATTTCAAACACTGCCATCTCCTCCATAAAGCTTTCCTAGATAGGAATTCATATGCCTTTCTCTAAGTAGAGAGAGTGAAGGATGGATATCAACTCCTCTTTTGAAGTCAGTTGCTCTGGGCAGATGCCTCATAATTTCCCCATCTGTCTTCCCCATCTAGACTATATGCCTCAGAGCTGGGGACTCTTCCTCACCCCTGCTTTTCAGTTTCTTTTTATGAGTTGTCTCTCCCCTTGGAAGGTAAGCTCTTAGAGGGAAGGGACTGTCTTTTGCCTTTCTTTGTATCACCAATAAGGTACTTAATGTTTATTCACAAATGGATCTCCCCAACCCCCATACTGTAATGGGACTTTGTATTTTGTTTTCTTTTGTTGGTCTCTCTCTTGAATACAAGATGCAGTTATTTGTGTACCATATTTCCTCACATAGAAGATGCACCTTAATTTGGGAGCTCGAAATTTGGGAAAAAAATATATTACATAAAATTGTTGAACTCAATTTTTATTCATCATGAAATTCAAGGACCTTCTATGCGTAGATTTCAGGCATCTTTTGGGCAAGTCTGTTGTGTGCATGCATGCTTAGTCCATTTTGTTTCATGAATCTGAAGCATCAGTTGTGTCTGCCTTTGAAATCAAGTAAGCTCTTTTTCATCAGCAATTCTTCTTGCCTCCTGCTGAACCATATTTGTGGATAAAGGAATTTCACTTTCCCTTTGCTCTTCAATCTATCTCTTCAATTCCCTCTCTGACTCAGGCCATTTGGCTGACTTGTCTCTCATGGCCTTCTTCTGCCAGGCATTTTCAGTAGGGTTTCTTCTTCCCATAGCCAGTCTCAGATTGTTTTCTTAGTTGGAGGAGGACCAAACTGATATTCAGCAGCATGATATCCAATGATGAAACAATGATCACAAAGACAACAAGCAGAAAAATAGGGAAATGCAAGTAAAAAAAAAACTACAACCAATGTTTTTAGACCCCAATTTTTTTTTTAAAAAGTTGTGTCCTATACATGGGGAAATATGGTATCATATACCACTTGCTGAAGTGTAATCTCCATGGGAGAAAAGGGACCCAGACTTAAGACTAATTTTGTATGTCGGGAGGGAAAACATCCTAACAGAGACATTCAGAAGTGGAAATACTATATATAACTTTTGTTTTCAACCCCAAATGTGGGTAAAAGGGGTTCACCAATTCTTGAAGCAATACATGATGTGGCAAATATAAGATTTAACTTTTATTTAGCCCCTTAGAAGGTGGTAAGATGAAAAAGGATTCTTTGGAGCCCATAAAGTTATTTTTGTTATTCATTCATGTCCAACTCTTTGGTGGCTCCATTTTGTGGAGTATTTTCTTGACAAAAATACTGAAATGGTTTGCCATTTCCTTCTCCAGGTCATTTTACAGATGAAGAAACTGAGACAGAGACGGTTATGTGATTTACCCAGGGTTACCCAGCTACTAAGGGTGTGAAACCAAATTTGAACTAATGAAGATGACTCTTCCTGACTTTAGCCAAAACAGTTTAACCACTGAACCACCTAACTGCCCTATAAACAGTTCCAGAAACCTAGAAAGGCCTCAAATAATCTATCAGCTTCTCATGGAAGGGAACTGAATTTAGATTTCTTTTGGAAAATTGACAATGCTGTCTCTCTCTTTTTTTTTTTTTTGCAAAGGGTTATATAACTTCCACATGTGGAATATAGTTATTTAGATTCCTTTGAAAGTAAACATACTCTGGGGGCTATTAAATGAGCAATTCCTTTCATTTCTGACTTGCACTGTCTAATTGTTTTTGTGACTAATTGTTTTTGTTTTCTAGCTAGGATACTACATGAGAACTTGTGAGGGATCCCAAGGAGCATGGCGCTTCAGGAAATCCCTTATATTTCTAGAAATACTTGAAATTGTGGACTTTCAGACTTTTCTGTTGCCCAGAAAATATTCCTTTTTGTGTCTAGAAGTTTGAATTCCATCCTGACTGGAGAATTCAGAAACGTACCTTCATATATAAGAGGTTGTACCTGAGATTGAAGATTTGTTCATTAACCTTGACAAATCACTTGTCTCTTCATCTTTAAAAAGTGGGGGCTATAAATATGACTAGAAAGGACAATGATCAATGTTGGAAGGGTTGTGGGAAATCTGGGACACTAACACATTGTTGGTGGAGCTGTGAACTCATCCAACCTTTCTGGAGAGCAATTTGGAATGACACCCAAAGGGCAATAAAAATGTGTGGACCCTTTGATCCAGCAATACCACTATTGGCTATACCCTGAAGAGATGATGAAAAAGGATAAAAACATCACTTATACAAAAATATGCATAGCAGCTCTGTTTGTGGTGGCAAAGAATTGGAAATTGAGTGAATGTCCATCAGTTGGGGAATGGCTGAACAAATTGAGGTATATGTACATTATGGAACACTACTGTTCTATTAGAAACCAGGAGGGATGAGGGATGGGAATTCAGAGAAGCTTGGAGGGATTTGTATGAACTGATGCTTAGTGAGATGAGCAGAACCAGAAGAACACTGTACCATAATAGCAACGTGGAGGATGATGATCAACCTTAATGGATTTGCCCATTCCATCAGTGCAACAATCAGGGACAATTTTAGAGTATCTGCAATGGAGAATACCATCTGTATCTAAAGAAAGAACTGGAATTTAATCAAAGACTATTACCTTTAATTAAAAAAGTTTTCTTATGTAATTTTGCTATCTCTTATATTTTGTTTTTTTTCCCTAAGGATATGACTTCTCTCTCAACACATTCAATTTAGATCAATGTATACCATGGAAACAATGTAAAGACTATCAGACTGCCTTCTGTGAGGGGAAGGGGGGGAGGGAAGGAAGATTGGGGGAAAATTGTAAAATTAAAAAAAAATTTAAAAAGTGGGGGTTATACTAGATGCCTTATGAAGATCCTTCAAAATCTAGACTTATCTCATAATCCTATAATTAAGGTTCTCTGCAAGAATAGCAGCACCTCTCATGTGCTTCTGAAGCAAATTATCACAAATTGTAATGATACAGGGGAAAGATGAGAATTGTGAATGTAGAAATTGGATGGAGATATAAATTGACTACCACATACTCTTGAGATTTAAATTGATTAGAAGTAGAGAAATTATGATCGTAAGAGAAACAATTTGTAATCTTAAAAGCTACTTGGGTGGAGACCCCCCATTCTTGATGTACCATTGATTATTTAATGTAATTCCTGGTCCAGTAAGGGGAAGGGAGTTCACCTTTTGCCCTCTGTATGAGAGTCAAGACATAAAAACTTGGGTTGAACTCCAGCTCAGGGCCACAGTCTCTACCAACCTGTGACTCAGCCAATGCTGCTTGGCTGTTTTTATTTATCTCTCTCTCTCTCCTTCTCTCCCTATCCCTTTCCTATGTTTTATAACCTTTTTAATAAATTTTTATTTTATTTCCACCCCTACTTTCCTGAGTCTGAATAATGATTCCTCATAGGCAGAACTGAACTCAAGAAGCCAGCAGCAACATAATGGCAAGCCAACTAGGAGAAAATTCTCTGCCCAGACTGGGAAAGTGGATTGAGTTGAATAGGTGAGAAGTATGCTCCTTTTTTTAAAATCCTAGATTTTTAGAAAAGTAGGAAAATTACTGACCTCTAGCCCTCCTTCTGTGTTTCCCTTTTTCTGGAAAATGGAAAAAGGTTGAGTTTTGTGGGGAGTCAGCTAAGCTGATCCCATGTGGTGTTTTGCAGTAGCCCTGGAGTGAGCCTGTCTGTGTTGTTCAGTTCTGAGGAGTGAAGGTTGTTAAGGAAGGATGTTTGGCATATGTTCAATTCATGTGTTTGCCTACCTATAAATTGACAGAGAATTAAAATATAGGGAAAATTTGGTACCAATACTCCTCCCCCAGCTGTGTGCTTGCCCCTTGGAAGGAATTACATTTGACAAAATCAAAACACCTGATGGAACTCTCTCTCTCTTTGAAATGCTCTCTCATTCTTTGTGGCCCCCACCCTCTGCAGGGGAGGGGGGAGGGAGAAGGAAAATACTCATTTTTAGAACTTTGAAACTCAAAGGGTAAGAATCCCCTCCCCCCAAAAAAACTCGCTTTGACCCTACTGTTTAAAATAGGAGACTCCCATTCCTTCTTTCTGGTTTGGGGAAGAGAGGGGGAAACACATTAGCTGGGTTGAGAAAGTCTCACCCTTGGGAGGGGGGAGGGGAAATGGGCAGATTAATTGGGGAGTCTGTGGTCAGTTAAGGGGGGGAGATAACTTTTTCTAGGACTAGGAAATTCAGATTTCATCTTTTAATTAAGCCTGTGCTAATAACTAATATCTCTGTAATAGAGTGAGTGGATTTGAACTTTATAAAGTTACTTAAGAATGTATTCAATTTTAACTATTGCTTGACTGTTTCAAGATCTTAATGAATATATATGAGGTTCCTCAAGAAATTCTGATTGATTCTAAAAGTTATTTTTTTGACTGGTCTTAATTGGTACATTAAAGAATATGATATAAATGAACGTGTGTATATGTGTGACCATGTGCATTTAAACATCAATGGGACATTTGCACAGCTCTCTACTGGCCTGGAGAGGTGGGAAACTGTTTCTATAATCTGACATCTGGTACCATATCAATCTGAGCTTGGCAAATTAGACACAAAGAGTTGTGTCTGTTGCTAAACTCCTGTGTGTGTAATTCAGATCTGAAATAGTTACAGTTACCTGAATTAAATGTTAGTCCTTTTAGTTTGGGTTTGAATTTAAAAAGGTCTAATGTAAAATTAAGTAATTAATGCAGTTGGAATCTGAGCCTGTCATCTTATAGCATTTGAAAGTTTATAAGTGGCAAAGTTTGAAGTGATTTCAGCTGTGAGCTAAGTTTTTATTAACCTAATATTGATTGAAGGCTGTATTCAACTTAGGTTAATTGAGACTTTAAGGTTTAGTAAATGTTGACTCCCTGCCCTCCAGAGGCTTTGAAAAGAGTGGGAAGGCCCTTGAAAGGAAAAAGTTTCTACCTGGTGTTTACAAAGAAACTATCTGAGAGCTAAATGAGAGTAATTTAGTCACCTTTGAAAGTTTTATAAGAAAGTCTTGAATTTATATGTGCTATTAAGAAGGAAAATATAATTGGGATAAATTGTATGTCAAGGAATTTGGTAATATTTAATCCTATGTATTGATAAATTTGGGAAAGAGAAATATTGTATTAAATTTTGTAATCTGATTTGTTTTGATGTTAAATTGATATACATTGTCAACAATCTCACAAGGTCTTTTGTTGATAAAGGAAGAAAGTTTGTAATCTTTGTCTCATCATCTATCATCATGTGTTTATGGAAGGGAATATATGCTTATGTATTTATATTCCTATACATATTTATCAGTTATGTGATATTCTCTTGTGACTTCAAAGAAATTATATTTAAAAGTGTTTGGTTCTGTTGTGAACATGTCAGCTTTTTGAATACCATAATGTTAAAGCCTGGAACTAACATGTGATTGCTTTGAAGGGGTGTTAAGGGAAATATCACAAATTATGGTCCCCTTCTGGGATACATCTGTGGATTCATTCATAATATAATGGAAATATGATTTTGTAAAATTTAATAACTCATGTTGTTATTTGACTTGAATGTCTGGTTGTTTTTACTATTGTTTAATTGCATTGAAATCAATAACACATGTTAGAAATTTAAAGCTACCTAAGATGTTCTAATGGTTTTAAAGAATTCTGAAAGTAATAATTTGTATTCTGAGGATGGCTAGTAGTTAAGTTTAAGCATAGATATTTCTAGCTTTATATAAACTGGGACTAAACTGATTATTTGCTTTCAGGGGAAAGCACCTATGTAACAGGAGGAAGATAAAAATAATGATGATTTGAGATAGCTCTGTGGCAATCTCTAGCCAATTATTATGTGAGAAGTATGGAGAAGATGAACAACATCCTAGCCAGAAGGAGCTGCTTAAGTTATTTTAAACATTTTATTAAAAATATGAATTAGGATTTTGGTTTTTACATCTCTAAATCTGTTTATTACATTTCATTTACAGCACTGTCCTTAGTACATGAGCACCGATTGAATTATGATATTTTTTCCCCCTGGATCTCTTATTCAAATTACAGTCTGGTATACTCTTGGTTCTCCATAGTGCTCAAGCCACCTGAAGCTCTGGTTCTAAATAACTGCTGTATTACAACATATTGATAATTGATCTGCCTTGACATCAGGTATGTTAAAATAGAAAGACATGTTAATGACACTATTTAGCCCCATGAGGTTTGATGTTAAATGCTGCAGATAGAGCAAGTGACCTTTGAAAGAATGACCCTAGCTTCAACTCTGTAAGAGCAAATTACCATGATCATTCCAGGTGCATCATAATTAAGGATGAGAGTGAGCCTGTGGATCAGGATAATGCCTATTGGTATACCTTTTAACTGATTTAAAGGGAAATCTATTCTTCAACTGGAATTTTTGTTCATTGTAAACATGGCCAAAGCTAAAATAGAAAATTTTGTTGCAAATTATTTTTTGGACATATGCAGTTTTTTTAAAAATGCCTTTTCAGTACATTTGTTTATACTATTTTTGAGCTTTTGTTTATAAATTATGTGGCAAACATCAACAAATCTGTGTTGTATTGGAACCCATGTTCTTATAAAAGGTATTTTGATACTGACTTAGGATCATAAAGTATAATTCTTAACCCTTACAGACATCTCTAAATGGACTCTGAAAGGCCCAGAAGAATCTGGGTCCTGAATTATTTTTAGGGGGGGAAATGATGCAGGGGAAAGATGGAGAGAATTGTGAATGTAGAAATTGGGCGGGGATGTAAACTGACTGGAAGTAGAGAATTATGATTGTAACAGAAACAAAATTTGTAATCTTAAAGGCTGCTTGAGTGGAGACCTCCCATTCTTAATGTACCATTGATTATTTAAATTAAATTTTGGCTTCACCCTCTACCTAATTCCTGGTGCAGTAAAGGGTAAGGGAAATCACCTTTTGCCCTCTGGATGAGAGTCAATATATAAAAACCTAGGTTGGATTCCAGCTCAGGGCCACAGTCTTCTCTCCCAACCGGTGGCCCAGCCAACACTACTTGGCTGTTCTTTTATCATTCTCTCCTCTCTCTCCCTATTCCTTCCTATGTCTTGTAACCTTTTCAATAAATTTTTCTTTCATTTCCACCCTTACTTTCCTGAGTCTGAATAATGATCCCTCGTAGGCAGAACTGAACTCAAGTAGCCAGAGGCAACTTTAAGAGAAAGGAAACTACATGTGCTCATAGTTTTCTCCTTCCCTGTAAAATCAGGTCTATATTACTTTCTTATGGAACTGACTAATTATTTCTCTCCTTATGAATAGGAGCAGAGTTCTGCTTACGGGATTCCCCAATGGCAGAGGCTGGCAAGCTTGTTCCAGGAGAGTGATGACAATGTGTAATAGAAGTGCCTTTGAGAGTCTTTGTTGTATTCATAGATATTCCATAACTAGTTCTAGTCATCTAAGGCCAGCTTCTTTGATTGACCTTAGAATTAGAACTAGGACTTCTGGCCAAGATGGCAGAGAGAAGACAGTCACAGTTCTAAAAGTCTCCTGATCTTTCCCCATCTATCATATGAAACAAACCTCTTAACAGAAATCCGACCCACAAAACCCAGAAGGAAAAGCCAGGAGAAACAACATCTACCTCAGGATTTGTCTCCTGTAGCAGCATTGGGAGAATTCGGGTGGGTGAGTCTGGGCGATGAGGAAATCTCATTACACTAAGAGGTACAAAATACCTATGGTAATAGAGGGGAAGAAGGGAGGAGATGAGAAACACTTGAATCTTCTTCTCATCAGACTTGGCTTAAAGTCAACTTACACATACTTAGTTAACTTAACAAACATCCAACCTTTCAAGTATTAAAAGGGGAAAAGGGGAAATAACAAAAGGAAGGGGAGGGAACGGGGAAAGAAAGGGGAGGGGTGGATATAGGAGGGCAAACACACTGAAGGGGGTGGTATTCAGAAACAAAATACTGGGGAATACAGATAAGGGGGAAGGGGGAAAATACAAACAGAGGGAAGATAGTATGGAGGGCAATAAAGAATTAGTAATCATAACTTTGAATGTGAATGGGATGAACTCTACTTTAAAATGTAAGTGAATAGCAAAGTGGATTAAAAACCAGAATCCTACAAGATGCTGTTTATAAGAAACTCATTTGAAGCAAAGAGATACATATAGACTAAAGGTAACAGGTTGGAGCAAAATATATTTTGCTTCAGCTGAAGTAGAAAAAGCAGGGGTAGCAATCCTTATCTCAGACAAAACAGCAGCAAAAATAGATAGCGTTAAAAGAGATAAGGAAGGAAACTTTATCCTCCTAAAAGGTACCATAGACAATAAAGTTATTTCAATACTGAATATATATGCACCCAATGGGACAGCATCCAAATTCTTAGAGGAGAAGATGAAAGAAATGCAGGAAGACATAGACAGCAAAACTCTACTAGTGGGAGACCTCAACCTCCCACTCTCAGATCTACATAAATTGAATCATAAAATAAACAAGAAAGAAGTTCAGGAGGCAAATAGATTGTTAGAAAAACTAGATATGGTAGACTTATGGAGGAAATTGAATGGGGATAGAAAGGAATATACCTTTTTCTCTTCAGTACATGGAACTTATACAAAAATTGACCATGTACTAGGGCATAAAAACCTAATGATCAACTGCAGAAAGGCAGAAATAGTGAATACATCTTTCTCAGATCATAATGCAATAAAAGTCATATGCAATATTGGGCCAAGGAGATATAGACCCAGAACCAATTGGAAACTGAATAACCTCATTTTAAAGAATGAGTGCACCAAAAAACATAGAAAGAATTAATCATTTTATCCTAGATAATGACAATAACCAAACAACATACCAAAACCTATGGGATTCATTCAAAGTGGCTCTCAGGGGATATATTATAGCTTTAAATGCTTACATGAATAAATTGGAGAAAGAGGAAATCAATAAACTAAACACACAACTAAAAAAATTAAAGAACAAATTAAAAATCCCCAATTAAATACCAAGTTAGAAATTCTAAAAATTAAAGGAGAAATTAATAAAATCGAAAGCAAAAAATCTATAGAATTAATAAACAAAGCCAAAAGTTGGTATTATGAAAAAACCAATAAAATTGATAAACCTCTGGTCAATTTGATTAAACAAAAGAAATAAGAAAACCAAATTGCTAGTATCATAAATGAAAAAGGTGAACTCACCATCAATGAGGAGGAAATTAAAGTAATAATTCAAAATTATTTTGCCCAACTCTATGCAAATAAATTTGATAATCTAAGTGAAATGGATGAATATTTACAAAAATATAAATTGCCCAAGTTAAACGAAGAGGAGATTAAATACCTAAACAACCCTATCTCAGAAAAAGAAATTCAAGAAGCCATTATTGAACTCCCTAAGAAAAAAATCTTCAGGGCCTGATGGATTCCCAAGTGAATTCTACCAAACATTTAAGGAACATTTGGTTCCAATTCTATATAAACTCTTAGGAAAAATTGGGAAAGATGGAACTTTGCCTAACTCTTTCTATGAAACCAATGTGCTGCCGTTACCTAAACCAGAAGAGTTAAAACAGAGAAAGAAAATTATAGACCTATCTCCCTGATGAATATAGATGCAAAAATCTTAAATAAAATCTTAGTAAAACAATCACAAGTTATCACTAGGATAATACACTATGATCAAGTAGGATTTATCCCAGGAATGCAGGGTTGGTTCAATATTAGGAAAACTGTTAGTGTACTCAATTATATCAACAACAAACCTATCAGAAATTATATGATCATATCAATAGATGCTGAAAAAGCTTTTGACAAAATATAGCATCCATTCCTATTAAAAACACTAGAGAGTGTAGGAATAAATGGACTGTTCTTTAAAATAATTAGCAGTATCTATCTGAAACCATCAACAAGCATTATATTCAATGGGGAGAGGCTAGAGGCATTCCCAATAAGATCAGGGGTGAAACAAGGGTGCCCATTATCACCACTGCTATTCAATATTGTATTAGAAATGTTAGCATCAGCAATTAGAGAAGAAAAAGAAATTGAAGGAATTAGAATTGGGAAGGAAGAGACAAAACTCTCACTCTTTGCAGATGACATGATGGTCTACCTAGAGAATTCCAAGAAATCATCCAAAAAACTACTGGAAACAATTAGCAATTTTAGCAAAGTTTCAGGTTATAAAATAAACCCTCATAAATCTTCAACGCTTCTATATATGTCTAGCAAGATACAGCAGGAAGAGCTAGAAAGAGAAATCCCATTCAAAGTAACCTCAGACAACATAAAATACTTGGGAGTCTATTTGCCAAAACAGACTCAGAATCTTTTTGAAAACAATTATAAAACACTTCTCACACAAATTAAATCAGATTTAAATAACTGGGCAAATATCAACTGCTCATGGATAGGTAGAGCTAATATAATAAAAATGACAATTCTACCAAAATTAAACTATTTAGTGCCCTACCAATCAAAATTCCAAAAAATTACTTTAATGGGTTAGAAAAAATTGTAAATTCATATGGAGAAATAAAAAGTCAATAATTGCCAGGAGCTTAATGAAAAAAAGTGCAAAAGAAGGTGGCTTAGCCCTACCTGATCTAAAATTATATTATAAAGCATCAGTCATCAAAACTGTTTGGTATTGGCTAAGAAATAGAGTGGTGGACCAGTGGAATAGACTAGGTATAAAAGCAGGAGATGATTACAGTAATCTGCTGTTTGATAAACCCAAAGAGTCCAGCCATTGGGATAAAAACTCCCTCTTTGATAAAAACTGCTGGGATAATTGGAAGTTAGTATGGAAGAAACTTAGATTAGACCAACACCTCACACCCTTTATCAAAATATGATCCAAATGGTTACAGGACTTAGACATAAAAAACAATACTATAAGCAAATTAGAAGATCAAGGATTAGTTTACCTGTCAGATCTATGGAGAAGGAGCAGTTTATGACTAAGGAAGAGTTGGAGAACATCACCAAAAAACCAACTAGATGATTTCAATTACATTAAATTAAAAAGCTTTTGCACAGATAAAACCACTGTAACCAAGATCAAAAGAAATGTAAATTGGGAAACAATCTTTACAACTAATGATTCTGACAAAGGACTCATTTCTAAACTATACAGAGAAATGTGTCATATTTTTAAAACAAAAAGCCATTCCCCAATTGACAAATGGTCAAAGGATATGCAAGGCAATTTACAGATGAGGAGATCAAAGCAATCCATAGCCATATGAAAAATCACTCAAAATCATTAATTATTAGAGAAATGCAAATTAAAGCTTCTCTGAGGTACCACCTCACACCTCTCAGACTGACCAATATGACCAGAAAGGATAATGATCATTGTTGAAAGGGTTGTGGGAAATCTTGGACACTATTATACTGTTGGTGGAGCTGTGAACTCATCCAACCTTTCTGGGCACAAATTTGGAACTACGACCAAAGAGCAACAAAAATGAGCATACCCTTTGACCCAGCAATACTACTACTGGGTCTATATCCTGAAGAGATGAGGAAAAAGGGTAAAAACATTACTTGTACAAAAATATTTATAGCAGCCCTGTTTGTGGTAGCAAAGAATTGGAAATCAAGTAAATGTCCTTCAGTTGGTGAATGGCTTAGCAAACTATGGTATATGTATGTCATGGAACACTATTGTTCTGTTAGAAATGAAGAGGGATGGGAATTCAGGGTAGCCTGGAGAGATTTGCATGAGCTGATGCTGAGTGAGAAGAGCAGAACCAGAAAAGCACTGTCCACCTTAACAGCAACATGGGGATAATGTCCAACCTTGAAGGACTTACTCATTCCATCAGTGCAACAATTGGGAACAATTTTGGGCAGTCTGCAAAGGAGAATACCATCTGTATCCAGATAAAGAACTGTGGAGTTTGAACAAAGTTCAAGGACCATTCCCTTTAATTTAGAATAAAAACAGATATCTTATTGTCTGATCTTGTTATCTCTTAGACTTCTTGTCTCTTAAGGATATGATTTCTCTGTCATTACACTCAATTTGGATCAATGTACAACATGGAAACAAAGTAAAGACTGACAGATTGCTTTCTGTGGGGGTGGGTGGGGTAGGGAAGTAAGATTGAGGGGGAAATTGTAAAACTCAAATAATATCTTTAATAAAAAAAACAATTATAACTAGGACTGCCTTCAAAAGGCATTAGTCAACCTTTCTTTTCATGGTCTGACTTCTTATCTGGGATGTCCAGGGAGAGACAATATAAGAAGGCTTTGGGTCCTCTCCCTCCCAGTTTGACATGAGGTCTTTTGAAGATCAGCCTTTCCTCTTTGGTGGCCTCCTTTTTTTTTTTTTTTAAGGTGAAGAGAGTTATAGGTTTTAATCTTGGAGGTTGCAAAAGGTAAAACCTGTGAGCCATTCAGGAATGTGGGAATCCTAGGAGTCAAGGTCAGTTGAATTTTGTAGCTGGTTCATCAGAAACAAAAAATGTCCTTTGGAACCCAGCGTATCAATAGCTGAGATGAGGGCACATCCCATAGCAATGCTACATTTGAATGGCAACTTGGAAGGACCAATACTGTGAGAAAATTGTCTTATCTGAGCTGAGCATGGGAGACAGTGGCATAAGACCCTTCAGCATCACATGAGCACAACAAAGCAGATGCCATAGTTTCAGTAGCTCAACAGAAACTTGAGATGCATAAATCTAGAGACATCTCCACTCCAATGTTCATATGGACTATTTCTGCCCAAACTGTGGTAGAGCCTTCCAAGCCCATATTGGTCTGATCATGCACAGCCAGACACACGCTGAACCTTGACTCCAACGTAGTGATATTTTGGTCTTCTTTGAGAATTCAGGGCAATGACCAGGCAAGCAACCAAGCAACCATCTGAACCGACTTTCCCCAGACATTGAGGTGACAGAGGGGAGAATCTATCCTTGAGGAATCAGGGCAGTGAATATTGTTCTATTCTTGCTATAAAGTGTTTTGAAATAAATTGTGTATCTACTTCTTTGTAAGAGTTAATCCATGTTGTGGTTAAATGCAACCAGTGTAGTAATCATTGATGGCTAGAGTATTGTGGGAGAGAACTTCCCAGCAATGGGGGCTTAAGTGATGGTGTCAGAGAAGAGAAACCCTTAAGCCCTGAAGAAGAAATGTACAGAGAAGGGGGGGGGGGGGGGAGCAGGGAAGGGAGAGGAGTCCGAGAGGCAAAGGGAGAACTAGGATTAGACAGTCAGAAGCTTTCCGGAGGCTGACAGAGACCCAGAGAGGCTCATTTGCAGAACCCAAAAGGAATTCCTACCACAAGGGTCCCCCAGCCCACCCCCATCAGTCCCCCATCTTCAGGGCCGCCTTTCCCGCAGGAATGGTGTGTCCCCGAAGCAGGGTTGTAGGAGGCAGCTCCGGAGCTGTGTCTGGCCCGGGCGGGAGGTCCAGGCCGGAGTCCCTGCTCGGCCCCTGGGGGCCGGGCCCCGGGGGCCAGGTCCGACCCGCGGCTGCAGGAGTCAGCCCGAAGCCTAGTGTGGCAGCTCCGAGAGGAAGCAGCTTCCTCCCGTGGCGCGGCCGGGCCGGCGGGCCGGCCGGCGGGTGATGCCCGAGGGCCGGCTCCGGCTCCGGCTCCGGCTCCGGCTCCGGCTCCGGCTCCGGCTCCGGTTCTCGCAGGTTTCGTTCCTGAGAACCTGTGTGGGGGGGGGGGGGGGAGGGTTCTGGAAAGTCGAACCGGGCCCGGGCCGGAGGGGCGGGGTGAGGCCCGCACGGCCTGGCGGTGGGGGCGGAAGGGGGCAGGCAGGCGGCGCGGGGTCGGGCCCGGGGCCGCATCACGCAGCCGCCCCGTCCGGCTGACGCAATCCTCACCCGTCCCGGCCCCCGGGGGCCCTTTCCGGCACGGCCCGCCCCGAGGCGCCCCGCCCCCTGCGCAGCCCCGCCCCGCCCCGAGGCGCCCCGCCCCCTGCGCAGCCCCGCCCCGAGACGCCCCGCCCCCTCTGCAGACCCGCCCCCGGGGCCCCGCCCCCTCTGCAGACCCGCCCCCGGGGGCCCTTTCCGGCAGGGCCCGCCCCCGGCAGCCCCGCCCCCTCCCGCCGGCCCCTTCGCCGTGGCGCTCCGGGCGCTGACGTGTCCGGCCGGGGGCGTGGCCTCGGCGCCCCGCCCCGCCCCGCCCCCGCCGGGTCGAACCACCGCGCGCGGGCAGCCGGGGGCGGGCTGGGGGGGGGGGGGCGGCCGCGCTATAAAGGGGCGGCGCGGGGCGGCCCGAGCGTCCGGCCCAGGGACAGAGACAGAGCCGCGTCCGGCCAGGAGGTGAGCCGCCGCCGCCGCCGCCGCCGCCGCCGCCCGGCTTCCCTCGGGCCCGGCGCTCCGACGCGCGCGCGCACGCGCCCCCCGTGCCCGCGCCGGGCCCTCTGCGCCAGACACGCGCGCCGCCGCGCAGACGGGCACGCGCGCCCGGACACCCTGCCCCTCGCCCGTTAAGCGGGCCGGACGCGGGGCGCGGGGCGCGGGGCGCGGGGCGGCGGCG
Organism: Macrotis lagotis; assembly: GCF_037893015.1. Lineage (NCBI taxonomy): Eukaryota > Metazoa > Chordata > Mammalia > Peramelemorphia > Peramelidae > Macrotis > Macrotis lagotis. The sequence goes on from NC_133659.1 coordinate 54,415,449, forward strand.
GGTGGCACCGTGGGCCGCAGCGGGGCCGGGCCAGGCCCCAGCGAGCACCTGCCGTATGCTCGGCCGCCGTCCGGGCCGGGGGCCGGGAGCTGGGGGGGCGCACACCCGCGGGGAGCGCCGGGGGAGGGGGCGTGTGTGAGTGCGTGTGTCATGTGAGTGCGTGTCTGCGTGACCCGTGTCTGTGGACGTATGACTGCGGGTGAGCATGTGTGTGTCTATCTATGTGAGTGTGTACGGCTCTGCCTACGTGTCTCTGCATGTGTGTACGTGTGCATTATGTGAGTGTATGCGTGTGTGTGTGAAAGTGCAGGTGTGTCCACATGTGTGTCTGTGACATGTGCCTGTGCGTCTGATGTGTGTGTCCCTGTGAGTGTGTGGCTCTGCCTACGTGTCTGTGTGTAGTATGTGCGTGTGAAAGTGCAGGTGTGTCCACATGTGTGTCTGTGACATGTGCCTGTGCGTCTGATGTATGTGTCCCTGTGAGTGTGTGGCTCTGCCTACGTGTCTGTGTGTAGTATGTGCGTGTGAAAGTGCAGGTGTGTCCGTGTGTCTCTGTGAAGTGAGTATGTGTGTATATATGTGAGTGTGTGGGTATCTGTGTGTCTGTATGATGTGAGTGTTTGTGTATGATGTGCATATATATGTATATGCTTTAAGCCTATCCTGAAGGGAGGCAGGGAGTGGCTGGGGATGCTTCTTGGGGGAGCTCTGGGCTCTGAAGGAACCCTCTTTGTCCAAAGCTGGGCAAACCCCTCTATTTGTAGGGGATTCCTTGACAACGTTTGGCTGATTTTATAGGGAAATAATTGCCCAGTACCTTTGGATTAAGGAAGTCCTGCTGAAGTGTATTGTGTATTTTGGGGGTGGGGTGAAGACTGTCGAGTTGGAAGAGACTGAATGTAATTTTTCAAGTCTTCTCTGTTAGTCATTTGGCTCATTTAGCAGTGACCAAGAACTGCTTCCTAGGCTAGGTTGCCAGGCGTTTACAGGATCAATTGTCCTTGTCCCTTCCAAGCAATATGGGCCTTTACCTTAGCAGACAGCAACTCAAGAAAACTTTTACTCATTTTCATATTTAAACATTATTTTTCCCCTTTTGTCTTTTTTGACAAATTTTTAAGTCTAAATACTGTATGTTGGGATAATGGGGATTAACTAATAATCACATACCTCTTCTAAGGGGAAACAACTTTAATACTTTCTAAGACTCATCTACTCAAACCCTCTACAAAAGACAAATATTGATCAGAAGGTGCTTTAACAAGTTTTCATGTTTGTGGAAGTTAGAAACAAATGTCATATTAATGAGGAAAGGCCTAGACTGCTTTCCATATGCCAGCTTTTGCTTGAGGATAGGGTTAGGAAGGGGGCTACTACTCTCCCTTAATTGGATGTGTTTGACATTGTCTTGACCATTTGGTGATGGATCCTTTGGCTGTGGCAATCGATGAAATCAAAGGAAGGTAAAATTTCACAGGTTAAAAATAGACATTTGGAAGAAAGTAGACCTTAGGTTTTTGATTTATATAAAATCTTGTAATGATTTTCCAAATAGTATCATGTTTGTTTCTAATCTAAAAAAGCTGAGTTCTAGAAATCAGAATTGCAAAAGGGTTTCTTCTTCTAGAGATGCATCAGAAACTTTTTTAGAAAGGGGACTAGATTTGAAGTCAGAAGACCTTGTTCTTATTCTAGCACCAGGCACATATTATCTATACGACCTTGCTGAAAGTTGCTTGTCTGTGGCCATGAATGAATCCAAGCTCATCTGATCTTTAAAGCTAAGCAAAGTATAGGGCCAGATTCTGGCCCTCTTGGGACCTCATTTTCCTTATTTCTAGAAGAGGGGTTTGGACAGAGCTCAGTAGTCCCTTCTAACACTAGTTTGGCATATCTTTTGCATCGTCCCCCAAATAATTGCCCAGAATCTACTTTTAGCAATACAATTAATTCAGGTCCCAAATTTTGCAGACTAGCTCTTACATTTGTTGCTGTTTGTTGCCAAATGCTCATATCTTCAGGAGTTCCTGAGCGGACGGAGAAAAGGAATAAGAACTCAAATTGTGCCTGCTGTGGCCCAAGCTTTGTGTTAAACTGTTTGATAGAAATGGAATGACTAGGCTTTGTGAGACCAATGATATGATAGCTATCTCTTAAGAATAATCTTAAATTTGTGATTCCAGCAAGGTATAGCTTGCAAGTTCTCTACATCTTTCACAGAATGACGGAATTTCAGAGTTGGAAGGGACCTCAGTGATCATACATTCACTCAAAAGAATCCTTTCTGACAAACCTTTGTTTGAAGACCTCCAATGTAAGAAAAACTTGCTTCTTTCCAAATCAGTAGATTCCATTTTCAGATAGTTCTAATCATAACTACATTTCCCTCTTTGCAACTTGTGTCTATTGTTCTTTGTTCCACCCACTGGGCCAGAAGAACAAATCTAATCCCTTTCTCACTGAGTAGAGAAAGCTAGCACATCTCCTCTCTCCCCAGTCCCAAATCCTCTCTTCTCTAAGATGAACCTTCCATGTTCTTTGAACTGAGCCTTCATACAGCTGGAACTCAAGATCCTTAACCATTCTCCATCTTTCCTCCTGAATGTACCCAGCTTGACAGTGCCCTTTTCGAAATTTATACAGGATAGTGCTTGAGAACTGTCCCTTCCTTGTTCTCAGATGCTGTAATTCTCTTGCATTTTTTTCCCCATCACCTTCCTTTCATCTTTTGTCTTTGGGTCTAATAGAAATCAGACTCACAATGAAGGATGCTATTATATTCTTGGACATTGGCTCCATTTCTTGGGGAGCATTTTGTTTCATTCCTTTTCAATCTCCCCCCAAAAACAATGGGCCAGGATATATCTAGATAGATTGCCTCTGTCCCCTTTGATTCATAAGCCTCTCTCCCAAGATCCTGATTATAGTTTTTTATGGGATCTTGCGTAATTTTTCCTCTTTTACTTTCCTGGCATTCCTTCTTGTCTTCCGCTCTTACTCTGGGGACTTCAGTATATCTGTTAATGACTCTTCAGATACCTCTGACTTTTCAGTCTGTCAGCTTATATACACATAACAGTGGTCAGTGTTTGATCTCAAAATCAGTCTTAATGTTCCTACTTTCAAGCCATATTTCTTTGAGTCTTCATTTTCATGAAACTCCTCAAAAAACATCCCAAGGATGATAATACTGTACATCTAGTACTTTAGTTTTGTCAAGTGCTTTGCCTTTGTTATCCTCTGATTTCCTATTCTTGTCCTTCCACTCAGTCCTGAATTCCTGGCAGTCTGACTTCTGATCTTATCACCCAATGGAAGCTGTCCTTTTTGAATTTCTTAGTGATCTCTTAATCCTTTGACCTTTTGTCATCTGGTGTCTTTGACTTCTTTGCAGCATTTAGCACTGTTGACCACCCTCTTTGAGATACAGACCTAGTAGTGGTATTGGATTTTTTAATGAAGTTCTCCAGCCATTCTTCAAGAATGTGTCTGAAAAAATTGCTAGAGGTTTTGGTGTTCAGACTTTATTCTCGATTTTTTTTGAAATCATCACATTTGTCTATCTTCAGTTCTATGGTACTTCTCTTACCGCCCCCCCCCCCCCCATCTTTTACAGATTGCTAATAGTGATTTGTTAATTCATTCTACTTGTTCTTAGGATCAATTCAAAGCTGAAAGAAGCATTAGAGGTTTTTAACTTTTAGGGTGAGGACAATGAAACCCATTAAAAGTCAAGATTTCACTTTTATGTGTCGGGAAGAATTTAAATCTAGGTCCTTTAGTCCCCAAACTTGCACAGTTTCAACTTCTTCTGGGTTGATTGAATTCAATTCATTGTAGGTTATTAATTGGGCTCTTTCTTTCTCCTTACCTTAGATTTCAGTTTTGTTATCCATTTCTCTTCTGTTCTTTTCAGAACTCATCTTGCCTTGTCTGTCAGTCATCATCCTATCCTGTACTTTTTCTGATTCTTCTCTTTGCCTTTTTTCCTTGTCATCCTTCCCCTTCCTCACCAGTCCCACCTTATTCTCAGCTTTAGCACTCCCAACACTATCTCATGGGACTGAACCATGCTTTGTATTTATTGTTCATTATAACTCTTCTTTGTTCCATTTTCTCCACGTGCCTTGTTAAAAATTTAAGTTGGCTAGTGGGTACCTTTTGCATCTATATATAAATCTTTAGTTAACTCCCCTTTTCCTTCTTCAAATGAACAGTTTTTGGCTCTTTTTCTTGGTATCTTCAGATTTTCATTTTTTTTTGGCTTTTTTTTCTTTTTTAGATTTTTCAAGGCAATGGGGTTAAGTGGCTTGCCAAAGGCCACACAGCTAGGTAATTATTAAGTGTCTGAGACCGGATTTGAACCCAGGTACTCCCGACTCCAGGGCCGGTGCTTTATCCACTGCGCCACCTAGCCACCCCTCAGATTTTTCATTCTTAAAAGATCCTCATCCCTTCAGGACTTATTTTTCATTTGGAATTCTAGGATAGAAATACCTATTCTTTGAAATTTTCAAAATCCAGGCTGCTTATCAAATTATGCCTGATTTCCTGTCTTCTATTACATATTATAAGATATAAGAAGGGCCATATCCCCCATGGGGGGGGGGATTTACGTGCAAGCAGGCTCTTCCTCTTGGTTTTAAGAACATGATTTTCTTTTGGATATTTCTCCATCTTTTGAAGGAGGATATTGTTTTTAGATCATCAACAAATTTTCTGCTTTTGGCATAGAAAGAGCTCTGTAGATGTCCATGTGATTGGTATCTCTTATCTACATGTACAGAAATATTTAGAGCAGCTCTTTTTTCTTGCATCAGAGAACTGGAAAGTTAGGGAATGCCCATGATTTGGGGAATGACTGAACAGAATATGACACATGAATGTGAAAAAATAACATTGGGCCATAAAAAATGATGAAAGGAACAGTTCCAGAGAACAGTTCCTGGGAAGACTCATATAATGGAATGAACTGTTAACAGACCCAGAAGACTTTATAGGATAACAGTAACACTATAAAGACAAACAATTGTGAAAGACTTAAAAATGCAGATCAGTATACTCCTACCATTTATAATTTCAGATAAGTATGGCAGCAGGCTCTCCACCTCCTGACAAGGAGGTGATGGGCACAGCATGCAGAAGGAGGCATATTTTTGGATATGGCTAATGTGAGAACTTATTTTTCTTGACTCTGCATATTTGTAACAAGGGTCTTCATTTTGCTTTTTCCATTGGGCAGAAGCAGAGGGAGAAAACAAAATACATTTTGTTAATTGAAAAAAAAATTAAATGAAATTAAAAAATAATTGGAGTCTCTCTTTACTCCTGTCTCATACCCTTGAACCAAACTTAGGTTTTCCCCTATCTTCTCATCCATTTTCCCCTTCTGTCCTGGGGACCTCTATAGTATTCTAAAATTGCTTCTGTTTTTCCTCACATTTATTTTCACACAGATAACTTTCCATCCTTATTTCCTCTTATTTCAGAATTTTTTTTCATGAGTATGTCTTTTATTATTCAAGGGTACCTATGCCCTTCCAGCTTAAAAGAAAAAAAACAAAAGCAAACATCTCCTGTTTGCTTTGAATAAGGAATATTCTTATAGTCATATCAGTCTCAGGTCTTATCCCATCCATCAAGAGTACCAGGAGTGAACAGGAGCTCTGGGGTTGTGCATTTCTGGAGAATAGGGAAGGGAAGCCTGTCTCCACATGGACAGAGAGCAGCTTCACTTAGCTCCCTTCCTCTTGTCTCTTCTGAGTAGTCTGTTCCCTGATAGCAGCTGGGCATCCACAGCATTTCCCCAGGAAGAATAAACAGCTGCTTGTAATGTGCATGCTTTCTTTTTAGTTAGCTAATTCTTATTCTTTGGGATGAGAATGGTGCCTTTTTAAAATGCTTTTTCTTCTCTTTTTTTGTGAACTTTTGTAGCAATAGGAACAAAATGATACCTAGAAAAGAACCAGTTCTCCGGAAAATTGCTTAAAGCTTCAATTCTTTTGTCAGGAAATGAAAATTACTTCCAAAGTGTTGTTGATTCTACGTCCAGACCTTTGGTAGAGAGGTGGCATCAGGTAGTATTCTGGACTTGGCAGCAGGAGGCCCTGAGTTTGCATCCCAAGGAGTCGGGCATTTACTCTCTCTGTGTGACCTGGGGCAAGTCTTTTAACCTCTCTGGACCTAGGTTTTCTCATCTTGGCAATAGAGGTGAGTTGGACTCATTGACCTCTATATCCCTTCCAATGCTAGATCTATGGCCCTAAGATTCTGTCCCCCCATTCACATAGACCTGACTCTAGGTCAGGTCCTATTTGCTTTTATTCCCTATTTCTATCTTCTCTTTTCTCTGATTTGCCCTTCTCAATCAATAAAGGAGTCTTCTTAAGCTATAGGTCTAAAACATGAAATCCAAACTCCTTCACCTGATCCTGAAAGCCATCCGCACTCTTGATTCCACCCACTTGGACTATGTTAAAATCCGACCATAGTAGACTGCTCACATATATTCCCAGAAGCCCAGAGGGCATTCCCCAGGGCCTGGCCCACAGATCCTTCTCACACTATCTCTCTGAAGGCTTGTTTTTCCTCTGGACACAGCTCAGGGGTCACCTCCTTCCCTTCAGCCTTCCCTAGGTCCTTCAGGTGTCTGGATTAGATTATCACAAAAAGCTATCTAGGATCTTAGTTTATTATCAGTTGGAACCACATCCAGCACTGATAATGGCAAGCATAGATTCCTTGCTTTGAGCCTCTTGTCATTGATGAAGTCATTTTGTTTTGTGATCCTATTTCTAGTACCTGTTGGGTGATTCTAGCTCTAATTCTAGCAAATTAAAAAATGTTTTATTGATATTTTTTGTTTTTATATCACTGTCATTTATGGGATTAGGAAATCTCCAGCTTCCCCACTGAATCTTGCCTTGTGCAGTTAGGCACAGACATCCATTTGGTGACATAGTCAGGATTCTGACTTAGCCTTTCTGGAAGGAAAGATATTTCTTAGGTGTTTGCTGAGAGCTTTGGTAATTTTTCAGTTACTACATTCATAGGTTAATGAAAGTAAAGCTGAAATTTTTTCCTATCCAAATTAACAGTTCTTTGCCTTCTTGAATCCCTGACATAGCTCACTCTGCTAATTATACAGGTAAGAAAATTGAGGCATAGCAAGCAGAGTGACTTGCTCAAGGTCATCAGCTATTAAGTGGAAGAGGAATTTTCATGGGCTTCTACTTTGTTTTCAATTCTTTTGTTAATACAAAAAGTGCTGCTATAATATAGTTTGGTGTAAATGGGGACTTTGTTCCTATCAGTGGCTTTGATGGGGGTTATAGACTTAAGAGTGCTATCTTTGAGTTAAAAGGTTTAGACATTTTAGTTACTTGCATAATTCCAAAATGTTCATACTGATTCACAATTCCCCCAATAATGCACAAGTGTACTTAGCTTCCTAGTATTCTTCTAACATTGGTGATAATCATCTATTGTCATCTTTGTGGTAAGCCTTAAATTTAGGTTTACATTTCTCTTATTAATTTGGTACATTCTTTAATATAGCTGTTCATAGTGTACAGTTCTTTTTTAAGACTTCATATCCTTTAAACATTTATCCATTGGAGTATGCTACTTTGTTCCACGATTTTCCTTTCATCCTATAGGTTTTTAATTTACACTTATGACCTTTATGCAAAATATGTGGATTCTGGAAGATGGACACTAGTGACTTTAAGGTGGTTTTTTATTGTTTTGTTTTTGCAAAGCAATGGGATTAAGTGATTAGCCCAAGATTACACAACTAGATTATTATTAAGTGTCTGAGGCTGTATTTGAATTCAGGTTCTCCTGACTCCAGCATCAGTGCTGTATCCACTGGGCCAACTAACTGCCCTCCTGTGTTTTTTTTTAAAACAGCAGTTACTTATATTTTAACAGAAAAATACTGAGTCTTGCAGATGAAACATGTAATTGTTGTTAATGATTCTTCTCTTTCATCCTTACATTTATAGTTGCTACAGCCTTTTCATTACAAGACTTGGAAACTGAAACATTATGAATGTGAATGACCTCAAGTGTAGGTTGTCCCTGGCTGGACAGGATCACCTACTACAGTTCTGGGATGAATTGGAAGAAGCCCAACAGGAGGAACTTTATGAAGAACTACAGGCTATTAATTTTGAGGAACTGAACTGCTTTTTTCAAAAGGCCATTGAAGGATTTAATCAGTCTTCCCATCAGGAGAAGGTAGATGCAAGGATGGAGCCTGTTCCTCGAGAAGTATTGGGCAGTGCCACAAGGGATCAAGAACAGATCCAGCACTGGGAAAGGGAAGGTATTTAACATACTGTAAATTCTTCCAAGATTGGCATTTAAGACTTAAGTTCTATTTTATTGGTGAGCTTATCCTCTCTAATTTCACAATTATGATTATAAACTGTCATTTTCCTTCCATTCTGTTTTTTTTTTTTTTCTATTTGTCCTTTCTTTTTATGCGGGACTTTCTCAAAAGTCTGTTTTGCTTCTGCCTCCGTTAATTTGCCCACCCTTTTATCACCACCATCTCCTGTCTCCCACCATAACTTTTATCCTCTTCTTCTCATAGTTCTCTATTGGTTAAGATAAATTTATATCCTATGGAAGATTCTTTGAACCAGTTCTGATGAGAGTGAGGTTCAAGAATTACCTGCAACTCCATCCTCTATTTTCCCTGACACTATAAAAATCTTTCTTTGGATTCCTCTTTTTTTAGTGAGGAAAAATTTGCTCCAGTCTACTAAAGCATCCCAAAATAATTAGTTTACACCATTTATCTATGTAGATTCTCTCCAACTGCAGTAAGAATGATAAAATTCTTAGGAATTAACATTATTATCTTCCAATATAGGATTGTAACCAGTTTAAATATATTGAGTCCTTTATGATTACTCTTTCATATTTATCTACTTATGCTTCTCATGAGTTTTGGATTGAATATCAGATTTTCCATTCAACTCTTCCCTTTGCATCAGAGATATTTGAAAGTCCTCTATTTCATTAAATGTCCATTTCCCTTCCCCTCCCCTCGCTTTCTATATGAAAGAACTTCTTAATAATATCACAAATCCTTCTGGATGATTATACTCAGAGGTATATTCCTAACCATGACTGGGTCCCAGGCAGATGTGTTAAGAGCATTCTTTTTTGGGGGGAATGGTAAGAACATCTCCAAGATTGTGTAACTGCTGTTAACCCCCAAGTTAGCAGATTATTCGTTAGTAAATAATAATTTTCTCCACATTTGTAATCTTTTTTTTTAATGTTGTTATGGAAAATGTTATTCGGTAAAACAGACTTATAAATCTGAAAATTTGAGGTGTAATTACCAGACTAGGAAGAGTGAATATTTCACATGAATGAAGAGACTTACACATTGAGAAAATATTTATAGAGGAAATGCATTGTTATAAAATGTAAAACAAAAAAATTCAGGTACCTCCTCCTAGTCTCTTTTGGATTTTATTATTTTCTTTCTCTGACTGGATAGCTTGTGCTCTCAATTCTCTCATCTCAGACTGGTGACAAATAAAATTAAAAGCCTCCAGCTTTCTCAATACACTATCAGCACTAGTTTTCAAACAAATAACCATATCTGTGTGTATTTGAGGTAATGTAGTCCAAGCAGGAAGTTATTCAGGAAGCATTTGACCTTGGGAAGCATCATTATAACTATTCAGTACTGTTTTCCCTGGAAGTTTTCAGGAAGGACATGGATTATTTGTTGTCTGGGATGGCTGCACATAAGTAGGGAGATCTATTTGTACTCATGCTGGGAGATATCTGCTACCAAGAGAACATAGTGTTTGGCGTGTCTTGATGAGTGAGAAAATGAATAGAAGCAAATAAAAAAAGAAAGCAATAGATCTCTTGATTTCCTTCCCCCCCCCCCCAAGAAATCATAGTAGTTTCTATTTATAGCACTTTCAGGCTTATAAAATGGTTTCTTGCTAGAGGATTCTGACTATCTGATACTTTTATGGGATTCATCATACCATAGTTGATATCTGTGGGGACCCAAGATAGGAATATAAGAGGTGGAGGTTGGGTACTGTGCTATAGAAAGCTAGGGACTTGGAAACCCCAGTAGAAGGTAGACTTTTGTGGCATGTGAGTCATAGCAAGTATTCAATTAAAAAATTTTTTTTGAGGAGGAATTACAAAGGATTAAAAATCAGGAACAACTTGGAAAAGTTGACTATGATCCAGGAGAAAAGGCTAGCACAAGGTGTTTTATACAACTGAAGGAGCCAATGTGAAAATTTGGGTAACTCTAAGGAGATAATTTGCAACTTAGGTTGAAGTAGATCCCATGGGTCTATGCAGAATAGACATTTAAACAATATTCCATAGTATTTATTAAAGTATTTGTATTATTGCCAGGCAGATTTGGCAGTGCAGTGAATGATAAATTGACAATGTATCCTTAATTGCTTCTAGATGGGAAATGCTTTTTTTAAGATATAAGGAGATACTTTAGATTTTATTTTCTCAGTGATTAGGGAACCCAAGAAATAATTGAGTAGAAGAGCAAGCGCTCTAGAAAGGAATACCAGAATGTTCAAGATTTGGGGCTTCTGGGAAGACTGAGATGGGAAGTCCCTCCATCAGTGAAACCACAGATCTGTATTTAAAAAAGAATGAATAATTGGCTCCAAAGTCTGTCTTTTAGCCCATTAGTGCCTGTTTAGTGAGCAGATTGGGAACTATCAAGCTCCATGTTTCCTCATCCCTTTTGTTTCTATCACAAGAGAACATCTTGAATTAATAAAGGACAGGATAGCATTGCACTAGAAATACAAGTTTTTCCTATTTGTTTTTATTTTTGGCCAGGAATTTGTTTTTCTTTTTCTTCTTCTTCTTCTTCTTCTTCTTCTTCTTCTTCTTCTTCTTCTTCTTCTTCTTCTTCTTCTTCTTCTTCTTCAGCAAGCATGCTCCACAGGGTGAGGAAACATTTTAAATTTCTTTAATTTCCTGTTTTGTTTTATAGATTGGTTTTGTAATTTAGTGTTTCAGAAACTCCTTTTTTAGTTACTAAGTTAATTGGGAATTTTAAAGTTTAAACCTCAGCTGGCTTTTCATGTAGACTGAAAAGCCAATGTTTGACTTTTTTTTAAGGTTTGGGAGCATTTCTTTTTCTTTGTAAGGGAAGAAGTCATAATGTTTAAAGGAACATTTCTTCTATGACTGAGGAATTTAGATCATGAAGGGTTTTATTGGCATTTAATCTTTGGTTTCTTACATCACTTGAGAAAGCTGGGGAAATTCTGAAGAGAAATAGGACTTCTCTCTGAGAAACAAAACTGAAGAAGCAAGCAGATCTCTTTTTTGGAGAAGAAAGGGGAGGAGGCAGCCAGAAGCCAAAGCAAAAGGGAGTCTTTAACAGTCCTGAAACTGTTTTATTTAAGAAAAAAAGAGGAAAAACTCCCTCTAGAACCAAGTTTTGATTTTAAAGGAAGCAAAATTAAGAATAATTAACAATTAGCAAAATATCTATAGTAAAAGAGTCTACCAGAAGTTAGGTGTAGATCAGGACCTTATACTTTAAGCTAAGATAAACTCCCAGTGACATATATAAACTCCCATATGACATATATAAAAGGTCACAGTAATGAATATATTAGTGGAGCAGGACAAACCCTTCTATTAGCACGAGTGATCCATTTCATCTTGTTCTCTCTAGTGGATTACTACCTCTGTAATCCCATTTTACCTGTCTTCCATTTCTCCCTGTTTACTGATTGCTTTCCTGCTGCCTATAAAAGTATTCCTATGACTTCCCCATTCTCAAAAAAACAAACAAACCCTAAATCCTCACTTGATCATCCAACCTCTATGTCTGTCATTCCATCTCTCTCCTCCTTTTTATGGCTCAAGTAGTTGAGAAGGTCACTGGGAATAGGTGCTTCCGCTTCCTTTCCTTTCATTGTCTTTTTAACTTTCTACACTCTGGATTCTAGCCTTTTTGTTTGATCAAAACTGCTCTCTCCAAAGTATGACCTCTTAATTGCCAAATCTAATGACTTTTCTTCAATCCTCATCCTTCTTGATCTCTTTGCAGCCCTTAAACACTCTCAATTGCCTTTTTTTAAAATGGTTTTTGCAAGGCAATAAGGTTAAGTGACTTTCCCAAAGTCACACAGCTAAGTAATTATTAAATGTCTGAGGCTGGTTTCAACTCAGGTCTTCTTGACCCCAGGGCTGGTGCTCTATCTACTGCGCCACCTAGCTGCCCCAGAATTGCCTTTTTCTTAGTAATTTCTTCTCTTTTCTAGTTCTTTTCCTACTTGTCTGAACACTCTTTCTCAGTGTCATTTTCCAAATCTTCATCCAGGTCATACCTAGTAATTGTACGTGTCTTTGACCTGGACTTTCTTCTTTTCTCCTTCTGTATTATTTAACTTAGTAATCTCATGGTCTTTCAGGGATTCTATATGCTAATAATGGTCAAATCTGCTTATCTGACCCTCACCTTTCTTCTGCCTTACAGTCTTGCATAGACTTCCTACAGGCATCTCAAATTGAAGGTTCCATAGACATCCTAAACTTAGTTTGACACAGGCTGTATTCATCTTTCCTCCTTTTTCCTGTTTTCCAACTCTTAAAATAGATAGGACTGTCATCCTCAGTCACCTCTGTTCCCAACCTGGGTGTCACTCTCAACTCCTTACTGTCACCCCCTTCCCACCATATCCAATCTTATGCCCTTTTGTACCTTGGCAGCATCTCTTGCATCTGCCCCTTTCTCTCCTCTTCACTGACACTGCTTCATCACCTCACACTTGGACTATCAGAGTAGCTGGTTATATCATCTGTTTGCCTCAAGTCTTTCCCCACTCTGGTCAATCTTCCACTCAGCTGTCAAATTGATTTTTCTACAGCACAGTTCTGACCACAGAACCCTTCTACTCCCTCTCAGCTCTAGGATCAAATAAAAATGCTTCACCTGGCATCCAAAACCCTTCTTCACCTGCCCCTCTGTCCTCCCCACCTTTCCATTCTTCTTGCAGCTTACCACCCCCCTCATACCCTGTGATCCAGTGACACTGACCTCCTTGCAGATTCTTGCACACAACACTGGTTTTGACCTCAGGCATTTTCACTGACCATCCCCTATGTCTGGAGCATTCTCTTCCTAATCTCTATCTCCTGAATTCCCTGGCTCTCTCAAAGTCTCAGCTGCAGTCTTACTTTCTACAGGAAACCTTTCTCTATCCCCCTTAATTTGAATGACTTTCCTCTGATGATTATCTCCCATCTTTTATCCTGTCCAAAGTTTGTTTGTACTTTGTCTCCCCCCATTAGAAAGTGAGCTCTTTGAGACCATGGATTCCTTCTCCCCACCCCCCCCCCATTTGTCCTTAGCACTTCATCCTATGCTTAGAATGTTGTGGGAGTTTAATGAACATTTATTGACAGACTGACTGATTTCCCCAGTAGCCAAAAGGTCAAAGGATAGGATAGATAATCCTCTAGGAAAGAAATCATTTTGGCCGAGTTGATCAAAAAAAGGAAAATGACAAGTATTGGAAAGGCTACAAGAAGCCAGGCACAGTAATGGACTGTTGGCAGAACTATTAATTGACTGATCCATTTTGGAAAGCAATTTGGAACTGTGCCCCAAAAGATACTAGACTGTGCATACCATTTACCCAACTATATCACCACTATATCCACCTCAAAAGAAATCAAAGAAAGAGGGGAAGGCCCTTTATATACCAAAAAACATACTTTTAGTAGCACTTTTTGAAGCATCCAAAGACCTGGAAAGTTAAGGGTATACCTAAGAATTAGGGAATGGCTAAACCAAATAAGGCATATGAATATCTCTAGCCTCTTTAATGTTAGTCCCTTCCCTACAAGATTATCCCCAATTTGTCCTGTACATCCCCCCCCATTAAACTATGAACTCCTTGAGAATAGGGAAGGGTTTTTACCTTTCTCCCTATCTCCAGCACTTAGTGTAGCATTTATTACTTGACTGTTGTGCTTTAAGAAATGATGAAAGCGATGACTTCAGAGAAATCTAGGAAGACTCACTAGTGAAGTGAGCAGAACATATTGGCATCAGTCTTGCCAAAAAAAAATTATTTGGAAAAACTTAAAAATTCTTATCTGTGCATTCACCAACCATGACTCTGGAGGACCTGAGTTGAAGGATGCCACCCACCTCCTGACTGAGGCGATGAACTCAAGACATAGAATGAAACATTTATTTTTGGAGAAGGTCAATATGGGAATTTATTTTACTTCATTATGCATTTTAGTTACTAGGATTCTTTTTTTCTTTTTCCTTTCTCAGTGGGGATGGTGAGGTGGGAGGGAGAGAAATGAAAATAGGAAATCTGTCATACTTGAAGCATGACTTCTCATTCAGTTAAATGACTTTAGTAAGAAAAGCTTAAAAATGCAATTCTGCTAATTTCTAATGATTCATATGAGATCATGCTCCTGAGATCCTGTTGTCACCTGCATATGTGTGTTGGATATGAGAATAGTTGATAAAAAAAAGTTCAATCCTTAAGGACAGAAACAACTCCTGCAGATGGACAACTTTGGGACCAGTCAGTATCAATCCATGTTTTTCTCTTTTAGGATTTCTTCAGATTTCCCAAAACAAAGTGGCAGTTCTTCTCCTGGCTGGTGGCCAGGGAACAAGACTTGGTGTGGCATATCCCAAAGGAATGTATGATGTGGGTTTGCCATCGCATAAAACTCTCTTCCAGATCCAAGCTGAGCGCATTTTGAAGCTACAACAACTAGTTGAAAAACATCACGGCAGCCAGTGCACCATTCCTTGGTAAAACGGCCTTGGCTAGCAATCATTTCTTAATATAGGTTGGTTTGTGAGATTCAAAATGTATGTTGATTGTAGTAACCAGATATATTGCCTGTCCTTTGTGGAAGAAAGGGGCATTAAGTTTGCCATCCACATTTCATTAGTCATTGTGGCTTCAAAAAGTGATGCACTTCTGTTTTTTGAACACCCTGCCTAGAGTTAGGAATAAGAAAGAAAATTCATTATGTCAAAGATTAATAGGGATTGAGTAGAGGTCAGCTATCCTAGATAAAGGTGATTTCTTAATGGGAACATTTTGTCACATGTAAATGTGACAAAAAGATTCTTTACCTTAGAGAATTTACCATAGGTGCTTTATAAATAGGATATTGTAAACTAAATTCATTTTACACTCCATTTTTCCATGTGACCTATAAATTGAAGGAGGTACTTTGCTGTCATTTGCAAGTGTCTTCTTCCTGTACTTTAAGGATGAAAAATAATTTCTTCAAGTTAACAATAGTTTGATTACCTTAACACCAGATTTATTTTTTCCAGCACTTCTCCTTTTTGATAAAATTGAAACAGGGAAAACTGAGTTTCTTTATTTCTTTCTGCTTTTATAAACCACATTAATGCAACTAAAACCACATTTTTCTGTTTGAGTTTTTGAATTGCATCTGCCTGTATATATGAGTTTCCAGACTTCCTAGATTGTAGTATTTGTTTCAGTATTTTCTTGGAAATACCCCTGCTAGGATCCTCTGACATACACTTACTATTCCATGTTGATGGCAATTGTTAGTGTGGATTGAATATTTTTCTGTTGTTCTAATGTGTGTCCATCACAGAAAATGGTAAGGTAGAGGATTATTCATTATTTTATATTTGCAAAGTCAGTGGAAGTGTTAAGAGAATATTTCTAATTTCATTACAAAATTTTTATAAAAAATTCTGTAGTTGAACATATTACTGAATGTTGTTTTATTCTTTTTATTTATTTTTATTTAGGTTTTTTTTTTTTGCAAGGCAAATGGGGTTAAGTGGCTTGCCCAAGGCTGTGTCTGAGGCTGGATTTGAACTCAGATCCTCCTGACTCCAGGGCCAGTGCTCTATCCACTGCGCCACCTAGCTGCCCCTTATTCTTTTTATTTCTGTAGAATGTCTCACAGTGACTTAGAATACATATCATAAAATATATGCTAAGGTGCTCTAAGAATTTTAGAAATGTATCTTGATTCCATTTCATAGCACAGTTTCAGTCCTGGATTACTTGAAGAAATGTATTGAGGATAGCATGTGCTTATCAGGAACTGTCTCCTAATAGGAACTATCTAGAATGAAATTTAAGGAGACCAAAATAGTCTAGTCCAAATTCTGCTGTAGTCAGTGCAGGGGACAGTCCTCCTCTTGTCTACTTCATAAACAATCATGATCTTTGGACTTTTCTTCTGTCTTATCAGGTACATTATGACCAGTGGCAGGACAATGGAATCTACAAAGGAGTTTTTTGCAAAGCACAAGCACTTTGGTTTAAAAAAGGAGAATATAATCTTTTTTCAACAAGGAATGCTACCAGCAATGCAGTTTGATGGAAAAATTATTCTGGAAGAGAAGAGCAAAGTTTCCATGGCTCCAGGTCTGTGTTGACCATTATCTTAATGTAATTAGAGACCCTCATGATCTGAATAATCAAACTCCAATTAACTTACTAAGCCATAATTGTTCTCTAAGGTAAAAATGAATCCTGTTCTGATAATACTTTTTTAAATAAAGCTGATCATTAGGAATGATCTTCAAAGGACTTATTTCTTTAAAAATGAAAAAATATAAATTGCCTGTTAAATGAAGATGTTTGCATAATCACCCAATAGATTTTTTTTTGGCAAGGCAGTGGGATAAGTGACTTGCCCAAGGCCACACAGCTAACTATTAAGTGTCTGAGGTTGGATTTGAACTCAGGTCCTCCTGACTTCCAGGGCTGGTGTTCTAGCCACTGTGCCACCTAGCTGCCCCCACCCAATAGTTTTGAGATTTGTTGTAGAGTTTTATTCTTAAAAACTCACAACCAATCTTTCTTTTTTATCATTGGTATCATTGTTATTGGAATATCTTTCAAAACATTTTTTGTGGGGCGGCTAGGTGGCACAGTGGATAGAGCACCAGCTCTGGAGTCAGGAGTACCCGAGTTCAAATCCAGGCTCAGACACTTAATAATTACCTATCTGTGTGGCCTTGGGCAAGCCACTTGACCCTGCTTGCCTTGCAAAAACCTAAAAAAACCCCCATTTTTTGGGATTTTTTTTTCATTAAATGTTAAGAAATGGCTTATGGATGTGAGAAGTCATATATGACTATATAGATATTACAGAACTGTGAAGGGATAATGAAACCTCTTGAGACATTTCTATTATTATTTGAAAGGGATTACTTAGCCCCATAGTTCCCTATTCTCCCATCCCCCAGCCCTGCCTCATACAGGTACCATCTAGTGGTAGACAGACCCATGACCTTGATCCTTTGGTTCTCTTAGGATAAGCCTCGATTGAAAGATCTGCAAATGACTAGACTCCAGCTAATCCCTGGGATTGAGAGGTATCTAAATGATATTCAGGGTTCTATGGAATACAACAAAGTATAGCCCAAATTCTGCTATAATCAATGCAGGGACAGTCTTCTTGTCTACTTCATAGAGAATCATGATTTTGGGATATTTCTTCTGTCCTTCCAGGTACATTATGACCAGTGGCAGGACAATGGAATATATTAGGTAATACAGTAATGTATTAGAAAAAAACTTCAAAAGTAGAATGGGTTGCCTTGGGAGATAAATTCCTATTCATTGAGGTATTCAAGCAGAAGCTGGATGATCACTTCATGCGGATGCTCTAGTCTAGGGGAAATTTTGCGAAGGTGGCCTAGATTGTCTCCTATGTTTCTTTCCAATTAATGAGAGCTTTTAGTAGCTCACACACAACCCGTAATGAAGATGATACACAGTAATTATTTTTTAATTAATTAATTAATTTCTTTTTTATTTTTGTACAAACAATGTTTGTATACATTACTAAAATATTTTTGCTTAAGAATAAACATAAAACCCCTTCCCCCAAAAATATAGACCTGCAAGCAATAAAGTAAAGGGGAGAGAGAAAAATTAAAATAATAATAATAATAATAATAATAATAATAATAATAATAATAATAATAATAATAATAAGTATGGCCAGGTGGCGCAGTAGATAGAGCACCAGCCCTGGAGCCAGGAGCACCTGAGCCCAAATCCAGCCCCAGACACCCAACAATCACCCAGCTGTATGACCCTGTGCAAGCCACCCCAACCCCATTGCCCTACAAAAACCAAAAAAAGACCCAAAATAAAATAAAATAGTAATAATAGTAGGGGTGGCTAGGTGGCAGACAGATCACTAGTCCTTGAGCCAGGAGCACCCAGGTCCAAATCCGGCCTCAGACACCCAACAATCACCCAGCTGTGCGGCCCTAGGCAGGCCACCCAGCACCATTTGCCCTGCAACCCCCCCCAAAATAATAATAATAATAATAAAAAATGTGCTTCAGTCTGTGTTCCAACACCACCAGCTCTGTCACGGGTGGATCACATTCTTTATGATAAGTCCATCACAAAAGTTACTTCCATATTTTTCCACTGTTGCCATTGCTGATCGCAACTCCCTCCATTTGTACTTTTCTACTACCATGTACTATATTTTCTCTCTCCTTTCATTCTGTTTCTGCTGTAGGGTCACTGAGTGGCGCAGCAGACAAATCCCCAGCCCTGGGGCCAAGAGGCCCCGAGCCAACATACCACCCCTTAGTCCCAGCATCCACCCAGCACCATGGTCCTGGACAGGCCATCCAATCCCAGCTCCTTGCAAGAAGTAAAAAAGAAAATGTGTTATATCTTGACCACTCTCCCCCACGGTCCATCCTCTTCTCTATCACTCACATCCCCCCTTCCCCCTGTCCCCCTTCCTCTCCTTCTTACTCCAGATGTCTATACCCCATTGAGTATATATGCTGTTTCCTCTCCTAACCACCTCTGATGAGAGCGAAGATTCCCCTATTCCCCCTC
Organism: Macrotis lagotis; assembly: GCF_037893015.1. Taxonomy (NCBI): domain Eukaryota; kingdom Metazoa; phylum Chordata; class Mammalia; order Peramelemorphia; family Peramelidae; genus Macrotis; species Macrotis lagotis. The sequence goes on from NC_133659.1 coordinate 54,434,351, forward strand.
GCCTTCCCCCCTTCCATATCTTATAATAGCTCATTGTAATAAAGAAAAATCTTGTTATATGAAATATCTTAACCTATTGCAATATCTTGAAATATCTTAACCTATTGCAATATCTTGAAATATCTTAACCTATTTCTTTCTCCCATTATATTTCCCCTTTATCTTTTGACTCCATTTTTACACCACAATATATCTTCGAATTCAGCTTTCTCCTGTGCTTCATCTATAAAAGCTCCTTCTACCTGCTCTATTAAATGAGAAAGTTCATATGAGTATTATCAGTGTCATTTTCTATGCAAGAATACATGCACTTCATCATCATTAAGTCCCTCATATTTTCCCCTTCTCCAGTCTCTATTTTTCACCTGAGTCCTGTATTTGAAGATCGAACTTTCTGTTCAGCTCTGGCCATTCTAATACGAACATTTGAAATTCCCCTAGTTCATTGAAAGTCCATCTTTTTCCCTGGAAGAGGATGTTCAGTTTTGCTGGGTAGTTGATTCTCTGTTGTATTCTAAGCTCTTTTGCCTTCCGGAATATTATATTCAAAGCCCTACAAGCTTTTAATGTAGTTGCTGCTAAGTCCTGTGAGATCCTGATTGCAGCTCCATGATATTTGAATTGTGTCCCTCTGGCTGCTTGTAATATTTTCTCTGACTTGGGAATTCTGGAACTTGGCTATAATATTCCTGGGGGGTTGTTTTTTTGGATCTCTTTCTTGGGGAGATCAGTGGATTCTCTCCATTTCTATTTTGCCCTCTCCTTCTAGGATATCAGGGCAATTTTCCTGTGGTAATTCTTTGAAAATGATGTCAAGGCTCTTTCCTGATCATGACTTTCAGGTATTCCATTAATTTTTAAATTATCTTTCCTAAATCTGTTTTCCATATCAGTTGTTTTTTCAATTAGATGTTTTACCTTTTCTTCTAATTTTTCATTCTTTTGGTTTTGAAGTATTGTGTCCCAATTTCTCATAAAATCAGCAAACTCCTTCAGTTCCATTCTTTGTCTGAAGGATTTGTTTTCCTCAGAGAGCTTTCTTATCTCTTTTTCCATCTGACCAATTCTGCTTTTTAAAGCATTCTTCTCCTCAACTTCTTGAACTGTTTTATCCATTTGACCTATGCTAGTTTTTAACATGTTATTTTCTTCAGCATTTTTTTTGGATCTCTTTGACTACGCTGCTGATTTCTTTTTCATGTTTTCCCTGCATCTCTCTCAATTCTTTTCTCAGTTTTTCTTCTATTTCCCTCACTTGATTTTCAAAGTCTGTCACAGTCTGATCCCAATTTCTGTTTTTCTTGGAGTCTTTAGATGAAGAAGCTTGTGCTTCCTCATCTTCAGATTGAGTGTTTTGATCCTTCTTGGGATCGCAGGCAAAGTATTTCTCAATGGTGTTCCTCTTTTTTTCTCTGTTTACTCATCTCTCCAGCCTGTGCCTGGTTTTGGGGTGCTTCCTGAGCTTTTGAGTATTTTTGGGACACCCCCCCCGACATGTATCTCCATGTGTGAGATTCTGTCTTCCCTCCTGTTCTGTGAATGACCATAAGTGTCCCCCTCTGCCACGGGGCTGAGGTGGGGGGGGCCTGCTGTTATATGGGGGGGGGGGGTCTAGACTGCGATCAGGATCTGAATGTAGTCAGAACCTCAGAGTCCTGTTGTAGCTTGCTTTACCTTGTGGCCCACATTCGACGACCTCCCTCCTGGAGGGGAGCTGAGAATAAGGAGTCAAGCCACACTGCCTTATGCCTCCAGCTCAGTTTTATTACTTCTTAGCTATTACATATATACTTTTAGGTCTTCCGGTGTAGAACAAAGAATAATTGAGGGAATGGTTGTGCACAAGAGGTGTATACGTGCAGTGTCTTGCATTACAGGATAAGGGGTTATGTTAGGGAGGAGGTGATGAAACACAGCTGTGTCTTGTGCCCTTGGTCTGTGGGGCGGAATGTCCAGCTCCCAAGGACTCTGGAGCACCTTATCTCTCAGGGCAGCGTGCCAGCTCCTGCCAGGTGGCGGTCCATTACAATAGTCTGTGTTCCCACAGAGTCCTGTTCCAGGGACAGAGGACAGAGCTCGGCAATCTCTCTCCATTCCTGTCCCTGGGCTCAGCACTCATGTCCTGGGGGCTCCTGCTTATTAGGCTTCTGGTTCCTGGATCTGGGCTGCTCGCTGTGTGCCCTGAGGGCTGGGCTTCAGGTGCTGGCTCTGGCAGAGGTCCCCTGCTGATCCCCCAAGTTGTGCCCGGTGCTCCCCAGGGTGTAGTTCAGGAAACTGCCCGCGCTGCTGTGAGCTGGGGCTCCCAGCACCCTTGGGCTGCCTCTGAGAGGCTGAAGTTCCTGCGTTCTGGTGTGCTACCCCTCTGACTCTGTGGAGCTGAGCCTTTCTGCTCTTTTCCAGGTTACTTTGGGTTGGAGAACTGCCTCACTGGATCCCTCTGTGGTTCTGTACCTCAAAATTGTAGTTAGAGTCCTTAGCTTATAAATTTTGTTTGAGAGCACCTAAGAGACAGTCCTCTCCTGTCGCCATCTTGGCTCTGTCCCCACAGTAATTCTTTTTTTTTTTTTTGTTTAGGTTTTTGCAAGGCAATAGGGTTAAGTGGCTTGTCCAAGGCCACACAGCTAGGTAATTATTAAGTGTCTGAGACGGGCTTTGAACCCAGGTACTCCTGATTCCAGGGCTGGTGCTCTATCCACTGCGCCACCTAGCCGCCGCCCCCCCCAGTAATTCTTAAGGAAAAATAATAGGTAAGAGAATCAGGAAGGATACCTAGGGGGATCATTGCATTGAGTATGAGTAATGAAACAAGGCTAACTTGAATTTTTAACACATGAAAGTTAAATGGATCTTTTACGTATCATCAAGATTTGGTGGGGTGGCACTTATGAATAGAACAGTCATATAATAAATGGAGTCAATCAGCCTAGATTCTTAAGCAAGTATATTATAACTATTTGGTAACTGAACCAGAGGTTGTTAGCCTGTTAGAGATCATTTTGGAGATGAAAAAGGGGAGGGGGAGGGTGTTATTATTTATGGCAAGATTAGCTGAAGAAATGCATAGTACGTTCCTGAGACAGATATTAAGACTAGCATAGAGGAAAAAGTCTTTGCTTCTACAGAAATCTGATAAAAGTCTTATTCTGTGAAAAGCTTTGATTTAATTCTTCGCTTACTGGTTTTTATCTCTAAAGGTTGAAAAAATAACTCTGCCTACTTCCCTGGGCTTAAAGCTGACCAGCAGGAGAAGAGTAATCTTTGGAATCAAAATAGCCACATTATCCTAGAGTAGGGAAGGAAGAGAATGCTTAGCCTCAACTTGTGCCTGAGACTTTTAGAAAATACATTTCATAAAGATGAGAAGAAAGAGGGGCAGCTAGGTGGCGTAGTGGATAGAGCACCAGCCCTGGAGTCAGGAGTACCTGGGTTCAAATCCCGTCTCAGACACTTAATAATTACCTAGCTGTGTGGCCTTTGGCAAGCCACTTAACCCCTTTGCCTTGCAAAAACCTAAAAAAGAAAAAAAAAGATGAGAAGAAAGCTAATTGTGATAACTTGGACTGAGATTCTGAAAGGGAAGAAGGCTCCTGGAGTCTGAAAAGCTTTAATTAATGAAATTCTGGTAACATTGATAGAAATTATTTTAATGACTCCTTCTAAGGAAAGCATTGTGTCTCTCTGAGCTTGGATTGTAAAAGAAAGCATGCAAAGTGTAGAAAGCAGGTCCCAGGCCCTCTAGCGACCTACAGAAATGTGGTATTCAATGTTAATGGGTTTTTCAATTAAAGTTCCCTGTCCCCAAAAATGTTCAAATAAGGCCACTCACCAACTGTGTTAGAGATGTTGTGACAGGGATGCTTTAACTGAGTAATACTGTAATAATGTAAGATTCTGTGATTCTAGTTTTTCTCTGACAAAGCCATTAGGGCCTAGAAGGTTCTGTTTGGTTCTTGCCATCTTAGGAGATTCTCTCAAGCAAACTCATTAGAGTTTTTAATAGAATGCTCTCTTCACAACCTCTCAGTGCTCCAGGAAGATCCCTAAGACTAGGAGCTATAGAAAGGTTCCAGCTTTCATTAGAAGAGGGAGTTTCTTTATCTGGACATTCCCTCCATTAATTATATCACAGGCAGATAGTCAGCTTCAACTTCTCCAGGCAAAGCTCCATTGTGGTCGTTCAGCTTTTCTCACGTAGCACAAAGGAACCCTTCAGTGTTGATGAGGAGCCAGTTTTGGAACAGCCCCAGGGGTAGTCATGTTCTGAGGCTGGTTTGCAGATGCTCTTCATATTGCAACATGGCACATAAAGTCGTTTCTGTGGAATTAATTTTCCCATAATATTCATTGAATTTCATGTTTTCATGGAGCCATGTAATGATATTAGGCAATGTAAATAATTGTAACTGGAGCTAGCCTTACTTTCCTGGTCTTCTTCTTCTTTGAATTGGAGGATTGTAGCTATAGAGCAGGGAAAAAAAACCTCAGAGGCTATCTGATCTAACTTCTCATAAGGGGAACCAAAATTCTAGGGAGCTTGCTTACAATCATCCAGATAATGGGCAGAAGAATTTGAATTTATGCTTTGACCACAGAGCCATTGTTTTCCCCATTGGAATATGCTGTAGTTTCCCATTAGTTAATCACTCATTTTCTAATTCCAGGATTGGATCTCAGTCCTAGATCAATAAATTTGGCTTGGTAAAAGTTGTAAAGTTTTTGGTAAAAAAAAATTGTTCAAACTTTAGATAATCCTTACATCCAGTTCCTCACTTTCTTTAGCTTCCCCAACAAGTTCTTGGTCCTAGGCTGAGACCTTCTTTCTCAGGGTTGTCCCTCTCTCCTCTCAGACCCTCTGACCTGGGGAATAATGCTATTGCTCTTGTCCCTAGAGGAGTGAGATGGTGATCTCATTGCCCATCCCAAGAATCCAGCAGTATGAAAACTTTTTGAGGGCAGGAAATGTTGTAGTTTTTATCTTCAAAGCCATTGTTCTGGGATTATGGTAGCCTAATAATTAATACAGTATCTATATAATAGGATAGTAAATGTCTGTGGAGTTATAAATCCTTCCCTTTGGGTTTCAGGCTATCTTTCCCACCTGAAATATAGCTAACCTATGTATTTCCTAGGGGTCTTGGTGTTCCATCCTTTGGAAGCTCCCTCTTTTCTCAATAGTCTGTCTTCCTAGCCTATCTATACCCAGTGGGTCTTATTCTTTGAATATTGTACATTTTGTCCCAAGTTTCCCTTTTGTTATGGGTCATCTAGCTATCAATACATGGAGACCAAGTTAGCATGATTCCCCTTTCACCTTATTCTTTATATCCTACCACCTACATGGTGATTCCTTTCTGTTTATCTGTTGAAATAATCTACTCTGAACTTTTTTCTCCAAGTTTAATTTGTTCAGGATCCTCATTGCTAGCACTGTGCTAACTGATAATTGCTATGTCCAATTAACATTGGATAATTCTGTTTGACCCTTCTCTCCCTCTTACCCCCCACATCCACCTCTAAGGTGGTTATTATTTTTCCCAATTGATATTTTTATTTTTCTAATTACATGTTTGAAAATTTTTCTACATTCATCCATGTACATATACATATTTATAAGATACATAATTTTCTTCCACCCTCCCTTCCTAGCCCCATCCCCTCAATGGTTAACAGTCTCAACATTATATATACATATTTGTGTTTAATATGTTTACAAATTAGTCATTTTCTGTATGAATAATGGGGACTAAGGGAAAAGAAAAAATCACGAGATAGGAAAGACTTAAGAAAAATTTTTAAAAAGTAAAGTTAATGTTCATTCATATTTATTAGTTTATTTTTGGTTTTGTTTTGCTTTTCTTCCCCTGGATGGGGATAGCATTGTACATAGCTGGTCTCTGGACTACTGAGAAGATCTACATCCATCAAGGTTGATCAACTTGTTATGTTGTTATTAATACGTGCATTGTTTTCTTGGTTCTGCTCCCTTGGCTCAGCGTCAATTCCTATAATTCATTCCATGCTTCTAGAATCCAACCAATCATGGTTTCTTATAGAACAATGATAGTCCATAACATTCATGTACCATAACTTGTTCGGCCATTCTCCAGTTGATGGGCATCCCATCAATTTCTAATTCTTTGACACCAAAGAAGAGCTGCTATGAATATTATATAACATGTGGAACTTCTCCCATTTTTTATTTCTTCTAGATATGGACATAGTATTGGTATTGTTGAGTCAAAGGGAATGAAAAGTTTTATTGCTCTTTGGGCATAGTTCCATGTTGTTCTCCAGAATGGTTGGATCAGTTCACAACTCCACCAACAATGTATTAATATCCTAATCCTCTCACCACCATTTCTCTAGTATTGATCATTTTTCCTTTTTGTCATCTTTGTGAAGTAGACCTCATAGTTGTTTTAATTTGCATTTCTCAGTAATGATTTGGGGCATTTTTTCATATGATTTTATATATGGCTTTAATTTCTTCATTTGAAACTGCCTGTTTATATCCTTTGACCATTTATCAATTGGGGAATGACTTGTAACCTTATAAATTTGATTCAATTGCCTGTATATTATAGAAATGAGACCTTTATAAGATGAGAATATTTTTTCAAATTGTGAATTTCACATGAACTGCACATAGATATGTGCTTGGACATATATTTCTTCCTTGTTCCCAAACAAACAGGGTAGAATTGTATTGCTGCATACAGATGCTTGTGCCCCTACCACCATCAACCCCATTCCCCTATTTCTCCATCCAGGGATTAAATGAGTTTGACAAAAGAAACTATTAGTTAGTAACTGAGCCAAAATTAAGAATTTAGGTGTCTTATCTACCCTTTCAGGATACTTTCCACTGTACCACTCACATTCCCTGATCATATGTTTGGCATGTTTGGTTTTGGTGTTCTGATGATAGATAGACATACCTGGGATAAAGGGTGACTATTGCCTCTGAGTGGTCCTGTTTTCTCTGAAAGAGTAATATAAATAATAATCATTGATATTTGATGGAGTACTTTAAGACTTGCAAAGCATTTTAAATATGTTATCTTGCTTGATCTTCATAATAACCTTATGAAATAGCTGCTATCTTCATGCCCATGGAGGAGATGAACTAGTAAATGACCTGCCAAGGTTAAACGGGTAGGAGCTCTTTGAGGTGGTGTTTCCACCGAGGGTTTCCAGGTTTTAAGGTCTGCACTTTGTCCACTGTCCCATGTTGTCCTTTCAGGAGCCTGAGCATCTGGAAGTCTTCACTGTCTCTAGGGAAGCCTCTATGTCACCCAGTTGTATTTGCCCTAGTGTGAATGTCCTCTGTGACAGTGGAGAGCACCTTTGTTATTCTCAGTTTTATCCTTTGCTTGATATTATTGCCTATTGGTGATATGCTTCCTATTGGAAGCCTTTAAAGTTTACATTTTTGCTCTTGTGAATGTGGATTAAAAAAATCAACAAATCACAGCTTTTAGTTTATAGACTGTGAAGAAAAAATCCTATCTATTCTCTTCTGTTTACATTAGAGAAACCCTCAATAGGTACAAAGTAAGGATTCGCATAAAGATTTTATAGTTGTACTCTATACCTAATAATTCTCAATAGTCTCTACTTTATATTGAGAGAGGCAGCATGATGCAGCAGAAAAAAAGGGCTTGGAGTCAGGAGACCTGGGTTCTCATCCTACCCCAGGATTTATTTTATTAACTGTATTTCCATGGTTGCATTGTTTAACCACTAAGAAACTTAGCTTCTTGAGGCAGCTAGGTGGCTTGGTGGATAGAGCACCAGCCCTGGAATCAGGAGGACCTGAGTTCAAATCCGGCCTCAGACACTTAATAATTACCTTTCAAATCCGGCCTCAGACACTTAATAATTACCTGTGTGACCCTGGGCAAGTCACTCAACCCCACTGCCTTAAATAAAATAAAAAAAGAAACTTAGCTTCTTCATCTATAAAGGGAAGAAAATGATTCACCTACCTCTTAGGGTTGTTGTGGGAAAAGTGTTTTGCATGTCTTTATATTCTGTATAAAGGTGAGTTCTTGCTGTTAGAATAGAATATTTTTCTTCATTTTCTTTAGAACTTAATTTTTGACTGTCTTGATCTTTATATCATAATCTGAGGAAGCTTATTGATATGTTCTTATATCTCCCCTCCCTCTAACAAAAGGAATAAAAATGGACTGCTGGTGGGTGGATTAATTGGTGGCAGAAAGACCTAAATCTTTTCTTGGAGGGGTGGTTTAGATTTTGACGATCCCATATAGTGTGGCCATTATTTGTGAAAAGATATTGAAAGGTCACCTGCAACTTTGTAATAAGAAATAATATGTGAAAACTACACAAGCAACACCCTGGGTGGTGGGAACCTTTAAAAGATGCCAGTTTATTTCCATTTTCATTCTTTAGGTAAAGTACAATAGTTTGATTGATTGGTAAGTAACTTTGAGTGATACCTTTTAAATATTTATATTTCTGAGGTTGAAGAACGTGTCTTTGGGGCTATAATTTCACAATTGCCTTATGTCAGGGAGTTATTAATAGAACCTGAGATCATATGAAATAATGTTTACTTTTTAAAAGAATGTGGTATTTTACCATTTTGTTAAATAAGATATACTTGAGGCAATGGAATAAAGAAAAGGGGCAGAAAATCCAAGTTAATTAGATGATATCTTGGTATTTTAGTTAAACATTATCATCTAGCATTTGACTTCTTTCCCTTTGGAATATTTGAATTTGCAATGTGAAACTGTGATTTTCAGAAGTCCTTTTACCAGCTTAGGAACACATACTTTTGGGGGAATATTTTGGGCACTTTGGTTCATTATTGAAATGTTTTACTTCTTAGATGGGAATGGTGGTCTTTACCGAGCTCTTGCAGCCCATGGCATTATGGAAGATATGGAGAAAAGGGGCATTTGGGGAATCCATGTCTACTGTGTTGATAACATCTTGGTGAAGGTGGCAGACCCACGTTTCATTGGATTCTGCATTCAAAAGGGAGCAGACTGTGGAGCAAAGGTAATATCCTGCCTGGATTAATCCTTAGGAGTCTCTACTATGAGTTAGTAGAATAATGTTAACAATCATCTTAGGTTTTAAACTTGTCAAATCTAGATGGCTTCATGAAGATTTTATCTCTGGGGATCATTGGACTTACTGTGGTCCTCTCCCTTCATTTTACAGCTGAGGAATCGGGTCTAGAGAGGAGGGAAACCTGGGGACCCACCCATAAGAGGGTCAACACTGGAATCTCTAGGGTGTCTAACTTATTTCTCAGCACCCTTCAGATGACTTAGCATTCCTATTCATTACTAGGTAATTTTCCATTTTGGGATGAATATTACTCAGGTAGGCTGGCCTGGTTGGGTGTCTTTTCAGACATTTTTTAGGAAGACATTCAAAGTGGCAGATTTTGTAAGGCCTTTGGTTGGAAGAAAAGATGATCAAAATGTGACTATGAAAAGGGTTGATATAATCTTCCCCTTTAAGAACTTTACTTGAATTACTTTCCCTCCATTTGTTTTAAATAGTTTTTACTTTCCTCTTAAAGTGGTTTGAGACTGATAGTAGATATTCATGGCATGCACTAAGTAATAAAGCACTATCCCCACACCTACTCCATCTGGCAAATAAGGCAAGTGTCATCATCATCCCTATCATTATTCCTGATTTACAGGGGAAGTGACTCGCCCATGGTCATATTGCCAGTAAGTAAGTGGCAGAGTCGGTCTCAGGTGACTTTTCAGCACTTTGCCAGACTGATTTCCACATGCCATCTGATCCAGTGAAGATTAAGCTTTGGATCAGTGATGTGTCAAGTTATTAAGTATACACACACACACACACATACATACATGTATCTATGTGTATATATATATATACACACATAGATACATAAACATATGAACACACATAGATGTTTAATATTTATGTATGTCACATTTAGATAGACTTACATGTATGTATGTAGTATAAAACCACCCTTACCCCCAGTCCTAGCCTTCATACAGTTCTTCCTCTTAAGTGTTTCAACCATTCTGGGAGAATCCTAGCCATTCATCAAAACCCTATGATGATGAAAATAAGCATCGTGTTCTATGGAATTTGATATCATTTTATATTCAAGAATGTTTGCTTTATGACAACTAGGAAAAATGAAAACTATATAATGTTTTGTTAAAATGTCATTGGAAGATTTATTCTGATCAGAGAGTGGCACCATGTTTATAACAAGGTGACTCACAGTGAGGGAAAAGAGCAAGGACTCCAGTCAAGGAGGAGAGAATACTTAGACATTTGCTGTGGCATGGCTTTCAACTCCTCTTCTCAAAGGTAGGACCAATAGAGAACATAAACTTGGGCTTGGAAAGTTCTTGAGCATGGACTTGGTCATAGAATCTGACTGGTATCTAATACCAGCCTGGAATAGTTATCAGGGTGGCTGAAGGGTATTTTTTTAAGCACAGTGACCCTCAAATATCATCTAATTTTGAATTATACAGACAAAATTGTAGTTCTTGAAGTATTAAAATCATAGAATATGCACAAATAGAAGCTCGTAGGACTAATAAGACTTCCTTTTTTATCTTTCTAAAAATCTGTTCTTCATAGTTCTAATTGATTTTACTCATATTGATTTTACTTGTTGTTCCTATTTACAGAGGAAGCAGCCAAGATTCACTAATGGAAACAAAATGTAGTTTTCACTTTTATCACTCAGTGCCACTCCTGTTTAATATATTTTTTTTTACTTTAGCATCATACATGGTGCACTGAACTTTCAAGCTAGATGAAATCTTTCAAATAGGTTGTACAATTTAGAGGCTTTTCTGGACCTTATATTTAATTTGGTCTAATTGCCTTCCTCTCACTTTACAGATAAGGAAACTGAATTTCAGAGAAGTCAGGAGGCCTCCATGGAGACCTGTGGTGACAGAGATACTGTTAGACATAGCACTAGAACTTGGGCCTTTCCTCCTTCAAAGTCCAGTGTATCTATTGTCTCTAAGGTCACACAGTGAGTGCCAGAGCTAAGACTGAAACTGAGGCCTTTCTGGCTTCTAGAACATTGTGGTGAGTAGGGAGACACTGACCTTGGATAAGTCACCTTCCCTCTCCCATTAAATACAGATAATGATGGCACCTGAATTCATTAGGTGTTGTTAATACATCAGCTTGTTATTAGTGCTAGTTATTATTTACCCCCAATTCTTTTTTTGCCATTGTAACTCACATTAAAGACTTCTTTTCATGTGGGTTAGACTAGGTGACCACTCAGGTCCAGCTAACTCAAATTATGATTGTTTTATCTCTAAAACAAAGAAATTAAGGTTACTCACAATGCTACTTTTTAATAATTCCACATGTAGCAGTGTCTTTTGGCTTCTTAAATCAAAATGATGTATGTACTTTGCAAAACTCTAATAGGCAGTTTGATGTAGCTTATACATATGCTATTATGTAAGACATATTTCCATTATTTAGTTTCCAATGAAGAAGAAGAAGAAATAGATCAAAAGGAAAAAAATGCCCATGAGAAAGAATAAAATAATTGAAAAAATATACTTCAATCTTCAATCAGAGTCTGTCCATTTTTTATCAGGATAAAGTTTATTTTTTTCCTTTGAGGCCTTTGTACTTGCCTCAGATGTCTCTGTAGTTGAAAAGAGCTGGACCATTCATAGTTGATCATCTCACAATATTACTGACACTGTGTACTTTGTTTTCCTGGTTCTGATCATTTCATTTTACATCAGTTCACACAAGTCTTTCCAGATTTTTCTGAAATCTTCCTGTTCAAGTGATAGGACTTTGATCTAAACCTGGACCTCCTGACTCTGTGCCCGCCCCACCGGGGTCCAGATCTCTTTTTTTTTCCCTTTACCACAGGCATATCTGACATAGCAACCCAGCTATGGAATGAGTCATCATGGGAGGATGAGCTCCTTGCCACCAGAAGAGGTTAGACAAGTTGATCACCTCTCTGGAAGTTGGATTCAGTGACCTTTAGACCCCTTGAATGCTTAGAAGCCACAAAATCAAGGAGAGATTTTTTTGTGATATTTAAAAATGGTTGTTATAGAAAATAATCAAGTAGATGTGAAATATTTAATTTTCTTATCTTGTATCAATATGTTGGCTTTTTAGTGATCTCTATTTTTTCATTACAAGATTATGTAAAAATAAATGGAAACTTTTTCAAAGATCTCTAGGATAGAAATACTGTCAGATAACTCATCTTTGAATACCAGCTATGAATGTGCAAGATACTAAAAAAAGTCCCATAAAAACAAATACATGTCTGTTACCTTTTCATATATATATATATATATGTATATATGTATATATATATATCTTGATACTCTAATGGAAAAAAAATTCTACCTTTTAGAGTATTTTACAAATTTGGGAAAAATGAGAAAAATATGTTCATAATGGTTAGAATACTGGGTAAAATTTAAAACAGTTCAGCTTCACAGTGTTTTATCATCCCATCACTGAACTTGAGCTTACTACTTATTTGCACCTGCTCACCACTGGAAGAAATTGATCATGTTAAAGACACTTGAAAAAGATTTTTGTTACAACAGAACTTATTCCAGATTTTAGCTCCAGGTTGGAAATCTGGACACCAGATGTGAAATGTTACTGTCTGGGAACAAAAGTGCTAAATGTGTATCCAAAAAATGGAGATCCGGAAAGATAGCCAGGAATGTGGGTGTGGATGGATTTTGTTGAGTATCTAAGCAAACCATCTCCCACAAACCTGACAAGTAGCTGCCCAAAGGTTTCTAAAGATAAGGCACTCCCCTCTTTCCCAGAAGACTCCTTCCAGTTTTAGACAGTGTCTTTGAGGGTTTTTTTTTTTATTACATCAAGCCCTAAATTGCCTCTTCACAGTTTCTACACATTGCTTTAAGTTCTGCCCTTTGGATCCAAACAGAACAAATCTAATCTTATGACAGCTCTTGATATGACATACCCCTAAATATTTCCTTCTCTAAGTTAGACATACTCAAATTCTTCATCAGATCCTCATATGGCATGAACTTGAAAGCTTTCACCACCCTGTTTATCCTTCTCTGAAGTTCTCTAGCATATGACTTTTCCTAAAATGTGGTATCCAGGACTCTACACAGTGTTGCAGAGATTGTTCTGGTGCCAATACAATACAATAAAATGACCAATCCCTTCCTTCTGGCTTCTGTTAATGCAGTCTAAGATCACATCAGCAACATGCCTATTTTAAACTAACAGTCCTTTAAAACATATCTTTTTTCATAATCTCTCTCTAGTTTGACTTTTCTTATCTTGTGAAGGCAATTATTTTCAAACCTGTGAACCCCAGTCAATCATCTGAATTCTCAGTTGTTTTCTAGATTAGGTAGACTAATATTTGATTGGATGGACAGTATATCAGTATGCTTTTCTTCCCATAGCCCCACCTACCAGCTCTGACTCTTTTGTCTTCTTTGCCAGTTTGATGAATAAGAGGTAAAACCTTATAGTTCTAATTTTTGTTTCATTTATTGGTGATCTGGGGCACTTTTTCATATGGTTTTTGATGCCTTGCAATCCCTTTGAAATCTGTTCATGTCCTTTGACCACTTATCTATTGGGTAGGTAGACATCAATTCAAAAATCTAAGTTAAGTAGTGAATTCTTGTTCTGCCATATTAATCTCTTCAAAAACTTTTTCACCTTTATTGGAGTCATCTGCGTATGACAGCACAAGTATTCATAGAATTCTAGCACAAGACTTGTATAGAATTTTTAAAGAGGTTTCCATACTATTTGAATTTACTGGTTTCTGTGTTATATATCATTGTACATGTATAATCCCCACCAGATTGTTTACCAGTCTTGGGGTGGAAGAAGGGAAGAATAGAATATAGTACTCAAAACTTTTTTAAAATGTTAAAAAGTTCTTTTATTGTGTAATTGGGGAAAAATAAAAATATACATACACATACATGCACACACACAGACACACACACACACAGACACACACACACACACACACACACACATATATATATATATATATATATATATATATATATATATATATATATATATATATATACAGAGAGAGAGAGAGAGAGAGAGATAAAATATCCTCTCAGTCTTTTCTATGAACTTTTGATCCAGGGCTCATTTCAGACAGTGCTGGTCATGAATTGGCTAATAACTGGACAAAGAGTGGTTTATGAAATATATTTGTCATGCAGCTTTATCTTTTCCTGCAAGTTTGTCTTTCAGTTCAGTGTTGCTCTAATTGTCCTCTGAAATTCCTTCCAGATGAGCTCCTTGGAATCAGGTGGTGAGACTTCACTGCTCCCTTGTGTAACAAGTGGTTCTAAGTGCTACCACAAAGAGAGCTGCTATGAATATTGGACAAATAGGTCTTTTCCCCTTTTTAGGGTTGTCTTTGGGATACAGACCTGGTATTGGTAATATTGTTCACAACTCCACCAATGGTGCATTCAACTGGCTTGTATTAATTATGTATGCTTTTCTAGACTCTTGTCTGAGTGTCCAGTGTTTGGGAATCATAAAACCATCATCATACTTGATATAGATGAGTAGAATTTATATGGGCCTTAGAGGTTGCCTAGCTTCATTTTGCAGTGAAGGATATTGAGACCTACAGATGTGCAACAGCCACCCTAATCATAGCTCAGAAGTCAGGAATGGGGGCAACCCTCTAGGTGGGAATGATGAGAATATATTCAAGTTGAATTTTGTATTTGGAAGAAACAGCATATAAGAAATATTTGGATAACAAAATGAGAATGGTATCAATTCACAAAGCACCTTTCTTTTGTGTTTCTCAAAGAATCATATTATTTCATTTATCTTTTAATTAGCTCTGGTTAGGTTTGGATAGATTTAGACCAATTAATAGAGTAATTTGGTAGCAAGCATAGATTTATTGTCAGGACTGGGATTAAACTGCAGATTTATTTCTAGTCTGCTTTCCTTTAAGCATATGTGTATAGACTTGAATTTTTATGTTTATACATGTAGATTTCAAAAAAATATTCTGATTGGAGATCTCTAATAAGGCGAGCTGACTAGGAAGGAGACAGCTCATGCCCATATCAAATTCAGAAATATTCTATATGAAAACATGTAAAGATATTCAGCTAATCTAGGTTAACTAAATTATCTAATATCGTGTTTCTTCTGCTCTACTATATCACTAGTCTGATATTCCATCATAGTATGTACTTGATTGTGAGTTCTTAAAAATTATTTATTTTAACACAGTATAATCTCTATTAGGTTCTCCTAAGCCTGACAGTCTTTGCCTCAATGACTGAGGTCTAGCCTGACCTTCTTCCAACCTTTTTTATATCCTGTATCCTTTAGTCTGACAACTGTCTGACAAAAACCTTTATGTTTCTTTTAAGAGTCATGTTTTAAAAAGTAAAAATTAAATTATATAGTATCACAAAAAGAAATCTATTCTCTTGAAATGAAATTATAAAAATAAAATTGTCAAAAAATTTTAAACCCAGGGTTAAGAATATTCTGACTCTAGAATTCTATTTTTTATTTCCTTTTTACTGGCAGAGAAAGACTAAAATAAAATCATAGTAAAGGATGCTGAAGCAAGTCAATAGCATTTGAGGATGTTCTCTCTTTTCCTTCACTTGTGGACAGGTTGTGGAGAAGACCAACCCTACAGAGCCTGTTGGGGTCGTGTGTAGAGTTGATGGTGTCTACCAGGTGGTTGAATATAGTGAAATCTCCCTGGCCACAGCCCAGAGACGAAGCCCTGATGGACGGTTGCTGTTCAATGCAGGGAACATTGCCAATCATTTCTTCACTGTGCCTTTCCTGAAAGATGTGGTCAAGTATGGACGTTCCAGAACCCTTCCTCTTCTCATTTACTCTACCTCAGTTCAGCTTTTGTTCCTGGAAGCTTGAAGTAGTAGACCCCTAAATCAGGAACCAGATGCTCAGACTGGCCTCTAACCTATGTACCTATCCATATCCCTCTGTCATATCTATTATCTCAGTGACCTTTACAGTAACACTCTGAGGTAGGAAGGGAGGTTTACCAGCTATATGACTGCAGGTTGATTTACACATTCCAAAATCATACTGTAAAATGGGAATAGTTATTCTTACCCTGCACCTCTGGTAATGAATATACAAAGTGCTTTACAAAACCCTTTACAAATGTAAAGAGTTTTTATTATTACTTAATAATATTTTTTGTATTAGAACCATTTTAGCTAAGTTTTGGGAAGGTTGGCTAGTAGGAGATTGATCACCCGGTGATGAATTTGGACACGATAACTCTTAAAGACCATCAGCTGGTGGATAGAGATTAGAGATCTTCAGAAACACTGAAATATCATCAATATTTGTCAGTTATCAATTAATGTCAGTTATTCTGTCAGTAAATATTAGAATGCTTATCAGACCCTGTGATAAGCCCTGCAGGTTCAAAGAAAGATTGAACACAGGTTCTATTCTCAATCAGCTCATATTTTGATGGGGGAGACAGCATGCAAACAAATTTATACCAAAAAAAGATGTATACAGGAAAAATACAGGAGATAAGCAGCAGAGGGAGGGTGCTGGAATTAAGGGGGGATTTAGAAAGGCTTCATATAGAATATGGAATTTTATCTGGAACTTGAGAGAAGCCAGGGAAGCCAGTAGATGGGGATGAGGAGAGAAAGAATTCTTGGTATGAGGGGTAGCCAGTGAAAATGCCAGAGGGCAGAGTTTTGGGTTTTTTTCAGGGTAAGGAGGACATAGTAATATTTGGGGGCTGTAGGGAAGTTGCTAATGGACAAGGAAAGATTGAGGATTAGTGAGTGAGTGGGGCCTTGGTAGAAGGGAAGATGGAATGTAATGGGATCACTTGTTCATGTAGAAATGTTTGCTTTGGTAAAGAGAAGAGTGACTTCATAATATAAAATGGGTGAAGATAGTGGCAGAAGACATCTGAGGAATGTAAATTGAAGAGGAAGGAAGAGACGTTGTCTTATTCAGATGGGCTTTTGCATCACATCATATTTCTTTACAGATATATAGAGCACCTGTCCTGTAGTCTTGCAGAACTAGTAGAAAAAGGAACAGGTTGTTTTAAGTGAGAAACTTAACATTTTGTAGTCATAATGGGTATTAATAGTAAATCTTCACTCATGATGTTCTAGCTGCTGGAAAGAATGTAGCATTAGACACTTGCCATATGGCACTTTTGTTGTCTGTCCCCAAACCTGGGTATCTGCTTGATTAAATGAAAATATAAAAAAGAAACTAAAGATGAGGTCAGATTCAGGAGTTTCTGCTATATTCTTATTTTTTAATGTGACTGTTATGAATAATGTAATCTTATGAATAGGCAAGTCTGTTCATTTTATAATTTAGAAATGAATTGGAACTTAGTAGTCAGTACTGGATATTTCATTCCTGACAGCTTTGGTGAATGGATCAAGACAAATTTGAATTTGGAAATTTGAGTGACAGATGTAATGCAATTGGATTACCCACTATCCTAAGTCTGAAAGTTGATGACTTCATTCTTTTCCCCACCTAGCATATATGAACCTCAGCTGCAGCACCACGTGGCTCAGAAGAAGATTCCATATGTGGATACTCAGGGTCATCTAATTAAGCCGGACAAACCAAATGGGATAAAGATGGAAAAATTTGTCTTTGACATCTTTCAGTTTGCTAAGTATGTTTTCTGTTATCTCTTACCCTCTGAACTGCCCCAAAGAAACAACTTGATAAGCATATTGTGTCTATGGTACCAGATATGGTTATTTGATTTCACATATTCAATCTAGGCTTACTATGTCTGCCCCATGTGCAACCTCTGTCCTAGCAGTTTGATTGGAATTGTCTGGGTCATAAATTCCCAGTTTCATCATTTGCTTTATCTGGCTGGCTGCCTTACAAACTCAACTTTCTTCTTTTGGTTCTAAGCCTGTGGCTGCCAAGATGAAGGAATGAATGTTTGGTATTTAGGAGATATTTTTGATCTGTGAATAACTTTGTCTCAATGCAAGTTTTTTAAATTGCAAAGCTCTCTGAAGGAGATAACAAATCTGGTTTAAGGTGAGCTTTTCAGAGTTTATATAAGAGAACAAGAACTAACATTTCCCTTGCTCCTAGTAGCTTCTCCATAAACTTGTGAAAGAGAGCCTTTGACTTCTCTTTTTTTTCTTTCTGATACTTTTGATTCAAAACAAATTTTAGCATTATCCTTCTTCACAATGATATGTGTAATTTTTCTGAAATATGCTTTTCATTTGAGACCTGAACATACTACCTCATTTCCATATTGGAGAGAAAAATCTCAAGTTTCCAGTATGAAGAATTGAGACTGCTCTATTGGCATTAATTCTTGTACCATTCTTTTGGGATTAATTTGAGAGTATAATCTTGAAAATGAAGAGCATGGTTATGCTGGGAGATGGCCTAGGCTTGTATTATTTCACAGTAATTGTCCCTTATGGTTCTTCTCCAGGAAGTTTGTGGTATATGAAGTATTGCGAGAAGATGAGTTCTCTCCCTTGAAGAATGCCAATAGTCAGAATGGGAAGGACAATCCTACAACGGCGCGGCATGCACTAATGTCTCTGCATCATCGCTGGGTTCTCAATGCTGGTGGCTATTTCATAGATGAAAATGGCTCTCGCCTTCCTGCCATTCCTCGGTAAGTGTGACATCCCCCTGGGGTTGGATCATCTTTTTTACTTTCTTTTTCCTGTAGTCCATTATTCTCCACCCTTTTAGAAAGGGGGAAATAGAGATGGGAGCTGCTCTTCATGTGAAGAACTTGACTGTGGTGATTGCTGCAGAGAAAAAGAGATCATTATCCAGTTAAAGATTTAACTATCTTGAATCTCTTATTACTAAAATATGCCATCTTTTATTCATTACTTATTGAATATTAGGTGACAAGTATTTTCTTTTTATATTCCATGCACTTTTTTTTTAGGTGGAAGTTTTCTGAAGCCAGGAAGATCTGAGCTCAAGAACGATCTCAGACACAGTATATGAACCTGGGACTTTATGACACAAGTCAGACTTGTGCCTGTCCTCCTTCCCAGGCTAGGGCAAAACTCCCATGTGTCATTGAGAGATGTCTGTCAATCAAAAATAAAAATGCAGTGCAACATAGATAATAATAGGTGGTTTTTTAAGTCAACATGGGACCTCAGTGATCTCTGTTTCTAACTCTTTAAGACTTTCAGTTGCAAAGAAAGTGCCAACTTGCACTGGAAATTTCCTCACCCAGGAGCCCCCTGTAGCCAAGGGAATCAGAGGTTCAGCTACTCTTATCTCCATTCTATGATATACTCTCCACCTTGATTTAATTTCTCTCTTCCAATCCTGTACGTTCTGATTCCTTGGAAGCAGCAACTTTGGTGCGATAGAATTGTGGCTCTTCCAGGCATGTTCTCTGGATCCCATCAGATCTCCTTTCACCCCCCCCCCCCAGGAGATCTCAGAAGATCATGAGCCATGGATCCAAGTCTGACATCCAGGAGCCCCAAGAGAAGGGCATTTCACCATGGTGCCCAGACCCTCCTGGATGGAGAACCCATAGAGCTTAGGAGATTTTCAGAGATAGTAACAAGTGGAAATATTTGGGATCCAGATAAATTAACATGATAGAGACAACCTTTAAACTGCATGGTTCTCATGTTTTATTTAAAACCCTGAGCTATTTCTGGAGTCTGATTACATAGGACCAGACTGCCTATGACTTGACTACCCATGACTTGACTGTCCAGGGTGCTTGTGGACAGCACACACCTGGAGGCTGGCAATGTGCAGGTAGGGCCAGGCAGCCCTCCTGGTGAGGATTGGTGAATGGGGGTCAGACTGGACCATAGACAAAATGTCTTGTGTGATGTGCATTTCATACTGTTGGTGCTCACACTGACATTGCCATTCAGCTCATGGAAAAGGTCAGCAGATTTCAGGGTCAACCAGATTGATCTCTGAGTGTTCTGAAGCACATCATGCTTATGTGTTTATTCATTGTTTTTTTTTGTTTGTTTGTTTTTGTCTTCCTTGCAATTTCAACATTAATAACAAAGTCCCAGTAGGACACTCAAGTGTCTTGTATACTCAATGTCTTTCATTATCATTGTTTTATTTTTATTCATTCCCATTAATGCTTGTTTATTCCCACATAGCCATGCTACAAATGGAAAGTCAGAGACACTCAGAGCTGATGTCAATCACAAGTAAATATACCTGGCTGCCTGCAGTGCATGGTGATGGGGCTATGCTTCCCTGGGTACTAACAGGCCTGGGCTCAGAGTCCTGAGCAGCTGGGAGCTGCCTCTGGGGGCTCGGCTGGGGTACGCCGCTCCCCTGGTGGTGGGCCCCTGGAAGATGCACTAACGTAGACTTGCTGTGCATGATGTGGGGTAGGGGGCATGCTGTACTAAAGAATCTGAGAGGGCCATTCAGGTGGAGGCAAAGTGAGAGCAGGTTCTGACTAGCCATGGCTTGGACTGGTTCAGAGCACTCCACTGAGGCATCACTGTGATCAAAATGACCTTCTCCTCCCAGTCTGGGAGAACTCTTGCTTATGGGGGAAGAGAAAGCGCCACCTCAGAGCAGATGACTCTCATCCGAAACAGAGCTGGTCACCTCAGGGACCTGGATCTCTGGGGAGATCTCTCATGCCTCTTTTCTCCTCTCGTCTCGTACTAGTTTTGCTTTCTTTGTGAACAGAATGAACATTTCATTCCTTTTGATTGACAAGGATTTTTCAGTTAGAACCTGACCGACCTTCTCCAGTCTGATGGGGAGCACAGGATGTGATGAAAGCAATATCCTGGTACCTGAAGAATTACCTTAATCTTTTTGATGTACCCTGAAGATTTTTTAGGCTCAAGTTAGAATTTTAAGTTTTTATGTAAATATAAAATGAATTGGAAAATGAAAAATTTGCAAAAATGGCCTCTTGGGGAAGGAAACTTTTTGTTCTGTTTTTTTTTTTTTCAAATAAGGCAGCTATGAAAAAAACTCCACCCATAGGTTTTCTCCCACCACTGTGACAGTTGAGTCCTGACAAGAGTAGTAAATGTGAATTTTATTTAGATTCCTTTACTTCCAGTTGAAGGGCCATCTACTCCTAATGAGGGCAGTCTGTCCTGTCAGGTGCATCTGTAGATGAGGAAAAGAGCTCATTGTATTGATTTCTTTTAGTCAATGTTCATGGTAGCTCATTTTGATCTTTTAAAAAACTGTTGGCTGTATACTATCTTCTTGGTTTCTTACATCAAATTTCTTGTCATTGGGTTTCAGCAACTGTTATTATAAAAGGAAGCAATAGTTCTTTATATGTCTGTTTTAATAGCTTCTAATAATCTCACCTGAAACAAGAGCTTGAATATCATCTGTAATCATTCATTTTACGCAAACCTTTTCAATACTGTTATTTGGGCCCATTAAGGCTAATTTAAAGTTTCTCCCAAAACAGAGTCATGAGAGGCTGAAATTTTTTTTTTTTGGGGGGGGGTGTCTTAAAGCCAGAGGAAAAGATTGAATGAAAGTGAGGATTAGGGGCTGCTAGGTGGTGCAGTGGATAGAGCACCGGCCCTAGAGTGAGGAGTACCTGAGTTCAAATCTGGCCTCAGGCACTTAATGATTACCTAGCTGTGTGGCCTTGGGCAAGCCACTTAACCCCAATGCCTTGCAAAAACTAAAAAAAAAAAAGTGAGGATTAGTTGAGAGAGAAAATAAGCAAAAAAGGATTAGAGTAATAAGAGGTATTTTTGATGAAAAGGATAAAAAAACAGCAGTGACCTGGCAATATTATCAAAGTGAATGAATCACAGGTGCTAGCACCAACACAGGGTGCTAGGGAAATCTCTTGCTGGAGCTCAGACCTTCCTAGCTCAGAGGGTGGCTCTTAACATTTGGCAGTGCTGTTCTCACTCAGGTCTTCTGAAACCATTAGGATTCGATGTCATGAGGTCAGCAGGAGATGAGATTCTAGTGTTGTTGGTCATTGTTATCTTGGATTAATGTCCAGGCCATAAACCAAGAGACTAAAAAATATTGTCAGCATTATTGGCTTTGATAAGAGTTTATAGTATTTTAGAAATTCAAGGTCTTAAACTAGACTAAATATAAAATGAATTTATTTAAAAGAAATTAGTAAATTTAATCTTGTCATTGCAATGACTTGATGGAGTTAGCCCAAAATTGGATGTAGGCCATTGTCAACTTATAATACCCAGGTTGTGCCACTTCTTTGAAAGGGTCTTTGGTAATAGCCACAGAAAGCTACTTTGGAAGTAAAAATGGCCAATCCTTTTCTTTGTTTATTTGGGAAACCATTTGCCCTTTTATTCCCATCTCTAGAGAAGCAGGAACTGAGAAATAACATAAAGAGTTGTTGATATTTTTGGAAATCCAGAATATTTCCAAATTGTAGGAGAGGATAGGGTGTGTTAATATGAACAAAGTGACTAAGTATTAGTGCCATTGAATATCTTTATGCTATCAATTATCACCAGCATGGGATAGCTGGGAAGGTTCAGTAGATAGAGCACCAGACCTGAAGTCAGGAAGTCATATCTCTCTGAGATCAGCTCTGGCCTCAGACACTTCTTAGTTGTGTGACCCTGGGCAAGTCACTTCACTTCCTGTTTGCCTCAGTTTCCTGCTCTGTAAATTGAGACAGAAAAGTAAATGGCGAATCATTCCTTTGTCTTTGCTAAGAAAACCTGCAAAGGTTGATGAAAATTTGGACAAGACTGAGCAACAAATCACTAGCCTGTGCCCCTGATAGATTTTATGATCAGGATGACAATATATAAGGTAACTTCCCATGATTTTAGCATTTTCCTTTTTTAAGAGTTTTTTTGTAAGGCAAACGGGGTTAAGTGGCTTGCCCAAGGCCACACAGCTAGGTAATTGTTGTGTCTGAGACCGGATTTGAACCCAGGTACTCCTGACTCCAGGGCCGGTGCTTTATCTACTACACCACCTAGCTGCCCCGACTTTACTATTTTTCAATCTAGGATCTGTAGTTGATGTGAAATGCATTCATTGAATGCATTGTGAGTTCAAGTATTCAGGAAATATATCTGTGAGTTACCTATGTTATCTCCCAGACTTCAAGGAGGTTGCAGGTTCTATCTCTTTCCAGTCTAGTAAATAATCAAAGGAGTGGAGTTTTTCATATTGGTGCTATTCTTTCTTTCTTTCTTTCTTTCTTTCTTTCTTTTTTTTTTTAGCTTGAAGGATGCCAACGATTTGCCTATTCAGTGTGAAATCTCGCCCCTTGTCTCCTATGCTGGCGAAGTAAGTTCACATCATACGCACCTTTACACCTCAATTTTTATTTAAGTTTTATATCTATCCACAAAAACATTTTAGAGCATTCAATTGTCAGAATAAGGAGAAATATTCTAAGTGTACCTCGACAAAAGAGAACTGTATTATGGAAGCAAATTGCATTTGTTTTGGATATCCTCAATCTCAGAGACTCTTTGCTTTTGGTGTGGCCCCTTGGCAGTCTAGTAAGGCCAGTGGACCCTTTCTCTGAATAATGTCTTTAAATGCATAAAATTAAAAACATAGAAATATTTAAAAAACCCAATTGTAACAAAATACCTTGATCGAAAAAATTTTTGTTTTAAGTTCACAAATCCCCAAGTTATGAATCCCTGCATCTGATGGATTCTCCTGCCATTAAAACTGTATATCAAAGCCACGAGCATAGTTTGATGCTAGTAAACTACAAGCTTGAGGCTTCTGTCTAAACTTCTGAGCTCCTTCTCTCTACCCCACGGGAGAGCTCAGCACCATACTCTGGACACAGGAGATACTGATGATGAAATGGCCGTGAATTCAGATTGGAAGTCACTGGGGCTTATCTGAGTCTAATCACACTTTAGTTCCCAAACTGGGGTTGTCTTTGTACCTGTGTAATGCATTGTAACTTTAATCCTGAATAATCCAATTGTTTACATGCACAGTGTGTTCAATGTTTTAAGCCTTGTGAATGGATAGGTTCTAGACTTCTTTGGGTACCTTCTTTTTGCCATGTTCCTTGGCAGCATCCCTCAGGGAGTTTGTGGGTCTGCCTTCTGCGACCCTCCTCCTGCTAGGAAACAGCCACGTTGGGTAGTGTGGATGGATGGAAAGAATGATTGCTGTCCTCTTGAGGGTTAGTAGCTGTAATTTATAGATGGATTCCCTCTTTTTAGGGCTGTCATGCTGGACTGGTAAACCTGCTTTGGAAATCTGTATTTCTTCAATTCTCATTGACGTTTTGAGTTTCTGTATGTTAGTCCACCTATGGACACCCTCCCCTCAGTGCATTGTACTGAGAGCCAGCCCGACAGGTTTCTAACTTTGTGTCATTTCTCCTCCACCTTTAGGGCCTTAACAGTTATGTGGCAGATCAAGAATTCCATGCTCCTTTAATCATTGATGAGAATGGTGTCCATGAGCTGGTGAAGAATGGCATCTGAACTATGTGGCAGTGCCATATAACTGCAGAAGTGTCTCCATGTGTAAGGGCTGGCTGGGAGCCAATGTAAGGGCAGTCATCGAAGGCTGACGTTGGAGAGGCCATCAGTTAACTGTTCGCTTGCTGCAGCTACTGAAGAACTCGACACCTAGACTGAGAGCAGACATTTCCTTCTGGCTTTTGGCTCATTGAAGTTGTTATTTATATTTTTATTGTTTATTTTTCCCCCAGAGCAAGGAAACCATTGGCTCTCCAAGGAAATTACCTCTAGTTCAAATACCACCAAAGGTATTTCTTGATGTCTTACTCAAAATTGAAGAACATTTATTTTTGAAGTTGTATATAGTAATAAACCATTACAAATGAATCGTTTCTGGGGTACTAAGTGTGAATTTGATTTTCTCAGATAGTAACTTTTTATAAGAAAAACAAAAAAATATGATCACAAAATAAACTCCTATTCTTGCTTCCAAATTACAGATTTGGAAAAGTTCATTAAATCTTAAACCTCATTACTCTCTGGCTCATATACAAAGAGAATGTACAGCCTGAGATTTTTATGAACTACCAAGTGGTAATATGTGAAGAACAGAGATTCTTCTAGGGGAAACATGTAACCTCATTGAATGGCATAGTCAGGATTTATTTTGCTTGAGGCTTTGGAATTTATATGCAGTACTATCTTGTTCTCCCAGATAAACTTTTTTTTTTGGCAAGGCAAGGGGCTTAAGTGACTTGCTCAAGGTCACACAGCTAGGTAATTATTGAGCATCTCAGGTCAGATTTGAACTGGGGTCTATCCACTGCATCATCTAACTGCCCCTTTATAAACACACACACACACATATGTATACATATATAGAATGTAGAATTTAGAATAAAATAGAATTTAGAATAAAAAATTTATCTGGGAAGTTTTATATATACATATATATATGTATATATAAAACTTCCCAAATAAACTTTTTAAAATTAAATTTTCAGTTCTACATTCTCTCCCTCTCCCTTCTCCCTCCCACACCCCAATTAAGTAAGAAAAGCAAAATCCCACTCCAAAGTTCCTTATATTTTATCAGGTGAACTAACATACTCTTTGGGTAGTCACTAGTAGAGTGAGTATTGAACTTGAATTCAGAATACCTGGGTTCAAATCCTGACTGTGCCACATTAACATGGACTCATAGGAATGTCTCATAGTTTCTTTATTTCATTTTGATGATCTATTAATAAAAGGACAATCATATTTATACTACATAAAATGCTCAGATAATGCTTGTAAAACACTATCAATGTTAGGGTTTTAAATAAATAAAAGCTGCTATTTGATTGAAGTGTTTTAGCAGTTGAAAAGACTGGACACCAGAAATTTTGTTTAGCTCATAGGACTTGTATGATCTAACAGATTTTACCAGCCCACTAAATTGGTAGTCAGATGACTTACATCTTACAGGTACTCCTGGCATCAATCTCATTTCCATTAGTGATAATGGTCGTTTTTAGTATCTTGTTTACATTTTTCTCTCTTCTCTTTCATTACTCCACACAGTTTAGGATATTCTTGATTTTTTAAAATTTTCTTTAATTTATTTACACACTACTAAAATATTCTTATTGTAAGAGTAAAAACATAATGCCCCCTCCCCCCAAAATATAAAACCTCATGAGAAATAAAGTGAAAGAAAAAAATGTGTGTTCTGATACCATCAGCTCTGTCTTGGGTGAATCCCATTCTTTATCATAAGTCCATCATAGAAATTACTTCCACATTTTTCCACAGTTGCTGTTGGTGATTATAATTCCCTCCATCCATTCCTCCCCACTACCATATGATATTCTTTAAAAGGAAGAAATAGAATTCTCATATGAAGAGAATATCTGTTCATATCTCTATGGGTAGGTGGAATTTGGGGGTGGTCCAAGTAGTTGCAGAGACCTGAAGAGCAGATCATATTGAATGTGAATTAATATTAGGGAGAGAATTAGGAACCTTATACATATGGCAGGTACCATAGAAATGTCAAACTCGCAGGCATGTGAGCAGCCACCTGAAAACAGAAGAAAAAGTATTTGAGGTATGTTGAACAAAATAAGGTTAATCTGTGAAGTTTTTAAAAAGTTAATATGCTCCCTGCGGGACTCTATTTCTATTTCTATTTGAATTGCTACTAGTTTGGAGGTCATCTAGTACACTCCTCTCATTTTACCAATAAAGAAACCCAGAGAACTGAGGTCACTGGATAATATATAGCAGAACAAAAATATGAACCTGTGTTCTCAGCATCCTAATTCGGCCCCCTCCACTTTTTTGCTGTATACTTAATCACTTCCCAGTTTTTAAAACTCTGCTAAGAGAAATTATGGTCACATTTATGGAAGCAAGAAGAAAAAGATGGGAGTTTCTTTAATGGGGGGCATACTTTCAAAATGACACTAATCTTTCTCAACCTCAAACTCTGAGTTGGAAGGGACTTCTTGTCTGACTCTGAACTATTTGGGTTTTTTTTTTTAGCAAAGATCCTGGGATGGTTTGTCATTTCCTTCAACTCATCTTAACAGATGAGGAAATTGAGGTAAACAAGGTGATGTGACTTGCCCAGGGTCCCATAATAAGTATCTGAACTCAGATTTGAACTCAGGAAGATGAGTCTTCATGGTTCCAAGTCCACCATCACATTATAGTGATATCTAGCTGCCTTGGAAGGATCCTCAGAGGAATATCTAATATCTTTGACAAGAAGAGATAGAAGACTGTAGACTGTAACAGTAGGGATAAGATACCCGCTACCCCCTGAGACAGCCTATTCCACTTTGGGAGACTTCCCTAAAAAGTGTTGAGCTGAAGTTTGTCTCTGACAACTTCAACCACTTATCCCTAGCCCTGCCCTTTTGGACTTTTAGCTATTTCAAGATGGATGAAATGTCATACTGGTCTCATCTGGCTTGGCATATGCATAGTATAAGAGGGAAAGAGGATGGAAACAGGTTAATTCTTTAATTCATTGCTTATTTCCCTTTATTGTGCTATATATTTACCTTTCTCTTTGCCTTTTCTTTCTGGATTAGATTTGCAAATCTCTGGGCAAATAGATTTTCACTGGGTTTTAAGCTCCATTCCTGGCCAAGGGTTTCATCCTTTTATCCTGAACTTCTGTAACTGTTTGCCTCCCATTCCTTCTCAGAAGCTACCTTTAGTGAACAGCAGTGACCTCTTGCTCAGGACTTATCATAGATGGACAACTGGAGGGAAATTTAATCACCCTAATTCCCTCATTTCACATCTAAGGAGGTTTAAAATTTGGGGACTTCCCTCCTCTCCAATAGATCAGCTATTAGTGGACAACTGATATGACTCACCTGAGGCCACATCTAGGGTTCTTTCCAACCAGATCACCCCTACTTTTAGAATAAAGCCTAGCCTACGCCTACCATGTATAAATTTTGTTCCTATGTAGCTCTTACAGGCAGAAGTACAAAGTAGACTAACTTGGGTCACTGGGAAATGCTCATAGTCTTCTATGCTTTCCCAGATTCTTAACCCTCTGTCATTCTTGTTGGTAACTCTGGGATAAAGTTTTATCTGTAGTCAGTCTTGTTCCTAAAGCTTTATCCAATAGTTTTTTCTCCCCCATTAGTGTGTTCCTGATTTCCTAGATCAGCAATTAGCAAGTTCCTTCTGGAAGCAATGTAAATCGTCCACAGCAGACAGTACTGGACCTTGAATCAGAAGGACAAGCAGTCAAATTTGGTTTCAGATAGCTCCAAACCCTGTAACCCTGGGCAAGTCACTTAACCACTGTCTGCTTCGATTTCCTTAACTGTAAAACGAGAATAATAATAGTACCTTCCTCTCAAAGTTGTTATGGGGATCAATTAAGATAGTACTTATTAAATCACTTAGGACAAGTAGGCATTTAATGCTTCTTCCCTTCCTTCCCTGTTGTCTCCAAGAAGGTTTGATAGGAATTGAACTTCCAACTGCTTTTCCCTGTTCTATTTTCTTTCATTTTATAAAGTTTATCTGAAATTGGCTACAATTGCCTCTTTGATTCTTATTTCTGAAATAGTATGTTGGAGAACCTATTGTTTCTAAGAGAACAAATGAAATATTAGTGGAAGGAGACACAGAACAAAGTTATGGGAGAACCTTTGAATCCCTTCTCTGCATCTTACTACTTGCAAGACTTTGACTTAATCCCTTGGTCTTCCCTCAGCTCAACATCCTCATCTGGAAAATAAGAAGATTAGACTAGAGAACTGCTAAGATTCCCTTCCAGTTCTAAATCAATGATTTTATGAAGCATCCTGAACTTAGAGCAAAGGATACCATGAAATCATGCCCATTTGGGAGAGACATAAGTGATTGTTTCCCCCTAAATCTCCTTTCCCACAGACATTGAGAATTATGAAACTTGCTTTGCAAATTGTGTGTGTGTGTGTGTGTGTGTGTGTGTGTGTGTGTGTGTGTGTGTTTGCTCTTTCTTCTTAGGTCCATTTCATATGAGAATGAGATTCAAATGTTAATCACTGCCTACCTCCTTCCTCCTTGTTGTATAGACTTGTCCTTGGCCACTCCTATTATGGGAGATCATTTTATCTTCTCTTTCCAAGTATTTTCCTCTTCTCCTTTTCCTTTCTTCTTAAGACCATCAAGAACCCATTTAATTATGCACTTCAGAGGGGACACATTATCTTTCCCCTATGTTAGAATAGTCATTGGACTTGCCTTAAAGGAGAATGCCCATCCCTTGCCTGGTACAAGTGGGTCTTCTAAGCTGGAGTTGCTCTGCATCCTCATCAACGTGTGGATGGAAGCAGCTTCCTTTGATTGATTATCTAACTAAAAGGTTCTATCTTTAAAAGCTGAGCCTGAGACAATCTCTCTCTCTCTCTTTGACTTGTGTTCTCTCTCTGAGTTCCTGTTGTGTCCACAGGATGAAGATAACAGTTTCCCTTCAGTATGGGTACCTTGAATTGAAATGCTAAGAGGGGAAGAATTTCCTTCTCCTAGACCCTCTTTTACCTTGGCTCCAAGGAGCAGACCTGGGAGTATTTGTTTCTGTTCTGTTTCATTTGTCTGCAGTAGACAGTATTGGACCTTGAATCAGAAGGACAAGAGTTCAAATTTGGTTTGAATACCAAAGGAGCAATGGGGACTTTAGAGCTAGGGATGGCATAGTTAGCCAGCCCAGCAAGAGGTCCTAAGAAGACTGAGTTCCTGGGATTTGAGCCTGGGTGGGGAGGTTAGTTTGGAACAGGCACTGGATTAGAGGAACTGTGAATCTTACCCCTTGTCCTCAGAGTGTTGTGAAAGGGGAGAGAGGATTATGCCTCCTCTCTGTTGGGGAAGTAAACTTGTTATTCGTGATTATATCTTTGTGATTGTATGTTTGTGATTAAATATTTGAGTAAACATTTCCTTGTAAAATAGAATCTGATGGTGGGTGTCTATATGGAACCAAAATTGCAAAGGACTGTGGGAGCTGGTGCTGATGGCAGATTGCTTATACACACCCCAAACCCCTTTAAAGTACCTAAGCATCATAGGGAAAGGGTGAAATATAACCTTCAGGCAGTTGGGACCAGGGTTTGTAGTGTCACATTAATCAATGCTTATTGATTCACTGACTAAATGGCTTGAGATGACAGACCATCTAAGCACGATCTGCGTGGCTGCTCTGGAGATCTCAGCCTGAATATATACTTACATACATACACACACACACACACACACACACACACACACACACACACATATACATATATATGTACACACATACCTTTTGCTTCTCGCAGTATATTAGAAATCATTTTTCTGAAGCTGTTGCCAACATCCCTGTGACCGACCCACCCTAACCTATTAATTTGTAGACCAGCCAAGGGGTTGCCTTGGCTCATAAAAGCTAGAGGAAGCTGGGAAGCAAGCAAGGAAATAGAAAGAAAGAAAGAAGAAAAAAATAAAAAGGAAAGGGAAGGAGTAAAAACAGCTTGAGAAGGAATTTGTGAACACCTGTGAAAGTGAAATGTCCCCTTGGAGTAATGAGAATCAAGTGGGTAACTTAAGCAGACTTGATTACTTTATTTCAACTTTTTAATTTTATTAGCACATGCAGTATAAGCTAGTTCCTGTGAGTCAGACACAAGTCATTAGTTTGAGGTTTGTCCTAGGTTGGCTGTGCTTATTGGAGACTAATCGTTTCTGCCCTAGGTTGGTCCAGTGCTACTCAGCAGAGGGCAGTAGACCCACATAGTATGGGAAAAATGCTCCCCAGAAACAACCTAAAAGTAACGTGTCAACTCTATGGAGCTGGAAAGAGTCCTTAGGGTCAACCAGCCCAGACCTGGCTCCCTATAACCCCATTTTTTGGAGTGGATTTGTTTTTTCATTGAAACAGGGAACTTCCACCGAGGAAACCCCCTTTTCCATTGCAAAGTGATTGGCCTAGGTTCATGGAATCAGTTTGGAGAAGAGGCAAGCCTGGAAGCAAAATCTCCCCTGTCTGCAAGGATGGAGCTATATCTGCTGCCCTGCTTTACCCTTCCTCAAGCCTTTCTTTTAACAGATGAAGAATCTTGAGGCCCAGGGGTGGAGGGGGGGGGCAGGTGTAAACTCAGACTTTCTATTTTTCCATCCAACTGTTTTTCCATCTTCACTTTTTGGTTTGATTATGGGTTTGGGAATGAGGGTCCTTTTTCTTTATTGGATCAGAAGGGATTTTGTTTTGTTTTTGTTGCCATAGTCAATATAGGAAGGCATCCTGCCCTTCTTTAAGTTTTAGCTTAAGTTTATAAACCAGTCTAGGCAAATTCCCAAGATGGCAAAGGGCATCCTGGTCAGAGACAGCTTCCAGGGGAAGCCTAGGAACCCCTTCTGAGAATATTTTTATTTTTTAACTTGAAGGAATGCTAAATTTAATTTAAAGATTAATGATAATAAAGATGTATTTTTTACCATTTATATTCAATGATCCCTTGAAAATTATCTTCCTGAAGGGGAAAAAAGATCAGTTATCCCATAGAATTTGCCTCATTGCTCTCTAGGTATTTTTTTTTGGGGGGGGAGCAAGGCAATGGGGTTAAGAGACTTGCCCAAGGTTACACAGGTAGGTAATTATTAAGTGTCTGAGGTCTAAATTTGGGTCCTTCTGACTCCACTGTGCCACATAGTTGCCCCTAGAACTTTTTTAATTAGCCTTCTTAAAGCTGTGATTTTCCCAAGTTCTTATGGGATCAGAGAATGTTAGACTGGAAAAGATTTGTAAACTCTTTTAGTTCAATCCTCTCATTTGACAGCTGTGGAAAATGAAACCTACAGAGAAATGACTTTCCCAGGGCATAAAGACAGTAAATAACAAAAC
The DNA here is from genome assembly GCF_037893015.1 of Macrotis lagotis. Taxonomy (NCBI): domain Eukaryota; kingdom Metazoa; phylum Chordata; class Mammalia; order Peramelemorphia; family Peramelidae; genus Macrotis; species Macrotis lagotis. The sequence continues at coordinate 54,466,205 of NC_133659.1, forward strand.
TCTTATTTGAATCCAGATTCTCTAATTAAGAATCCAATGTTTTCCTCCTCTGAGACCTATTTAGAGAAAAAGAGTTTGATTCTTTTTCTGCCTTTAAATATGTTTTGCTGTGTTTCCTAAAAAAATTAAAAATGGAGAAAAATTAGCAATTTTTAAATAATTACTTTTGAATTTCTTTAATAGTCCTCAGTTTCATATTTCATGATGAGTAATAATGAAATAGTAAGGCAAACTGTGAAATTCAATTTAACTTCAAGACTGCAATATGCTGCCACATGACTAAAGTCAAGCTGACAACTTGATTTTTTTTTTCCTGTTGATCTGGAAAATTCGTGGGGGGGAAGGTGTCTGAGACTACCAGCCTGGCTGAGTTAGCAGGGACAAATTACAGCAGAATTTGTCTATTTAGATCCTGACTTGGATTCCGGGAAACCATTCTTCCACAGGCCTGGTGCTAGCTCTATTCATCAGTTCTCCTAACAGAGAGGATATTGGGTACAAAAGAGATCTTTTGTAACAAGGTCAAGGGGGAAAAATGCTCCTCTGAAATTACTGAAGAGCACCTTCTTCCTTATTTCAACCCAGGGTTTTAACTTTAACCTCAAAAGATCTAAACCCCCAAGAGAGATTTGTCTTTTGATAACTCTGTAGCAACAATTATTTGCTGACAGTTTTAATTGCTAGAAGCTAAAATGTTTTGTTCCTCCAATTCTACTTGGAGCAGAGAGTCTTTACCTGGAACTCATGGATAATTTTCAGGAGATCTTTGAATATAAAAAGGAAAATATATCTTTATTGTTATTAATCTTTAACTAAAATTTAACATGTCCTTCAATTTATTTATTTAGGTTTTTGCAAGGCAAATGGGGTTAAGTGGCTTGCTCAAGGCCACACAGCTAAGTAATTATTAAGCGTCTGAGGCTGGATTTGAACTCAGGTACTTCTGACTCCAGGGCCAGTGCTCTATCCACTGCGCCACCTAGCTGCCCCATGTCCTTCAATTGAAATTTTAAAAAAAAGTAAAAATATTCTGAGAAGAGATTCCTAGACTTCACCAGACTGCCAAGAGGTCCATGATACTCTTTTTTTCCCCCATGATACTCTTAAAGGTGAAGAATTCTTTTGAGTAGGAGGATGATGGGTTTCAAGCTTTTAATTATGACCTAAAAAAAGGGAGAAAAAATTCACTGGCAACTTCCCTTGATTTTGTTGTTGAGTTGTTTCAGTCATGTCTGCCTCTTTGTGAGCTTATTGGGATTTTCTTGGCAAAGATACTAGAATTTGTCATTTCCTTCTCCAACTCACTTTATGGATGAAGAAACTGAGGAAAATAAAGTGACATGCCCAGGTCACACTGGTAGTAAGTGTATGGAGTGGATTTGAACTTATGAGAATGATTCTTCTGATCCATCCATTGTACCATTTAGCAGCCCATTCTCTTTAGAGAACAGTCCAATATGATAGAATCCATATCTTAGAAGCCATAGAATCCATCACAATGCTGGACACCTTTAGGAAGATGATGATGGTGTTGTCCTTCATTCTTTTTTTTTTTTTTAGGTTTTTGCAAGGCAAATGGGGTTAAGTGGCTTGCCCAAGGCCACACAGCTAGGTAATTATTAAGTGTCTGAGGCCTGATTTGAACCCAGGTACTCCTGACTCCAAGGCCAGTGCTTTATCCACTATACCACCTAGCCGCCCCTGTCCTTCATTCTCAAAGAAGACCATGACATCAGGGAAGTGAAACCATGGCAAGCACATGAATTAGATTTTGAGTGAAGGGTTTGCTGTGTCAAAGTCTCCAGCCTCACTTTCTCCTCCAGAGTCATCTGGGTCCAGTGGCCAGATATGAATCAGGACAACTGGAGATGGCCATGGATGTGAGGCAATCAGGGTTAAGTGACTTGCTCAAGGTCACACAGCTAGTAAGCATCAAGTATCTGAAGTCAGATCTGCACTCAGTTCCTCCTGACTCCAGACTCTATCCACTGTACCACCTATCTGCTTCACTACTCAGGAAGGGTATCGAAAACAAAACAGAAAACATTGTGACGCTCTGCTGCAAAACCCTAGCTTATTTATCTGTACTGAGAGTATTATATAGGCATTGCTATTTGTTTTACCTAAAAACCTAAACTGGCAAGATGTGACAATTAAAGGTGGGACAGAGAAAGTTAGTTGAATGTTCAGGGTTCAATCTTAGGTCTGCTGCTTAATCCTCAAGAAAGTCATTTAACCTAGCTGTGTGTTTCAGTTTTCTTCTCTGTAAAATGAATGGGTTAGATCAGAATATGTAAAATGTATGGATTAGATCAAAACACCTCTAAGGCCCTTTTCAACCCAATGTCTATGACACATTGACTATAATAAAAGAATAATATAAAGAATGATATAGACAACAAACATTTATTAAGTGCTTCTTACTGTCAGGCACTGAGATAATAAAAAAGTATTACTTTCACACTTGCATAAGCCATAAAGAATTGCTTTCCTTCTCAATGACGGGGATGGGTAGAGAGGGAGGAAAGGAGAGCATTTGCAACCCAAAAGTTTTAAAAATGAATGCTAAAAATTGTTTTTATATGTAACTGGAGCAAAATAAAATACTAATTAATTTAAAAGAAATGAATTCTAAAGTAAGTATTACTTTCAAAAAATAGTTATAAATTTTTGAACCTTGTTATGATAGAGTTTATTAAAAAGTTAGATAAAGTCATGGTTCATAGGAAGTTGGTTCAGTGAATAGAGGGCTGTATCTGGAATCAGGAAAGATCTAAATTCAAATCCTGTCTCAGACACTTACTAGCTGGGTGATACTGAGCAAGTCATTTAGCCAGTCTCAGTTGCCTTACATGGAAAATCTACAGGGTTGTTATGATGATAAAATGGCACACTAATTATAGTGCACTTAGCAAATATTAGTTATTATTATTATCAGAATGAGGCTGAACAGAGATGTAAAACATGATGTGAATACTACTGGCTTTTACTATTATTAGTGAAAGAGAGCCCTTGGAGTACATAATGTTAAAATTCTGAGTTTGCCCTGATCTTCCAACACTGACATGGGAGGAGATAATCTTTTTTTTGTGTGCTAAATATTCCTTGGATCTGAAATAGGATAAAATTCTGGTGTATTCCCATTCCATCAATTCTGTTTTTTATGAATGGTGCAGATATGGATAAATTATCAACCTGATTAAATATTAGAGGAATCTAGTTGGTAGGAGATATTTAGATGACCGCCTATGCCCATCCTTGTCTACACTGGGGCTTAGTTAGAGCTTGATATGACCTAAAGTCATCTAGTCCAACCTCCAATTTCACCCAGAAGGAAACTGAGGGTCAGAGAGGCAGAGGAGTGATTTGCAATGTGTTACTGAATGAACCATACTTTGTATGAATGATAATTCTCTTTAATTAATGAGTTTTGGCCCTGCTTAGAATAAAAATCTCTCTGAACCTCCATTACCTAGAACAGAAGAACTTATCAGCCTTAGAAATGTCCATTGAGGATTTGTGGTATGATAGTTCAAAGGCAGTGAATTGATAGCCAGTCATATTTGCAAAGTGAAAACGTCTTTGGATCACAGGCTTGAGGATCTGACAATCTATTATTTCCAGTGGAGGGATTGTGTCCTCATTGCCATACACCAGAAGATCTTGGCTTGAATCCCATCTCTGGTTCTATTTCTGATTCTCTGTATCTCTGTTTGTAAAAATAAGCACAATAATACATTCTTTAGAGACTTCACAGGTTCAGTTTGAGGGTCAAATAAGATATCTTGAAACATTTAGTAAATAAAATTAATGCCATAGAAATCTGAATTTATATAGCTTGAAAGAGTTAATGAGCCTGTTTTAGAACTTCATGTCTTTCCTGGGCTTTCTATGAGAGATTTTATCTAGACTTAGGTCAGAGATTTTTTCCTTTGGCTAGTTGGGATTATGAAAATGATAATAATGACACTAACTCTAGGGCCCTCTTGAGTCAAAAGTCTATCTTTGCTACTTTGGGGCCTGAGGAGCTGCTCTAAAACCAAACCTTTTGGCACAATCTAGAAATCACTGTCATAGCCATGGATTGGTAATTGCTTTCTTTTGTCTCAGTCCTAGTTTCTTTATTTTCCCTTTGATCTTATGGAAATTAACTGAAAAAAGGCTGGCATGAGAGCTGCCCGCTCATGTGATAGATAGAATATCAGAGCTGGAACTACATGTGAGAGATGAGTTGGCCAATGAGCATTTATTAAGCTCCCATTGCATTCCAGTCTCTGTTCTGGACATGCAGAGAAAGGCAGAGAGATCATTTCATATAATCATAACTGGGAGGGACCTTGGAGGATATTTGATCCATCCACCACATTTTGCAGACAAGGAAACAAACCGAAAGAGGTGAAATTATTTTCCCCAAGTTACAAGGCCAGTTAGTGGCAGAGTTGAATAACTATCCCCCCCACCCTGTAATTATCCAGTGTAGACAGCCTTAAATGGCTCCACCATCCTACACACTCTTGAAGCTGCTTATCTAAATAAACCTCTCCGAGAGTTTGCCAGATGAGTGGAGAGGCCCAACTCTGGGGGACGTTCCTGGCCTTCCTTTCCTGCTGGGCTGGATAGGATGCAGTTTGGCAGCCCTGGCCACCAGCCTGAAGCTGCTAGGGGAAGGACAGCCCAATGACCAGTCTCTCTCCCTTTCAAAATTGAACTCAAGATGTTGCTATGCAGAATCAAAACAAAAGGGAAAGGAGGTGACCTAGAGGAAGACATAGCCTGAAAAGGGACATTCTAGCGGTTGGTTCTCCTTCTGCCCTCTGAGGAAGGCGCTGGGCTGGCCCTTTCTGACTCATTCCTGCTCTATGTGGGTCTTGCTCCAAGTGCAAGGGCTCAGTTAAAAAGAATTGAAAACCAATGATGGAGGGGGGGGGAGGAAGAGGAGGAGGTAATGGCTAAGTCAGGTCAGTAAGACTACATACAGGAGACTTGGTTACCTCTGTTGAGCTACCGACTCCTGGGGCGGGGAAGGACTGCAAAGGCTGTCCTCTATTAAAGAATCCACTATTACAAACCCAGACTTTATGTGAAAATCTCTAGTGATGGGGAAACTGTGGTGCAGTGAATAGAGCGCCAGCCCTGGAGTCAGGATATCATAAAAAGGAAAAAAAAATCTAGCTATCTATGCAAAAAATATTCCTACTTTGCTTGATTTCAACTTTAAGGAATACGTTGCCCCTCCCTGGATAAACTCATCACTTCTAATCTCATTTTTTGTTGTTGAGTAATTTCTGTCCTGTCCTACTCTGATTCTTTGTGACCCCATCTGAGGTTGTTTTCTTGGCAAAGGTCCTGGGTTGGTTTGCCATTTCCTTCTCCAGTTCTAATCTCATCATTTTGCTGCTAACTGGAACCTTGGGTATCACCTCCCTCAGCCTCCTCTCCCCTGCTTGACAGTCAGAAATTGAACTTTTAGCTCACTCTACTTTGCATCTGCAAATTTTCCTGATTTTACCTCTATAGAACAAGATATCTCCTGGTCTTTCTCCACCAGCCCCCATCCCCTTTTTGGCTTCCTTTTGTGTGCTGCCTTCCTCTATTAGATTGTAAGCTCTTGGAGGGTAGGGACTATATCTTATCTGAATATCCAAAATTTATTATAGGACCTAGAATGCAGTGAGTGCTTAATACATGCATGCTAATGTATGATATGTTATATTAAGCACACACACAAATACATATCTATGCCTATAAATTTTATGACAATATGACATGTGTACATACATGAACATAACACAGACCTATAACACAATACACAAACCTATAACACAATGCACATACATACAAATACATAATGCACACATAATGTGCATTTATAAAAATGCCCCCACAACACACTTACATATATGAGTGCATGTGCATGCATGCCTAAATATATAAATATGCACACACAAAACACCTATGTGTACATGCAAAACACACCTACACAAATAGGCATGTGCATATTTGCATGCTTGCACATGTATGTTTGTGTGTGAATATACATGCACACATACAACCCTGTGAAGTAGGTACTGTTATTACTCCCATTTTACAGAGAAAGACTAAGTGACTTGCTTGGATTTATACAGCTATTAAGTGACTGAGGCAGGATTCAGATGTTCCTGACTCCATCTCCAGTCCTCTGACCACTATACAATGTAGCTGTCTATATGTTCAAATATTGGAAAGTATTTGAGAATTTTACTTTTTATAATTATGTAGGAAATCAGGGATTTCAAGAAGTGAAAGGGAAGAAGGAAAGGTTTATAGGCATAGGGGACATTCCTTGACACCAGGGATCATCTTTAGCTTTTTTTTTTTTGACAACTCAGCAACTAATACAATGTCTGACTTATAGTATGCACTTAATAAAAAATTATTAGCTTACTAAGAGAGAGGGCACAGTGTGAGGAATGGTGAGAAAGCCAAGTTTGGGTGGACTGGTATGTGTGAAGGGGAGTAATGTGTAATAAAATTGCAGAGTTAAGTTGGATCCAGCATATGGAAGGTTTTAAATGCAAAACAGAAGAATTTAAAATTGATCTAGAGTGATCTGGAACCACTGGATTTTATTAAGTAGAAATGTGACATTGTGAGATTTGAACCTTAGGAAAAATCACCTTGGTGATCATATGGGGGGTGGGATAGAGTGGAATGGGGAGAGGATAAAGGCAGGGAGATCAATTGAGAGACTTTTGTAGTAATTGAGTCAAAAGGTGATCAGGGCCTGAACTAGGCTGATGACTTTGTGAATGGGCAGATAAGAATGTATATGAGATATGTTCTGGAGATAGAAATTAGAAAATTTGATATGTGTGTGGTGAGGCAAAGATGAGGTGACTGGGAGGATGGTGTTATTCTGAACGGTTATAGGAAATACTGGAAGTAGATTTTTAGGTAAATACAACACATCTCCAATGGCCAAAAAGCAAACCTTCCTCTTTAACATCTACTGCTTCCTTTCTCATCTCCGAAAAACCTTGACCCTTTCCCTATCTCCTCAGTATCCCATTCAGTTTCTGCCTATCCTTCTACTGTGTCCTTGGGAAATAACAATTGATAGTGAACATACTTCATTTTAGACTCATCATTTCAAGTTCCTTCCATATTTTGGCTTTCACTGCAACCATATTTCCTCTCAGTGACAGTGCATCTTGAATTTCCTTTCATTTATGACTATACCTTCTTTCATACCTCCTGACTCATTGGTCCTGGTGGGGAAGTCAGAATACTTCTTATTCCACATTGCTACTTCTAAACTCTCCCTTTATCCTTAACACTCAGAAATTCCTTCTCCTTTGAATTTTACTCTATCCAACTTTATTATCCAGTCCAAGTACTGGTGGTTAGTTTTTATCATCACCCCAACCACCCCCAAGGACATTTTCCTTCTCTTTTCATTGAGTTCAATGGTTGAGTCAATATCTCTCACCATTCTCATACCAGGGGAAATTCATGCTAATATTCCCTGAAATACCTTAATCTCCCAGATCCTCAATCTGCTCACCTCCCCTGACCTATCACTCTTATTCCAGTTTTCAGTTACACTTGAGGACACACCCTTGAACTTGTCATCATCACAAACCCACAAACGTTCCACTCTTATGACCAAGAACTCTGGACTTCCTTTTACTGACACAGTCTCCTATCATTCTATTTCTTTCTCTTTGCTCTACTTCTAAATAATTCCTAGGTATTTTAATTCATTTAATTCATTCAACTTTCAATTGATATTATGTCCACTCGGCTTAAACTATTCTTTTCCAATCTGAACCCACTGGAGAAGTAATAAAGTCTATTTTGAATGAATTGTGTTTGAGATTCCTATGGGAAAAAAAGAGTGGAGACATCCATTAAGTAATTGATGGTGCAGGAGAAGATTAGATACACAAAATATTCAGAGGTGGAATTGGAAAGAGAAAAAGAGGAAGACAGAAAGATAAACAGATAAGATCCAAAGCAGAGAAATGAACCATAATGACTCTAAAAGAAATGAAGTAAAAATAGCTAGGATTTATTACAGAGTTTTAACATCTGCAAAATGCTATCTATATTAAGAAAAGGTTTCTGGGAGGTAGATGTCATTATGATCCCCATTGTGCTGGTGAGGATACTGAGTTTTAAAGGTTAAATGATTTTCCCAGGCTCCCATAGCGAGGGAATATCTAATGGAGGATTCAGACTCAATTTTCTGACCCTCAATTCTATACTTTTATTGCTCTATTATTATATGTTTTCTATCCTATACCTGATTCACCAGTGATATTTATTGTGTTGACTATTTATTTACAAAGAAAAAAGGGGAATAGCTCCTACCTTCAAGGAACTGACATTATCATCAATAAATAGACATATATATTATATATACATACACAACCTCTGTTTGCCTCAGTTTTCTTAATTGTAAATTGAGAATAATAATAGCATCTACTTCATGGGGTTGTTGTGAAGATCAAATGAGATATTTGTAATCACTTGGCCCAAAGGGATGGATGGAAATGGTGAATAAACTGCCTCCAACAGTGCCATCCCCTTCTTGGAGAGCTTCCTAAAGCATCTATAGCTGAAGTGACTTGTTCAGCGTCACACAGTCAGTTTGTATCAAAGGTAAACTCAGGTCTTTTGGGCTTTTAATGTACCCTGCTCTCTCCCCATCCTCTGTTGCCTCTGTAAGAATAAATATGACATACAAAATAAATACATTGTAATTTTGAAATCATGGGTACTTGGGAGCTGAGATGACATGGGAATACTGAGAGAATAAAGTTCCTGCTCAAGTCATCTAACTGATATATGGAAGAGACAGTATTGGATTTACTACATCATACTGACCCTTGGGGGTAAGAAAAGTAGAAGTAATTATTTGGGAGTGGGAGCTATGAAGAAACCAGCATAATTTCATTTAAAACTTGAGTCATTTAGTTTGGTGGTTTTAATATATTAAAAAAAATCTGACCTCTTCATGAAGGAAGATTGCAAAAAAAAAAAAGTGTGTGTATGGAAATGGGAAAAGACATTTAACCAGAAAGTTTTTTGAAGAGAGAGAATTAGAATATAACAATAGATATTAAGAATGCCACTCCTTTAAGAAGAGGTACCAGTGTAGAAACCATGCCTATCCCATCGTAGGTTGAAAGGATCATAGATTTTAATATAGAAGAGACCCTCACCATTACCACCACCACCAACAGCAATATAGAGGTCATCTAACCCAATCTCATTTTACAAGAGGAAACTGAGACCAAAAGCGAGGCATAATTCAAATAGTCAGCCTACATAAGCAGTGAGTGGTCATGCTGGGGTATGAACCCATGCTTTCTGACTCCAAACTCAATGCCCTTTACTTACATATCCTATCTAGGGGAAACAGAGTCCCAGCCTAAGAGTTGCTCAAGTTCCAGTTCTAAATTTGACAAGCTCAGTTTGGCCATTCCATTCTATTTGATTTAGTTCCATTCATTCACTACCGAGTGAAAATGTCCCCTTTACATTATGATGCTGCTCAGTCAGGAGAAATTTTCTAGGAAATGGAAGTTTCTTTCTGAGAACACCTTCAAAGTCAAATCCTTCCTCATTCATTCTCAGAAGCTTTTGAAAACATCTCTCCTCTCTTTATTCCCCCCCCCTCTGATTTGCAATAGGAAAGGATGCTTTTTAAAAAAGAGGGATTGCTTTCATTTGGTAGGGACACAAAAATATTGCAATTCTAGTCATTTTCTCTCTGGGTTGTTTTTTCAGGCATGTTTCTAAAATTATGGTCCTCATTGCCGCATATTTCCATAATCTGTTGGTTTTAGTTTTTAAGTTGGAATAGCTTAGCCAGATGAACCCACCCTCAACCTAGGTTTCCAATTTTATTGTCATTTGACTCTTCCTTTCTTCCTAAAATAGCAAATCAGACTCCCCATATTTGAACAAAACAGGCCCCCTTTCTTTTCTCTGACTCTCTCCAATGTAATTGGCCCTTTGTGAAGAAAGAGAACAAAAGCAAACCCTTGGAAATGTGTGGGATTGGAAACTCTGTGGGAATATTTAAGTACTGAGTTGTCCAAGTAAAGTAAAAACAGGACCCACAGTCCACGAGGGAAACCCTTATTTTCTTTGGGGGAGCCTGGGGATTGTTTATGATTTTTTTATTGATATTTTAATTTTCCAAATACATGTTATGAAAGTTTTTCAACATTCATTTATATGCATATGAATATTTTTAAGTTGCAAAATTTCCTTCCATCCTTCCTTCCCACCCCTTTCCCTCAACGGCGAACAGTCAGGTTCACATCACACGTACATATTTGTGATAAACATGCTTACAGATTAGTCATTTTTGGTATGAGGAATTAGGATTGAGAGAGATACCTAAGAGATATTTTTTATAAAGTGTTCATCAGTTTCAGAAGGTTTTTTTTTTTTTTTTTTTTAGTTCTGGAAGGGTTTGTTTTGTTTAGTTTTGTTTTTCTTCCTCTGAGATTGTTTATGATTTTGAAAAAGTCAGCCCTCCTCTCTTAACTCTTGAGAAAAGCTGGAGCGGGGGGAATGGAGTGGGGGGAGCGCCCTGGAGTTGTCTTAGACAACCAACATTACATTCCCAATTTGCTCTGTTCCTCCACTGCTCTGGATAGAAAGAAGCACCTACTGAGCTTCCTTTGTATCATGAGGATAGTTATACTTTTTTTTTTTTTTGTTTTGTTTGGGGTTTTTTTTAAGGATAATCATACTTAAGCTACTTAGGAAAGGTGACTGTGAAAATCAAAGGAGAGAATGTTTATGAAACTGTAATTATCAATCACTATGAAAATGTAAGCTGTTGTCATTATCTGATAGAATGTAAACTACTTGAGGTCAGGGACTAATTTTCATTATTTATTGTCTTTATATCTCCATCATCTAATACAATGCTCTGCACATTTCTTGGGGAGGGGAGGAGAACTGGATCTGTGATTTCATTAATATCCCTTAAAATTTTGAGCCCTTTGAGGGTGAGAGCTACCACAAGCCTGTGTGTGTGTGTGTGTGTGTGTGTGTGTGTGTGTGTGTGTGTGTGTGTGTGTTTTCTAGGTTATCCCCCATGCTTAACACAGAGCTTAATATATATTTACTAACTGACTGACTTCCAGTGTGGAAACTCCCTCTACTACTCTGGATGTACCACTCTGTAACTTCACACATACTCAAAAAAACATCATGGGATTTCTTAAAGAATTCCATTGCTAATATGTGTCAGTGGTAGGGCTTGAACTCAGGTGACACAATGGATAGCACACTGGACTGGGACTAAGGAAGACCTGAGTTCAAATCCAGCCTGAGACACTTTTTAGCTGTGTGATTCTGATGTCACTAAATCTCTATTTGTCTCAGTTTCTCCATCTGGAAGATCAAGGGATTGAACTAAATCATGTCCAAGGTTCTTCCTGCTTTAAATTCCTTGATCTTAGAAGTTTTGCCAATTTGTTGTTTCTTTAATTATCCCTTAAAATCATAGTTCCTGTGTATTTTTTTCTATCTCCCCTCCCCTTTTATAAAACATTTTGTGTGTGGTCACCTCTCCTGGTTTGGCATTTTCTCTGAGACACCAAAGAATTCTCCATTACTCCAACTGCACATTTTGGGATATGATTATGATTGTGTAATAATATTCTGTTTCAGATCTTGAATAGTTTGTGGGTTGTTTCTAGAGACACTGTCTTTTAAAGTAATGCCAGGGGGGAAAAAAAGCTAAAAAATGGAGGTTGGAAAAAAGGAGCCTGGTGAAAGATAGATTGTCCTAAGAGAGCTCCTCCTTCAGCTAGTTTGATCTTCATTAGAGACAAACTTGTTAGATCTATGCACTTGCATTGAAGTCAGAGGACTTGGGTTCAAGTCTTGCCTCTGTGATTTGGAAAGATAATTAACATCAACAAAATGCAGGTGAGAAGAGTTGACTTGGATGACATTTGGTTCTCTTCTAGTCCTAAATCTATGAATCTATAACGCAATTCAATTAAGCAATCCTACTATATTCTGTGGACTAATCTTAATAATATTAACTAACATTTAACAGTTTGATGTTTGACCTTCTCCAGTCTTCATTTCTTTATGTAATAAAATGATCTTTATTAAAGCCAATCTCCATCTTTTCAATTTCAGTCCCCCTTCATACTCTTTCAAATTTTTGATGACCTTCCCCCAACTTTGTTTGTATGAGTTATATCCATCAGTATATCTGTGTTATAAAAATAGATTTAGGGGTGGCTAGGTGGCGTAGTGGATAAAGCACCGGCCTTGGAGTCAGGAGGACCTGGGTTCAAATCCGGTCTCAAACACTTAATAATTACCTAGCTGTGTGGCCTTGGGCAAGCCACTTAACACCGTTTGCCTTGCAAAAACCTAAAAAACAAAACAAAACAAATAAAAATAGATTTAACTTCTCAACCCCACTGGGAGGATCTTAGGAATCCCAGGTACCATATTTGAAAACTGCTGATAATGTGATGATAGTGAGTTGGAAAATTTTTAATTATCAGCTGTTTGAAAAGAAAAAAAATATACAGTACACATTTTAAGTTTATTCTTTCTAACATTTTTCTCCATCATCTTAAGTTTGGATGATCTTTAAAGCAATAAATTAAACTCTTATTTGTACTATAGTTTGATTCCAAAGGTGTCAATGCTCCCACTAATACTGTAACGATCAGTTCTTGTGGCTTTGGCACATACCCTTGTCCATAAGATAATTTCCAGCTGTAGAACCCTTAAAAAGAAATCTCAGGATGGAAACGTAGCTTCAAGATCACTTTGTCCAACCCCTCATCTTGGTGATGCATTGCCAAGAGGATTGTGTTAGGGGTTAGGAAACTAGATCCACCAGTAACTCTGAAGGATTGCCTGCTGAGACAATCGACTCTTTCAAACCTCATCTTCCTCTTGTAAATGAGAATGTTGAACTAGAGGACCTCTGATATTTTAGCTCTTTTGTGCATTGAATCTATGAAAATCAGAGATGTGATTAAGTTTGGATTAAGAATTCAGGTGTCCCAGCTCCTCCTTTAGTAGACTTAAGATCAATTGTGTCAAATATTCTATTGGCATAAAAATACACCATATTATACCACATTGCCAGTCCATACTGGATCTCTAAACTGGATGGCTGAGCAAAGGAATGTCCTCATCTATCTGCAACTTCTGCCTAGAGTTGCAAATCATCCTCTGGGACTATACAGGCTGAGTTCAATTTGCCCAAATGCTGGTGCACTCTTTCCTCAAACTGTCTCATATTAATTTTGTACATATTATATAAATGTTATATATTTTACATATGCTCTCCTTCCTTCGAATGGATGCTCCCTGAGGGCAAGGACTATTTCACTTTTGGCTTTGTGGTTTCCTGGCACATAGGAAGGAAGCATTTCTTTTGACTATCTGATCTTCCTTATCTGTCATTATCTAGCATCCTACTCACCCTGAAAGATAACCCCAGCCCTGTGACCCATTTCTCTGATTGGCCAGTTCCTCCTGGAACACACTCATTTTTAGGAAAGTGATTAGAGTAGTTATTTTCATTCTTTCATTCCTCTTTTGACTTTCCAGACTTTTTTCTCCATCAAGACTCTTGGTACTTTCTTTCTCCCATTTACCTTTTATCTTCACCCATTAATATGTAAGTTCCTTTGGATGTAGGGATTATCTTTTTTTTTTTTTGCTTATTTTTATATTTCCAGTGTTTATCACAGTGCCTAAAACATATGACAAATGCTTGTTGACTTGTCTTGATTTCTCCCAAATCACTGTGATTTCCCTGGGCACATTAAAATTTGTTTTGTTTCTATCCAGGGTATTAAAGGGAATAGAACCACATGAGTTAATTGTGGGAATAGAGTGAACCACACTGACTCCATCTTGTGTCTTAATTCTGGAACTAGTTCAATTCCCTTTCTATTCAATTATGGGTCTAATTCAATTTCTCTCTTGTGAGAAAACTTTATTCAATTGTGGGAATTGAAAGAAAACTTGGATAAGTGACTTGAATAAATCACTTAGCCTTTGCTTGTCTCATTGTTTGAACCTAGACCTGTATGGCTGGGAAACTGAACCACCTCTATTTCTTACTTAGGGACCCTTAACTAAAAACCTAGGTTATGCTGACCAGATCCAAAGAATGATGTAATGAATTTTCTCATAGTTGAACATCTCAAGTAACCCATGTGTCTTAACTGAAAATGAATTCCAAATTGGTCAGTTATTGTTTCCATGTTCCTTTGATTGAATGCAGACACTTGGAGCAAGTATGAGTCCTCTTTTTCTTATTTCAAGGAATTATACCTGTTTACTCTCCCCCTCCCAACTTGGAAGGTTTCTAGTCTTTCCTTCAATTAGAAATCAGCTTATCTAATTTTTGTATCCCAGTTAATTATTTTCTTTTAATTAATTAGTCTTATTTTATTCATTGTTTTTCATGCATAAAAATCTGTCTCCCCCTCTATTTAGGGCCTATCCTGGTTTGATGAGCAATTGGTATGCAATGCTTAATAAATCAAGATATTTAGCATCTTGAACCTTGGTTTCCTCAGTCATTTCATCTTTCATCCAACCCAGCATTTGCTGGGAACATTTGAATAGCGCTTGCTATTAGATAGCACCGTAAGACTGGACCCGAAGTCAGGAAAATTCATCTTACCAAGTTCCAAATCTAACCTCAGATATTTATAGCTGTGTTACTCACTCCTCTTTGCTCAGTGTCCTTATCTGTAAAATGAACTAGAAAAGAAAATGGAAAACCACTGTAGTATCTTTGCCAAGAAAACCCCAAATGGGATCGTGAAGAGGACGTGACTGAAATGACCAATCAATAACAACAACAGCATATCTCTACAGAAAAAGCAAAACTATTCCCAGTTCCCATGAAAGCAGTTGGGATAGCAATGCAGCAATATGGGACAGGTTTTATTTCATGAAACAGAAAACGTAAAGCACATAGAATTTGGACTGGAGGTCATAAGTGGTTAAAGGTATGATTCCTCTCTCCAGTGAATCCTGCTGTTCATGTGGAACTGATAAAGACTCTAGACCATTAATGTCAGACTCAAATAGAAATTGGGGCCACTAATCTACACAAAGGAATCCCCACAGGCTCCATATTGTCTTGGTTTTAAAATGCAATTTTATCTATGTTTTAACATATTTTTGTTAAAATAGCTTTCAATTGCCTTCTAATCTGGTTGAGGCCATGTTATACATATGGACTGTGCATTTGACATGCCTGCTATAGATTATAATGGCACTAGATGGTGTAGTGGATAGTCCAGTGACATGAAATCAAAATCCAAGGTTGCATCTCACCTCAGACACCTCCCAGCTGTGTGGATAGGTCAGTTAACCTTTACCTGCCTCAGTTTCCCAACTATAAAATGGACGTGACAATAGCACCTATATCTTAGGGCTCTTGTGAGGGTGGAATAAAATCTATATAAAGCATGTTGTAAACTTTAAAAGTGTTCTGTGTCTCATATTATTGTTGTGGTTGCGGTGGTTGTCATCTTCATCCTAACCTGTTTTGAGGTTTCCCCCATAGAAAAAAAAAGAACACCCCTTTTTGACAACCTTTTAATTTAAAGGAAGGGCAAGGGCTGAGTTTATCCTTTTATACTCTTTTGTTGTTTAACTGTTTTTTCAGTCATGTCTGATTCATTGTGATCCAATTTGGAATATTTTGGCAAAAAACTGGAGGCATTTGCCACTTCCTTCTCAGCTCATTTTGCAAATGAGAAAATTGAGGCAAACAGGGACAAGTGACTTGTCCAGCTAGTAAGTGTCTGAAGCCAGATTTGAACACAAGAAGATGAGTCTTCCTGATTCTGGGTTTGGTGCTCTAGCTGGCCCTTCATAGTATAGATCAGCTCCTGCTTGTCCATGAACGTGGACCAAAGGGTTAGGGAATTCCTCTCCATTTCTCCAGCTGATCTTATCCAGGGACTCCTCCTCAGTGTCCAGGAGGCTCATTTCCAATATTTCCCTGCTTCTCCAGGAATTCCTAGCTGCTTTACTATTGCCTCCAACTGCTGTCATATCTTGGCCATGGGGTTCCATTCCTCGGGGAATATGTGGTTTTCTGGAGGGAACTGGCAGATGTGCAGACTTCCCTTTAAGGGAACTGAGTCTGAGTCTCTGTAGGTTTTTTCTTCCCTACATTTCTAAGTATTTGGCCAGGATCCCCCTGAGCATGCCTTCTGGAATTAACTAGATGACTCAAAGGATAGAGCACTGAACCTGGAATCAGGAAGATACAAGTTCAAATCTCATTTCAGACATTTACTAATTGTGTAACCCTATAATGTAATAATATTATATACACACGCATGCATATACATATATATATGTTCACACACACACGCACAGACATATATATATATATATATATATATATATATATGTTTACATATATATATGTTTACACATATATAAATAATAGCACCTATTTTCCAGGGTTGTTGAAAGGATAAAATTGTTGTTGATGGTGGTCTTCATCCTTTGTTTTTGAGGAGGATCAATAACAACCCTAATGATACCTTTACTTGTACAAAAATTGAATTTAAGTGTGGCAGAATTGCCCAAAGCTATCAATCTCAATCTCTCCTAGAGTCATGGAAGTCCAGTGGTAAGGCAAAAGTCAAGAGAACTGACAATGGCTTGGAATCTTAAGTAGAGAATAAATGCATTTCTGTGTTACTGTTTAACTAGTTATATAATTACGATGTCCCTTCCAAATGTGGGATTCCAAGATTCCATGATTCTTGCCATTTTCTCTTTACCTTTGCCCATTGTCAGAGGCTATGCCTATAGAAGTATGCCACTTAATAAACTCATATGAGCCTTTTATAATAATAATAATAACCAAAATAAGAATAGATTAGATATTATTTGTAAAGCTCTGTGCAAATCTTAATGTGTATTACAAATGCTAGCTAAGTTATTATGCTAAATTGAATAAAGTGATGAGCCTTCTATGAATCTTCAAACCAATTAGGATTGTGTTTGAATTCCCAGCTTCATTTCCTTCTGGAGGAGCACAAACTCGGTTGGGATGGATGGTTGGGACTTTGAGGAACAACTGGAGAGAAATGCAATGAGCCCATTATGCCTGGGCATCCTTTTGAGAGGTGAAAAGTCAGCAGAACTATGCAAAGGAGAAAACCAGAATAGGTTTCTTTGTTTGATATGGCATCCAACTTGATAGAGACCTTATTCTCTGATCAAGACAAAGTGAAGCCTGGAGTATTTCACAACTCTGAGGGAACAACATAAAAGGGATAGCATTGAGTGTGTGTGTGTGTGTGTGTGTGTGTGTGTGTGTGTGTGTGTGTTTTGCTAAAAACTGGAGAATATGGCCAGAAATTCAACAGAGAAAGCCATAAAAGAAGGAATTATAGGGTCATTTTCTGGAAGCTGGAATGAAATACGGGTAAAGAGATGAGAGGATGGTTCACCAAATCCATAGTAAGAAAGAAACAGAGGCTAAGGAACTACACCATAGAAAATTGAATTTGAGAGTCCTGGATAATCTATCTTGAGAGACAGGAGTCAGAATGTGTCAAGGCAAGTTGTCATCCTACCACTACCATCTTGATCTCCATCTTCTCTCTCACCCTGATGGACATAGATTAGGTTCCTGAAGCCAAGAGCCTTAGAAAGAGTAATACCATCAACAGAGGAAGCAAACCCTGTGGAGAAGCCTAGCTCCTAGCCCTCCAGGTGCTACATCTATAGCTTTGTCTAAGGAAAGGTGTAGATATTCTTTAGAAGCAAAGTTCTTGCCATTGTCAAATGAGTCAGCACCCAAAATAGATAAGTTTTTACCTGTGGAAATGACATGAAAGAAAAGATTTCATTCTGGCTTTGCTGCTTTGGGACCTTTCCTCAGCTTTGCAGTTGAAACCTCTCATAGGTGAACTCTCTGGAATAGTGACTTTCTCACTATTCTATTTATCCCTTCATGCTTAATAAGGTACTTTGTACACAGTAAGGACTCAATATTTGCTCTCGAAATTCATTCATTTAAGTAGCTGAAATTATTCAGTAGGAGAGAGCTGAAAGATATAAAGTAAAGGAATAAAAGAAGTAAAACTCCAATGCTGAAAAGTAAAATCACATTTAATCTCATTACATTTCAAGTGTTCCAGAGCAGTTCCCGTGCCCTGAGGAGAGATTACTTCTTTAGAGTCATTTCTGAAGGGATCCCTAAAGAGAGGAGAAAGCATGGCAGAGAGCAGTAAGAATGGGAGTGGATTCTCTGTAAGTAGAAGTGAGCATCAGGAAGCAGCAGGACAGGACAGGAGCAGTAGAATGGCTATATTCTTTCTAGCTAAAAGCAGAGGCTAGTTAGCTTTTGGGCATGGCCCCTACCAGACCGCTGCATGGCTATCTCCTCCACCCCTTCTTCAACTCCATTTTAGAGTTGTTTTCTCCCATTATTTGTACCTCCATATAGTGTAGTAATTAATAAATGTTTGTTGATTAACAGGACTTCTAACTCCATATCCTTGATTCCATTAAGATTTGAATTCTTGTTCTGACCCTGGAACTAATTTACTGTGGGGTCTTGGGAAACCAAGCTAATTGCTTTGGGTTCCAATTTCCTCATCGGACCCAAGAAGGTTTCGGAAGAATAATCTCTAAGGTTATAATAGAAGCTATCATTCTTCTTCTTATTTATCCCCATTTTATAGATAAGTAAACTGAAGCTGATTTTCCAAAGTCAGGCAGCTGGTGAGTGTCTGAGTGCTCAGTCTACTGTAGTAACACTAGAAGACAGTGATAATAGAGACTGCAGGAGGACGAGGAAGCAGAGAGATCCTGCCCTCTCCTAGGATGCAAAGTCTTGGCCACATCCCTGAGCTTCACTAGATTAGGGAGTTCATGTGAGATGCTGGAGACAGTCTCAATTTTGGGTCTCCTCTGTCCTGAACTAGTGATCCAATTGAAGGCTTTGTTTGTTTTTGGCATGGCACCTATAGCTTTTATCTTGGGTGCAGATGATGGGTATGAGGATATGATAAAACCTCACAGAAAGTGGAAAGAACACAGCCTACACTTGGCATTAGGAGATCCAGAGTAGTCAGAAAAGGCAAGTCCATCATCTATAAAATGGATTTTCCACATACCCTTTTTATGTGTTATATAATCTGTTGTACGCACCTATAACCATCTTGTGCAAGGCTCAGGGCCCTGAGTGATGACCTGAGAGTGGAAGTAGGATGCATCTGGTGAAGGAGGCAGAATGAACATGTTTCTGGTGTCAAAGGGGATGAGGAGACCTTTACAAAATATGCCTTTTTTTCCCATCTCCTTTTTCTATATTTTTTCTATCAATTTTGTGTAGGAAATTTAAATAAATGTCACTGCTTATAAGATTGTCACCCCCCACAAATAGAGGATATTGGGGCAGCTAGGTGGCACAGTGGATAGAGCACCAGGGAGTCAGGAGTACCTGAGTTAAAATCCGGCCTCAGACACTTAATGATTACCTAGCTGTGTGGCCTTGGGCAAGCCACTTAAACCCATTTACCTTGCAAAAACCTGAAAAAAATTAGAGGATATTGCTGTAGTACAAAGTATCTCATGAAAAGTATTTCATTAGAGCCCTATGATATCTCAAGAGGAATGCCAGTCAACTGTTCTTCTCCCCATTTTAGAGATGAGCAACTGAGGCAAAGAGAATGTACCATGCCCTTAGTCACAGAGCAAAATAAATGCCAGTGTATGGAATTGAAATGAAGTCTTGAGACTTCTTCACTTCCTCCTTGGAATGATACCAGGCTGCTTCCCTATCAAGTATACAGTGAAGTCCAAACTTATGTTGTGAATGAGGTGGAGACTTTGTCATCTGAAGGGCCGTGGAATGATATAATATAGGATGTCACCTTTGAGAAAATCAGTGGAACCTTCTCAGGAGGAAGTGAGAGAAGGAGAGAGAGAGACAGACAGACAGACAGAGCAACACAGGGAGAGAGAGGTGTGTGTGGAGAGAGAGAGAGAGAGAGAGACAAAGAGAGAGGGAGAAGCAGAAATATATATATATATATATATATATATATATATATATATATATATATATATATAGAGAGAGAGAGAGAGAGAGAGAGAGAGAGAGAGACAACGAGAGACACAGGGAGTCAGACAGAGAGAGAGAAGTCTGCTGTCTAAGGCCATTTGAGTGTTGCTGGATATTCCCTACAGGAACAGCATGTGGAAAATACCAGTGGTGCTAGGAATTCCTCCCTGCTCTGAAATAGGGTGTGTATGAGGAGCTGAGCAGTTGTGTTTATGATATGACTGGAGGGTGATGGCAGGCAATTATACATTGAGAAGTGTGGGCTGAACATTAAGGAATAAAAAAATAATCCTTCATGTGAGAGGCTTTAGATGATGGAATAATATCTACTACTTGCCAACATGGGTCCTGTAACTTGGAGGGTTTTCCAAGGCAGGCTCAACGTAAGTAGGAGTCCCACGGCGAAAGCTCTGGACCTGCTCAATTTTGTGGAATTTCTAGGCTTCTTCCAAAGGCCCCTAAATAACACCAACAATACTAATATTCTATTACTCGTATGGCCCTGTGATCTTATCAATGTTAAGTCAAGTCAGGTCAAGTCAGCAAGCATTTATCTAGGGCTGATTCTGGGCCAGATTTACCTTGGGGTAAGTCCTGGGGATACAAAGAAAGGCAAAAGCAGTCCCTTCTCTTAAGGATCTCACACTCTTTCTTTCAGTGATTTGCAACCCATCTGGCTAGACCTGCCCATCCCACGGGCAGTTTTATCTATGTGGTGGTTCTTGAGTTGTTTCAGAATGCCTGACTCTTCAAGACCCCATTTTCTTGGCAGAGATACTGGAGTGGTTTGCCACTCTTTTCACCAACTCATTTTACAGATAAGGAAACTGAGGCAAATAGGGGGGTGAAATTACTTGTTCAGAGTCACACAGCTAGTAAGTGGCTGAGGCCAGATTTGAACTGAGGAAGATGAATCTTCCTTTTCCAAGCTCAGTGTTTTATCCACTGTACAACCCAATTGCTGTTTAACTCTTTAATTCTCCCATGATGATGTCTGTCTGTCTGAATTTCTCTCTCTCTCTCTCTCTCTCTCTCTCTCTCTCTCTCTCTCTCTTTTCTTGAAGAAGACCATGACATCAGGGAGGTGATGCCATGATGATGAACATCTGAATTTCATTTGAGTGGGGGTTGCTATGTTAAGTCACCAGCCTCACTTTTTCCTAAAGATCCATCCTGGATCCAGTGGCCAGATGTGGATCAGGATGACTAGAGATGGCCCTGGTAATTGTCTGAGGCTGGATTTGAACTCAGGTCTTCCTGACTCCAGGACCAGTGCTCTATCCAATATACTATCTAACTGCCATAAATTCATGTCAAAGGGTCTACCAAAGATGCTGATAGTTTTCTTTTTGCAAGGCAAATGGGGTTAAGTGGCTTGCCCAAGGTCACACAGCTAGGTAATTATTAAGTGTCTGAGGCTGGAGTTGAACTCAGGTCCTCCTGACTCCAGGGACAGTGCTCTATCCACCGCACCACCTAGCCGCTTCCTGATGCTGATAGTTTTTCTTGAATTCTCCCAAAATTGGGGTCATCTCAATGAAATATGATTGTCCCTTGCTTTCACCATATTACTAGAGACCATCTTTTGTTTTCTGTTTTACATTTCTCAGATGACATCTTTCATATAAATAAATCAAATTGCTGGAAAGAATTTGTTAAATTTCTAAGTACCAGACATCATCCTAAGCTCCTGAGAATACAAAAGAAGGTCCAAACAACCCCTCCCCGATGGAAGCTTACCATCCAATAGGGGAGACAATATACAACAGCCAAGTACAAACAAAATGCAGACACGACTATAATAGTTGATATTTATATAACATTTGAAAGTTTATAAAATAATTTATGAAAATTACCTCATTTGAACCTCTTAAATACTGTGAGAAAACTTCTGGAGATGTCACTCCCATTTTATTAGATAATAACTATCATTTGTATAATGTTAATCAGTTATTTATAATATCTGTCTTGCCCCTTACAAATAAGTAAATGAAGACCCAGAGAAGTTAAGGAACTTGCCTCTGGTTCAACAACTAGCAAGGAGGGATTCCGACCCAGATCTCACTGACTTTAGCACACTGTCCACCCTACCATCCCTCCTTAGGTAGCTAAGGATTTCCAATTGATATAAGGAACATCATCAATGCATAGCAAAGTTGGTTAGCTATCTTCTTTTTTTCTAGGAGATAAGGAATGGGCTCATATGGAAGCACTGAGAAATGACATTAGGCATGAGGCAGAACTTTCTCTTAGTACATGCTGTTAGTAGGTTGACAAAATAGCTAGGTCTTTCCCAGGTCACAGTTTGAGGCAACACCCATTTATTCATTAAAGTTCCATTAAGAGAGAGAGAGAGAGAGAGACACCAAGAGACCAAGAATGATCTCTTCCAAAAATAAGAAAAAAAATTTTGCTGAGGAGGGTAAGACTCTTAGGGATTCTCAGTGATTAAAGCAAAACATGGAGAATCAATGGTAAGTATCATCACAGACCCTGTCCTCCTGGAGCTTATAATCTAAAGGGGAGACACAAACAAATGAATCTGATTCAAGGCCAAAGGTGATAAGAGCAAAGAAGTGCCTTTGGATTTGGAAACTCTATGATCCTATGACTTTCATTTCTGGGGACAAGGCAAGCTTCAGGGAGATGGCAGACCTTGAACTGGGCTTTGAATAAAGAGGAGAATCTTAACATGAAACTGTGAAGAGTTAGGGGCAGCTAGATGGATAGAACATGGAACCTGGAGTCAGAAAGACTCATCTTGGTGAGTTCAAATCTGACCCTAGACACTGACTAACTGTGTAACCATGTTTGCCTCAGCTTCCTCATTTGCAAAAAGATCTGGAAAAGGGAATGGCATGACACTCTAGTATCTCTGTCAAGAAAACCTCACATGGGACACAAAGAGTGGGGCATGACCAAACAACAACAATATGAGGAGCAAATGATCAAAGGAGTTCAATCTAGGTAAAGAGAAGAAGAGGGTGGGCAGGATGAAATTAGCCTCCAGTTCCCTGCTGGTGCACTTCTGTAACAACGATAATGATGGTGATAAAATGCTTTAAGGTTTGTCAAGTTCTTTACATAGGCTATCTCACTATATCCATCTGGGATTTAGGGGATCAAGGGGAGAGGAATGAAAAATGCTAGGAAGGTGGGCTATGCCAGACCTTGGAGAGCCTCAAATGCTAGTATAAGGAGTTTACATTTTATTTGCTAAGCAGAAGAGAACCTGGAATATATATTTTTTGACATGGAGAGTGAAATGGCCAAGTAAACCTATGGGTGAGGAGGAGAATGATGTGAAGAGTGGATAGAAGAGGGGAGAGACCTTAGTCTAGGTCACAGGTAAAGGTGATTTTATTGACAGTAGTTTTGTCTGTGTTTGTGTATTTGTGTGTTTGTGTGTGTGTGTGTGTGTGTGTGTGTGTGTGAGCG
Source organism: Macrotis lagotis (assembly GCF_037893015.1). Taxonomy (NCBI): domain Eukaryota; kingdom Metazoa; phylum Chordata; class Mammalia; order Peramelemorphia; family Peramelidae; genus Macrotis; species Macrotis lagotis. The sequence continues at coordinate 54,489,759 of NC_133659.1, forward strand.
TGCATGTGCGTGTGAAAACAGGATGGATGGTGGCAAAGGATTCTCTCAAGTTAGAGTCATGGGACTTGGTAACTGAAGAATTCTTTTAAATATTATCTCTTCATATCTGCCTGAAATGACTTACATTTTCTGATTTTCTTCCTCAAGTGCAATTGTACTTCTTGGGAGGTAGTAATGTCTGCCGTATCTTTGGAGAATGAAAAGTGGATTTTGCAGATGGCAAGTAGACTTGTTGAGGTTTTTCTATTTTTTGTGATATCCCTCCCCCCAACTGTTAGTGCCTCCCGCCAAAAACTGGCTATATATGTTTATGCACATATGTATATTAAATATATCCACATTTATCTCTGTATAGACACCAATATATGTTTATGTACATAGACATGTCTACACATTTATACAGTACATTTGTATATAAAGGGACATGTTTGTGTATACACATGCATGCAAATATACATATGTGTATATGCAAATATATGAATTCTCTGTCTCAAATCTACTGAAATAGGGAATATTTGACCTAGAGAAGAAGGGGGTATATGGAAGTACTCTTCAGATTTTTGAAGGGATGTTGTGAGGAAGGTTTAGATTTGTTCTGTATGACCCCAGAGAGCAGAACTACCAATTATCTTTTTTTCTTTTTTTAAAGATTTTATTTATTTTGAGTTTTACAATTTCCCCCCTATTCTTGCTTCCCTTCCCCCCCCCCCCCCACAGAAGGCAGTCTGTTTGTCTTTACATTGGTTCCATGGTATGCATTGATCTCAGTTGAATGTGATGAGAGAGAAATCATATCCTTAAGGAAGAAAAATAAAGTACAAGAGATAGCAAAATTACGTGATGAAATAACTCCCCCCACCAAATTGAAGGTCTTTGGACTTTGTTCAAACTCCACAATTCTTTCTCTGGGTACAGATGGTATTCTCCATCTCAGACAGCCAAAATTGTCCCTGATTATTGCACTGATGGAATGAGCAAGTCCATCAAGGTTGATCATCAACCCTGTGTTGCTGTTAAGATGTACAATGCTTTTCTAGTTCTGCTCATCTCATTCAGCATCAGTTCATGCAAATCCTTCCAGGCTTCCCTGAATTCCCATCCCTCCTGGTTTCTAATAGAACAATAATGTTCCATGACATACATATACCACAGTTTGCTAAGCCATTTCCCAATTGAAGGCCATTCACTTAATTTTCCAATTCTTTGCCACCACAAACAGGGCTACTATGAATATTTTTGTTCAAGTGATGTTTTACCCTTTTCCATAATCTCTTCAGGGTGTAGACCCAGTAATGGCATAAATACCAATTATCAGTGATAATCTATGTAGATAGGGATTTCTGGTTGGAATGAGGAGAACTCTGGTCCAAAGTGGAACGAGTTGTTTTGGAAGGTCCTTGGGGTCTTCAAGTGAGGCCGGATGATTTCTCATCAGAAACTTTGTAGATGGACTCTCTGTTGAGGTCCAAGGTGGACTAGATGGTCTCTGAGGTCCTTTCAAATTCTGACATTCTAAGATTCCATAAATCCCAGTAAACCTGAATCTGAGCAAAGGCACCTTATTCCTTGGCTTGGAATATTAGAATACTATCAGGGACATGCCAGTTAATAATCTTTTCTGAAAAGAATGTATATACAACACACTTTTAAGCTTAATCTGTCTTATTAAATTTATTTCCTCACTTTCTTCAGTGCAAATAATAAACCAAACTCTGATTTATAGCATTTTTCAATTTTTGAGGTATAAAAGCTCCCTGAAAATATAATAATCAGTTCTCAAAAACTGGTTTGAACTGGTTACAGGACAACTTGGAATATTGTTCACTCTTCAGTGGTGGGTATCTATCTCTTATATTTTCTAATCTTAAGATTATGGGACTGAAAGAGTACTTCCAGATTGGCCCCCTCCCCTTTGATAGGATTACATGGAAATGTTCAGATAAATCAATGCTTAATATCACCACCTTTTCACTAAATTAATTTGTGTTATTTAATAATCCTCACTTCATATCTAATAAGTATTTTCAGATGTTATTCAAATCTATTTTAATTCTAATTTTTCTAATCTTTTTCTTCTAATTTCTAATCAGGAGTCATCAATTTGATTTTTTTTAAAAATTTGAATCTGGTGTTGAGACACCAAAACTATCACTTCTCTTTAGAAGCTTTATTATCAGAATCTGGCTAAATCTAGCTATTATACATTTATTTGTTTCATGGAAAATGATTTGTTGGGAAGTGTAACCAAATTGGCATCGATTGGCATCATCTTGTCAGAGTGTACCCTATATTGTGATAGATATGGGTAAGTCACTTTTGGATTTCATTGCTATTGGAATTATGGGTCGGGGGCAGGAAGACAGTGGTCAGTGTGAAGGAGAATAATGAATCTCCCCCAACTTCTGCTGGCTTCCTAAAAATAAAATAACTTTCTCTCTCTCTCTCTCTTTCTCTCTCCCCCTCTCTCTCTTCCTCCCTTACTTCCTCCTTTTGTTTCTTTATCATATACATCCTTTTTTCCTTTAAGGTTGAAGTTGACGTTAACATTAGCTAAATTTCATCTGTATTGGATTAGAGTGAGGAGACACAATGCAATTTTTTTCAATCTTTCCTACTCTTAGGAATTGGCCCAGTTTGTTATATGAGGTTCTCAGGAAGTTAAAGTCTTGGTCACTCCCCCAACCTTCTCTTCTCATTGCTAAGGAGATTCATTTCCTCACATTTTTTCATTTGGGTTTTGATTTTCCAAGCCTTTAATCATCCCTGTGGCTGTTCTCTGAATTGTCTCCAAGTTCTCCCTACCATTTTCATGTTGTAGGACACAGAACTTCAGACCAGTGCGAATGGCTTTCCATCCCTGAAGCATCTCTACAGATGCTTCCCAGACTACAAGCTGGGACGATTTTGCTTTGGATTTCTTGGCCTCTATACCACTGCCAACTTTATTTCCTGGTTTACAATTCTTCCCATCAATTCTTCCCATCAAACACTTGCTGTCCCAAACTTCCTGTTCCTTGTTGAATTTTACTCCTTCCCTTTGAGTTGTCTCCCCAGATTTCTTCTTCTCTGGGTCCGGTCACTCTACCTTCTGTGCTGGTTTGGCCAAGCATAAGTGGCAGAGAAGAGGTTCAGACAATTCAGGGATCTGAAACATCTGCTATTTTTTACAAGGAAATGAAGCTGCTCTGTGAAACTAGATCTTTTTTATTGTTTGATTTTTTGCTGAGATAATGGGATTAAGTGACTTGCCCAAGGTCACATAGCTGGTATCAAATATCTGAGGCTGGACTTGAACTCAGGTCCTCTTGACTCCAGGTGCTCTATCCGCTATGCCACCTAGCTCTCCTGAGCCTCTATCTTCTAAGCTTCACCACTGCCCTCCATCAGAGCCAGCATTTCATTTCAGGACCTTAAACACACAACACAGAATAATGCAGCCACTTAAGGGGTTAAGGCTCTCTCAGCCTTTTGGGATGGAGTGGATTATTAGTTATGATCTTGCAGAGCTGAGCTAAGGCTCCTCCCCGGTCGCCCACACACCCCTTTCACATGATGTTTGGCCATGGCCCCAGGGAAATAAAAAAAGAAAAAAAAACAATTAAAACCAATTAAAAAGTTCTTATAAAAGCTTATGTTTTTAGTTAATAGTACAAATAAAGGGCAGCAAGCTGGACCCTTAAAAGTTGCCGTTGAGAGGAGAGATTGGGTGGGATGAAGGGAGCCTATTCCTCCGGTCCTTGCTTGTTTTGTGGGGATTTGTAGCTGTGTGTGTTGGGTGCCTGTGGGCAAGGGGCAAGCGAGTGAAGAGTAATGCGCCCAGAGAATTCAGCCATCCCGGGGCACATTGCTTCCAGTCCTCTCCATGTGCTCTTCCAAAGTATTGGGGAAGCTCCAAGTTGTTAAAGCGGAAAAGTAGCCAGCCCTTCAGTTGTGTTGGTAATCTAAGCCCAAGGAAGGAAAATGAGGTGGTGGTGGTGCTGGGGAGGGGGGAGACTCTGAGGTGGGAGGGGGCAGAGAAAGGAGAGAAGGGGTGGGGGAGGCGGAAAGCAACTCTGTCTTTAAGGTTGTCCCATGGTTATGCATATATTTTTCTTCTATGAATGGGTTTTGCTGTAAATTATAGCTTTGCCCGTGGTCCCTTGGGTCAAGAGAAATAGTCTTTAAACAGAAAACAGTTCTGATTGGTGACTTTCCTGCTTCCCTCTCCCAACCCCCCTTCCTAATTGAAACCAAATGTGCAATATGCTGGATGCTGGGATCTCTGGCCTTGGCCCAGGAATCCTCAGAATGCGAGGTTTCTCTCAAAGGCATCTTGCATTAGCCTGCGGATGGATGTATGCTCACCCCCAGCCTCTTCCATCAGTGAGCAAGGGGACCAGCGGGCTTCGCCACCAACCTCTGCCCGCTGCCCTGGGGGGAGCACATTGGATCAGAACTCCCCACTAGCCCTGGGCTGAAGTGCTTGCTGGCCTCGGACTCCAGTAAGTTCACTTTTTTTTCCCTTCCCCCCTCTCTCTTCTTGGGCTGTTTCAAACCGAAAGTTAAACGAGAGAGAGAGAGAGAGAGAGAGAGAGAGAGAGAGAGAGAGAGAGAGAGAACTCCTGTGTTGTCTCCAACGGAAAGTTTGGATGAGCGAAGGGAGAGAGGACAGGAGGGGAGGGGACCCCAAGTCCTTGGGGCCCTATTGTTGGAGATTTTTCCTCTGGTCTGGATCTCCCGGGGTGAGCAAAGGAAGGGGAACCTTGGGAGAGGACTAGGGAGCAAAAGAGGAAGTTCCAAGGCAGGGTTGAAGCGCCTAGAAAGAGTGGGGGGGTGAAGAGCCGACAGATGGAAGAGCCGGGGGCAGGCTTTGGGGACCCGGAAAGGGAGATGGGGTTCCATGGGGCCAGTTCTTTTCCAGACTGGGTGGGTGGGGCAGCAAGTCTTCTTTAAAGTAAATTCTACCCCCCCCCCCCCCATCCCACCCTCTAAATAGCGGGACAGATAACTTTGCTCGGAGTTTGGAGAATGGATGGGGAGGAGCCAGTCAGATGGGGTGCTAGAGCCATCTTTCTGAAGTTTTATGGGTTTCAGAGACCCTAGAAAGCAGCTCATTCAAGCACCCCCCTCCCACCCTCTCCAGTTTTCCAGAGGAAGAAACTTCTTGTTCTTCTTTCTAGGCGAGAAGACTTTGGTGTCTCTCCCTTTGTGGCTGGCCTCCTCCTTCTCCCCACTGTTTTCTGTTGGGATCTCTGAGTCTTGGCCCAGGTTCAGCAGTCCCATCCAAAGGAAAAGAACATTTTTCCAACTGGCTGCAGTTCCCAGTCAGCTCAGCCATTTGAGAAGAGAGTTCGGCACAGTTCAAGCCAGTAGGGGGTACAGCACCATTTTGCCGACTGTTTGTCTTTCTTACTTTTTCCTCTTTGAATAACATCGAGTAATGATACGGAGGGGCCCATAGAGAGCCTTTTGGCCAATCCCTGCCTTTGCAGATGTGGGACTTGAGGCCCAGAGGGGTGTAGCCACTTGTTTAAGGTCACAGAGTGACATCGCCAGGTTATCACTTGCCCGTCCTCATTCCCAGTTCATTGGCTGGTCCCGTGGTACTGCGTTCATTTCATAGAATTGGCATGGCATGGTGGAGGCACCCAGACGTAGAGTCAAGATGATCTGAGTTCAAATCCTGCCTTGGATATTTATTCTCTGTGTGATCCTGGGAAAGTTGCTTAAGCTTTCTTTGCCCCAACTTAATGATTGTTCCTTATTCTCGAAGAAGACTGTGACATCAGGGAGGTGATGCCATGACAAGCATATGAATTGGATTTGAGTGAGGGGTTGCTGTGTGAAGTCACCAGCCTCACTTTCTCCTCCGGAGTCATCTGGGTCCAGTGGCCGGATGTGAATCAGAGATGGCCCTGGATGTGAGGCAATCAGGTTTAAGTGACTCGCCCAAGGTCACCCAGCTAGTAAATGTCTGAGGCTGCATTCAAACTCCATGTTCCTGATTCCAAGACCAGTGCTCTATCCACTGTGTTATCTTATAAAAGCAGGAGGTTGGACTTGAGGTACTCCAAAGTTCCTTCCAGTTCTGAATCTATGCTCTTGGGGATTGGAACCAGCATGTTAGACTTGGAGTCAGCAAGACCGGGATTAAATCCTGTCTCTGCCCCTTGGGCAAGTCACTTAATTGTCCTCTGCCTCAGTTTCCCCATATTTAAGATGGGGATAATAATACACACCTATAATACCTATCTCTTAGGATTGCAGTGAAACTCAAGGGAAAGGATGAGTGTGAAACCCTTTACAGATTTTAATAAACTATATAAATATTCATTTTTAGATTATTATTGGATATCTAGGCAGATCATACAATTCCATTCTGGAAGGGATCTTGGAGACTGTCTAGCCTCAACCCTTCATTTTACAGATGAGAACACTGAGGTCCACAGTGGGTAATCTGGCTTGCTCTAGGTCAAACAGGTACCAAGTAACAGAACTTTGAACACTCAAACCAGCTCTATCCCACCCTCTGGGTTTTTGTAGTTTTTGTACTTTGAGGGCTTCATAAATTTTCCCCTAACTCAGTGGCTCTGTATATCATGCAGGGTAAGTTAGTTCTTACCAAGAGAAGTCAATCAACAAGGGGTGATTAAGCACCTACTATGTGACAGGTATCATACTAAGCATAGGGAGAAGAAAGATCATTGGAGCAACATAGCTGTTCTCTAGTTGTATGTGGTTGTGAGTTGGTTTTTCTTTTCAATTTTTAGAGTATTGGAAGATATATATATATTCATAAGAATATATGTATACATATATTCATAAGAATATATTCATACATATTCATAAAATATTCATAAGAATATATATTTATAAAAATCCCTCTAATTCCAAATTTTATGAAATTTGGACTTAGAGGACTTTCTTATGAATTTCATACTGTCATACCTTACTTATGTGACATCTTTTATCTTTAGACTTCATTTTCCTCCTTATAAAGTAAGAGCTTGGACTCGATCAACCCTTTTTGAGACATGGATCACTTTAGTAGTTTGGTGAAGCATATGGATGGAAGTCTTAGAATAATTTTTTTTAAAAAAGTCATAATGAAAAGAAATGAAAACTTTCAATTAGAAGTTATTAACAATAAAGGAGTATTTTTTCCCTATCCAAGTTTACAGAGGAAATAGGTCAAGATTGTTCTCTACAATCCCTCTCCATTCTGAATTCTTTGGAATGAAATGGAGCTACTTTTATTAAATTATTGTTGCAAAGCACTGTGCTAAGTGATGGGAATACAAATGGAAAATTGAGAGTTTTTACTCTCTAGGAACTCATGTTCTAATTGGGGTGGGGGGGGAACAATGGTTTTAAGAGGATTTCAGTGAAGAGCAAATGGTCCTTGGGTATACAGATAGGGCAGGTGGCAATGTCTGAGAATCTGCAGGGCACAAGAACTTTCTCCTTCCTCACTTCTCCTTCCCTTCTCCCTTTCTTTTCCTTCTTTTTTCATTCCTTAATGACAGTCTATGCATGTGTATAATAGAAAAAGAATTTCAAAGGGACATAGCAGCAGGGCAGATTAGAAGAGCCAGTCAGTGATCCTAAGAGTCTAGTGATCTTCATTGGGGCTGGATAGAAAAACACTTAAACTGTGGCTTGAAGGAAGCTGGGGATGCTGCAGGGGAAGGTAAGAAAGGTCAATTTGGTGTCCAGTGGTCCAGAGATGGGATCTGACATAGATCATGAGAGCAGGTAATGTGTGCTCATCCCAGAACAATAAGCTAGAGACACATTGCAAAGGGCTCCCAGTGCCAACTGAGGGCTTGCAAAGCAGTTGGGAGCCAATGAATCTAAGTAAGAAGGAAAATCTCAGGGTCCTTATATATACCATATGACTATCAATTTGGAAGCTATGTAGGGTTTGGATTAGAGAGAGATGTTGAATATGGAGAGATCATTTAGCAGGTAATTGCCATAGTCTAGATGAAAGATAATAAAAGACTGGACTAGAGTGGTATTTGTGAGCTTGGAGAGACAGATTTAAGCAGTGTTGTGGAGACAAGGTCCTTCCATGAAAGTCCACTAGTCAGTCAATAAGAATTTATGAAGCATTTCTTATATGCCAGAAGGTGTGATGATACAAAGAAAATCAAATGTTCCCTCCTTCAAAATCACACGTTCTTATGAGGGAGAAAACATGAAAATAATCATGTAATTCCAATATCTCTTCCCTATTCCAGGCAATTTTCTGCTCAATTGTCAAAATAATCCTCCTAAAGTTCAGGTCTGAGCATGTCACTCAGCAGAATAAAAGACAAAATCTTCTATTTGGCTTTTTAAGTCTTTCATAACTTGGTTCCTTCTTCCATTTCCAATCTGTGTATGTTTTACTCCTTTTCATATACTTTGTTATCCAGTGACATTGGCCTCCTGCTCTTTGAATAGGACATGCTATCTCCTGATTCTGAACATTATTACTGGTTCTTCCTTGATACTGGAATGTTCTTCCTCCTCACCTTTAACTCCTGGTTCCTCTGGTCTCCTTCAAATCTTGGCTAAAATCCCATCTTTTGCAAGAAGCCTTTTGGTCTTTCTCAATACTAGCACCTTCTTTCTGAGATTTCTTTCATGTTACTCTATGTGTGTGTGTGTGTGTGTGTGTGTGTGTGTGTGTGTGTGTGTAGGAATGTCATCTATTTATCTGTCTGTCAATATCTATCATTCATCCACCATCCATTCATCCATCCATCCATCCATCTCTACCATCCATCTATTATCCATCTAACTGTCTGTCCCTGTCTAGCTACCTGCTTATCTATCTACCTGTCTATCTATAGATTTACCTTTCTGCTGTCTATTTATCATGCATTCTTGCATGGATGGATCTGTCTATCTGTGGTCTATCTATCATCTAACATTCATCATTCGTCCATTCATCCATCTATCTATCTATGTATCTATTTATCTATGTATCTATCTATCTCTCTGTTATCTACTTCTTATTTGTACCTACTTGCTTGCATGTTGATTCTCTCATCAGAATGTGAATTCTTTTCTTTATATTCCCATTGGTTAGCACAGTTCCTGATAGATAATAATCATTTAACAAATGCTTGTAATTGTTTGATTACAGTATAAATATTAGTAATTATGATAATAATCATAATAACAATAATCTAGATACTCTCATAGACTTGCCTCATAGGCTTGTAGGCTTGTAATAGGAGCAAAAGATTTCAAACTTAGAAGTAGATATCGTCACGCAATTTTATAGATGAGGATTGTTCAATTTATAATGATAGAGCCAAGATTTGAACTTAGGTCCTTTGACCAAACAAATCACTAGTCAAAAGACCAGTCAAAAAATCTGACCCTACAGAATTGAATTCTACTTGTCCTTATCATGGAGTTTGAACCATCATCAATTTTTAAGGTTTTTTTTTTAGCTCTTTTTCTATTAAGAAAAAATGGCTACTTGAAGCAAGGGAATTATTAGGGTTGGGCTATCAGCACTTTGACCAGGGTGCTAAAATTTAGAAGCTGATGACAGCACTTAAACTCAGAAACAACTGAATTTCACTCCTAGTTAGTAGAAATAATGCACTCTTCTTCTTCTTACTTGCCACAACTCAAATGTTTTTCCTCCCCATCTCTTAATCAATCAGTATTCCTGCCCCATCACACAATTGAGTTTTTAAATGAAAGTTGATTTAAGGTAACTTTTCAAACCAATTGGAAATACACAGTTCCTAGGCAATGAAAATGAAAGTAAATACATATCCTAAAATGGATTCACCACAAATACATTCTAATTCATAATGTCATCTCCTGTAAACATTGGCTTCTCTATGACCTTTCACCATTTCCTGAAAGGCATGTTCAGTCAGCTTTTGCTCACTGAGTACTAGTATTTAACTGATATTTGGATGGAAATGTGGTCTTGTTGATGAAGACATTGCTTCTAGTGAAACAGATTGCAACCCATCTAGGACTGGCTAACCTATATGACTCTTGTTTTTGCACTCATTTAAATTATCTATAACAGGTTGGGAGCTTTTCTCTAGTTCTTTTGACATTGTGTGCATATCAAGGAGTACAGAAATCATTCTTTGGGCCTTTTGCTATGATTGCCCCCCCCACTTTTGTTGTTGTGTCTGTCAAGGTCCTTAATAGATAACTATTTTCTGGTATAATTCTCAGTTGACAATGTGTTGTAGTTACTTATGTCCATCATGATGTTGGAGTAGCAAATGGGACATTAGACTTGAAGTCAGGAAGATCTGTTCTGGCATCCTGCTTCAATCTCTAACTAGATAAATGACCTTGGGTAAGTCCCTTATTCTTGGTTTTTGTTTTCCCATCTATAAAGTAAGGGAGTCGGACTGAGCATCCTCAAAGGTCTTTTAAAGCTTTGATCAAATGGATTTAATTCTTTGGAGACTGTGCTATCTCAAGATTCATAATCATAAAGCATCACTGGAAGAATATTGATGTTGCTATTGTTTCTTAAAATATCCCCTGCTCCTTAAAAAAAGGAGAAATACAGAAATGTCAATTCAGAAAAGATGTTGCTTCCCTGAATTGGCATTGTAAAAGCTTGGAAGACTCTTGTGGGAGAAGATAAGGCTTAGAATTCCCTAAGACATCTATAGTTCTTTGAGAACATCTTAGACCCAGTTGGGTAGCTCCTGGACATCTTCCCTAGCATTTCTGAAGAGGGAGAAGTGGGAGGCAGCAATTTTGCTCATTTACTTGCTACTTTAATTGGGTCATTTTACTATGAATACTTAATATTGTATTTAATAATAATAATAATAATAATACTAAGATCTATTAGAGGAAATCCAAAAACTGTTTTAATTTTTATTGATTTTACTGTGTATGTATCAGCTCAGTATCCAAATGTATCTATTCCCCTTTCCCTACCCAGTGAATCCTTATAACAAAGAACAAAAAAGAAAACTGAAAAAAAGAAGCAATTTAGCAAAACTAAAAACACATCCTTGCCCCTAAATTCCTTTGAACTTCAAGACTATGTATCAAGACCTAGTATCTTGATTCTCTTACCCCATACTCTAATTCAGGGTAACCATCCTCCCAAAAAATGATAAAAAGTCTAATATATATGTAAATAGCAAGCAATTGTCCTGGTTTGGCCCAAATATTCTCATTCTCTCTCTCTCTCTCTCTCTCTCTCTCTCTCTCTCTCTCTCTCTCTCTCTCTCTCTCTCTCTCTCTCTCTGTAGAGCTGATTGTTAAACATTTACTAGCAAACCTTTCTTTATATGTATCACATTCCCCAGGACATACATATTCCTTTTCTCTCCCTTGGTATCTTTGGGTTTTTCTGGAATGCATTTCATTTAGGGGTTACTTCTGGGATATTCAACTTTTTATGAGATCATAGATTAAGAGATGAAAGAGTCCTTAGAGGTCTTTTAATCCATTTTACATATGGGGAAACTGAGACTCGGGGAAATGAAGTGACTTTCCCAAGATAAACACAAATCGTAAGAAGTAGAGCTTTATTTCAAACAGAAGCTCTCTGATTCCAAATACAACATTCTTTCCATTGTACCACACTTAATAAACATCTTGCTTCAGTCAGCAGCTTGTCCAGGTGCCTGTGCTTGGATATCCCATCTTTTCTCCAACACTGAACTCTAGAATGATTTGATGATGATGAAGCACCTCAACCTTCCTCAACTAATTTCCTTGGATTTGTATAGATCTCCAAAATTATGATTTAGTTTTGTACTCTTTAGAAATATTTAGACTGGAAATAATTTTACTCTTTTTGAGGCATCTCTTTTGTTGCCCCTCCCTGGGTGTTTCTTCATTCTAATTCCTTTCCTTCTTATTCAAGTGGTTGTCACCTTCCCACACTGCCCCCAAACCCACCTCCAGAATTACATAGAGCTTTTGTAACTATCTCCATCCCAGTTGAACTTCAGATATTTTCTGACTTGAGGACACCTGGAGGGTTCAGTCTTGAAATAAAGTTATTTCTAAAAATGTGAAAGACTTGTTCGGGAAGATAAATTCATGAACTGCTCACAGTTTCAGCCACAGTCTGAGAGCATGAGCTACTCCTGTAACTCCTCACAATTCACCAGCATCCCTGGCAGGAAAGAAATGGAAGGAACAGTCTTGACTTACCTGTCCCTTAGATTGGGTCATCAGGCAACCCTAGGTTACTTTTACCCAAGATTCTTTTTTTTTAATTTTATTTTTATTTAAGGCAATGAGGTTAAGTGACTTGCCAAGGTCACACAGCTAGGTTATTATTAAGTGTCTGAGGTTGGATTTGAACTCAGGTTCTTCTGACTCCAGGGCTGGTGCTCTATCCACTGTGCCACCTAGCTGCCCCTTACCCAAGAGTCTTAGGTTCCTTGATGACTTCAAAGATACCATGATTTTCTTGTCATAGGAGCAGGAAGAAGTCTGGGTATCAGGATGTCTTTGCTAAGAGACATGGTTTGCTTTATTGCCTTTGCTAATCAATGTAGTTTACAACTTGAGAAAGCATTATATATTCTGGAGGACTAGAGGAAGGGATGTCTTCTTAATCCATCTTACTAGTGCTAAGACTGGTCCTTGGTAAAAGATTCGACCAGTGTCACTGTGACTTAGGAAAGCCAAAATAAATTTAAAAAAAAAAAGGTGTACAATTGCAAAATGGTGAGGTATAATGCAATATTCTTTTGCATTACAACAAATTTTGTTGGAATTTAAATGTTTCATGAATTAGAAAATAGATTATTTCAGTACAGATGAGAAGACTCTCATTTCTAGAATTACATTATATTATATATTCTGTAGCATTTACCAGATGGTGTCATATTATTATTTGATGGCAGAGCTTATGTTTTCTTTTATGCTGCATCATACAATGTGGGCTTTTTAAGATTGTAAGCTTCTTGAGGGTAGAAACTGTGTTCCCTTTCATTTTTTGTTTAACAGTACCTTGAACTTTTATTTTTATTTTATTTTAATTTAATTTATTTTTATTTTTTTAGTTTTTGCAAGGCATTGGGGTTAAGTGGCTTGCCCAAGGCCACACAGCTAGATAATTATTAAGTGTCTGAGCCCGGATTTGAACTCAGGTACTCCTGACTCCAGGGCCAGTGCTCTATTCACTGCACCACCTAGCCGCCCCTATACCTTAAACTTAATAGATACCTACTAAATGTTTTTTAAATAGAATTAAATTGAATGGAAACTCCAGGTATCTGTGGACTTTGGCTCTATAATCAGAACTTGCTTGAGTTGAATGATTGAGAAGCATGGTTGTTTACATGCAGTGCAATTCAAGCATCCTTTTTCAATGCTGAAAGTCCTACTACTGCTCTTCTTTAAATATCTTGGAATATTTTTATCTATTTTTTCTTCTCTACCTCTGATTCACTCTATTCTTTCTTCTTCTTTTCTTTGCCCACTCTTCACCACTATCACTTCACTCTTTTCCACTCTTCCTCTCCCTTCTCCCTGATCCCCTCTTTTACTAAGATTCTTTTCCTTCACATTCCAAAATGATCTTTACCTTTAATGAAGTCCCTTAGAACTTACAGTGGTTGGAACTGGGGAAAAGAGCAGAATGGATAAATAGGAAAGGCATTTTTCCCCATTCTCACTTCCTTTTTTCTAACCCAACCTTAGATATTATATATACTCTAAATTGGGTTGTTTTACTAATTTTAACTAAACCTTACTAAAAATATTTATGAGGATTTATGCATAGTAAAACTCTTATTATAACTATTCCTTAGTCCCACCCACTCATCTACTCCCACAATCCCTTGAGAGACCTAGCAAGATGTTTTCATAGTATTAATAATAGTTATGACATAGACTAGTTGACAGGTGACTTCCGTTCAAAGTCTGATTTTTTTTGGACCACCTTCAAACTTTTCCCCAGTGGGTCCTTCCCCCAGCCCAACTCTTTTCTAGATTGAAATGCCTAAGTTTCTCATTATTTCCAAACTAGCACCATCATAATCATTCATCAAGTGATGGATACAGCAGCGTGTTTCCCTGGGATGTTATATGAAGCCAACCAGACAAGTAATTTTTGAAAAGTGAGACTATGAAAAGTGTTTTCCCCCCAGATTTGTATTTACTCCCTCAGATTGGTGTTTAGAACTAGACTAGGTTTTTGCTCTTTGTTTTAATATGAACAACAGCAATGCTAAAAAGCAAAGATAGGTCTTTTGCTCCAAGACCCTCCCAAGCTATGGATGGCAAAAACTAGAGAACATATAAATTGATATAGTGAACTTTGATTACCTATCCAATTTTGCTCTAGGCTCTATGTGGCATGAAAAGATGAATAGAGGACAGTGCTTTATTGTGGATAGAGCATGGGACTTTGGAGATAGGCAGGTGTGTGCTCAATCATGCTTCACGCATCTACTAACCTGAGCAAATGACTTAACTCTTCTCAGTCTCAGTTTCGTTATCAGTAAATAATAATAATAATAATAATAATAATACAAAGGGTAGTTATGTGGCACAATGATTAGCACATTAGGTACAGAGTTTGAATCTGACCTCAATCAGTTACTAAACATGTACAATCTGGGCAAATCCTTTAGCCCTGTTTGCTCCAGTTTCCTCATCTGTAAAATGAACTGGATAAGGAAATGGCAAATTACTCCTATAACTTTGCTAAGAAAACCCCAAATGGAGCCGGACGTGACTAAAACGACTGAACAACAGCAACAGTAATAGTAGAAGGTAGTGAGGATGAAATGAACTGACTTAGGTAAAGCATTTTACACAACTTAAATTGCTAAAGAAATGCTAACTATTATTATTATTATTATTAATAAATGTTATTTATTATTACTAAGACATGATCTTTGTCCTCAGGAAGTTTACAGTCTGGGAAGGAATTCACACTATACAATTGTCAATTTTGCATCAAGATTCTAAAGAGTTCAGAAAAGGGTTGGATGGATGAGAAAAAAAGGTGTTGTCATTCTGCTTGCTAATCATCATTGTCATTCTCCCATAATCAAATGACTTCAGTTTTCAGCATTCCAAAGTATCCCCATCCCCACTTTTGAAAGGCAGCAGGGGAAGAGCCTTTTCACATCCAAGATTTGAGACCATCTGGTCCATTGACAGAATTCAGTTTCTCTCATATAGTTGTTGATTTTTCCATTAACATTGTATATGTTGTTCTTTTGGCTCTGCTAACTTCACCTTGTTGTCATTTTCAGTGTTTTAAATTGTCAGAGCTGAACAGGAGCTTAGAGATGATTGAATTCAACCCTCTCATTTGACAGATGAGGAAACTTGAGGCCTCCTGGAAAGGGGAAGTGGTTTTTCTAAAGTCCACATGTCTAAGCTGGGATTAGAGCAGAGGGCTCATAACTCCCAATTAAGCATTCTTTCTACTACACCAGTCCCCAGTGGATTGATTGAGGATGCATTTAGGACTTCTTTTAAAAAGCTTCGTCTAATTCTGATTTGTGACACTGAAATTTTTCATCTAATTGAGCCTCTTATTCTCCAGGGAAATCTTTTTTAAAGGATATATGTAAAACTCAAAACCTTGCAAAAAAATGATTGGTGAAAACAATTGTTGCATATTGTGAAAAAAAAAATGAAAATATTTTAAAAGGATATTAACAATAACAACAATGAAAATATGTAGTCACACAGGGTTGATGCTAAGACTGAAATTTAGCTCTTTTGTCTTAAAGATCAGGGTTCTTTTTGATATATTTTGCTGCCTTTCACAATATCTTGCAAAGGAGATCTATGCTTGACAACCATCTGGAGTCGAGGCACATCCATGCTTCACTGTCCTGTTCTTTTCCCTAAGATTTGTAAAATTTTGAATAGTAATGAAAGGTACAAGATCAGCTGGCACACAACCTGTCTGCGCCTTTGAAAAGTGCTGGGCAATTCCCCAGCTCAAGGAAGAGAGGCCATAGGGTCACAGGAAAGCTTCCTCTGGCTCCAGCTCCATTGATAGCTACCTGAGTGTTTGTTAATTAATAGGCAAGCATAAAAAGTACGTACTATGTGGTGGATACTGTGATAGGAACTGAGAATCCAAGGATAATCACCTCAAGGACATAGCATTTTAATATCTTTATGCACACAAATATGTTGTATGTATGTATATATATATATATATATTCACAGCAAACACATGTTGTGCATGTAGATAATAATATATAGTTATAGATTTATATATATATAAAACATGCTTCTCAGATAAAATATTAAAATGAAATTTATATGTATGTGTACAAAAAAAGATGAATCATAGAGGAAAAATTCAGGTGAAGGCAAGAACCTCTCGAGAGCTGAATCTTGAAGGAAAATCAGAATTTCAATAACCAAGAATACAAAAATACAAAAGGAGAATATTTGAAGCTTGGGAAGCAGGTTTATATACAAAAGCATGGAGATGGGAGATGGCTTGTGTGAAGAGTAGCAAAAATTCTATTTTGCCTGGTATGAGTGTTTAAAGATGAATAATATAAAATAAGACTGGAAAATAGGAAGAAGCCAAGCTAAAAGCCAAGGAGTAAAAGCCAATAGGAAGACACTGGAATATTTTGGATATATATTGAAGTGACCTGATCAGAAGTTTGATTCAGGAAAAATAATTTTGGCAATTGTGTGGAGGATGAATTGGAGGAGGAAATATTTGAGGCAAGGAGGTTAATTAGTAGTTTGTTGTAACAGTCTAGATAATTGATGATAGAATTAACATGGTGGTAATGTGAGTGAAAAGAATGGGCCATATATGAGAGATATGGTAGAGGTAGAAATGACATGTTTTGAGAATTTATTGGATATATATGGGGTGAGGAAGAATGAGAAGGTGAGGGCCGGCTAAGGTGGCATAGTGGATAAAGCACTGGCCCTGGAGTCAGGAGTACCTGGGTTCAAATCTGGTCTCAGACACTTAATAATTACCTAGCTGTGTGGCCTTGGGCAAGCCACTTAACCCCATTGTCTTGTAAAAAAAAAAAATCTAAAAAAAATGAGAAGGTGAGTATTGTGATAAGGTGCAAGGTGGCAAGGTTAGATATTGGAAGGGAGTATAGGAGGGACTATCAAGCCAGTCCCTCATTGTTCCTCAGACATACCTTGCTCATCTCTGCCTCCATGACTATGCTCATGGTTAACCTTCTCTTCCAGTTTCCCCTCAGCTTGCATGAATCTCATCCTTCCCATTAAGGTCTAATCCATTCATGAGACCTTATTTCACCACTCCAGCTCACACTGACCTCTCCCTTTTCTGAATTCTTCTAGGATTTAGAAGCTTACCTGTTCTTTAAAGGTTTCATGTGTGTAGAGACATCTGGGTGCTTTGGAAAGAACAGTGGCTTGAGGCCAGAAACCTAGGTTCGAGGTTCATTTTGTGCTGCTGACTTTGGGCAAGTCATTCAGCCTTCCAATGTCTTTCAAAAGAGCACCAAGATCTCAAAGTTCCAGGGAAGGGATATATAAGAACTTCAAAGGACCAAGTGGTATTATTTTTTTAAAAATAAATTTTATTTACATCTTTTGTTTTTAATGTCACCTACATTTCTCAATGTATACTTCCTCATCTCAACCTCAGTCATCTCTATTAAAAAGAGTAAAAATAAGGGAAAAAATTGAATAAGCAAAACTAACTAACACAAATAAGGAGATTTACATTATATGGAGCATTCCATAGTATCCTATCCCCACTTTTGAAAGGCAGCAGGGGAAGAGCCTTCTCACATCCAAGATTTGAGACCATCTGGTCCATTGACAGAATTCAGTTTCTCTCATACAGTTGTTGATTTTTCCATTAACATTGTATATGTTGTTCTTTTGGCTCTGCTAACTTCACCTTGTTGTCATTTTCAGTTTTTTGATATGTTTTGCTTTTACACTACAAATATTTATAGATCATTCCCACTTTGTGAGAAGAATCAGATAATAAAGTAAAACTTAATGTAAAACTTGTAATATAGTGACCTCACTGGAAAGGATGGACATGTAACATTTTACAACTGTGGAACCACCTTACCTCTTTCCTAAAAAATTGCCAAATATATTTTTTCTCCCTTCTACTTTCACTTCATTGAAAAAAAAGAAAAGAAAAAAATTTTGGTGATAAATACATGCAATTAAGAAAGTTCATCCCACCATCACTTCTATGTATTCAAAAAAATATCATTTTTATCTCTCTATATCCATGTTCACCTCTCTCTCTATTGATTTCTCCTTCAATCTTGATCTTGATTTTGATTTGTATCTCTATCTCTTCTTCATCCAAGTGGTCAAATCTCTATAAATAGGCAGCTGACAGCCCAGTGGACAGTGTTGGGTCTGGAGTTAGGAAAACATGATTTCAAATCTGATCTCAGATACTTCCTAGCTGTGTGGCCTTTGGCAAGTCACAACCTTTATTTTAGTTTCCTCAACAGTAAAAGATGGGGACAGTCACAGCAACTACCTCCCAGCATTGTTGGAGGGTCAAATGAGAAGCCTTTTGTAAAGTACTTAGCATAGTACATGCCAGAATAGAATAGGTGCTATATAAATGATAATAATGTAATTATATTATTCTGTATTATATCACATGGTATGATTATATTATAATATTATATATAATATAATAGACAGAATGTTTACCACATTCTCCTGGAACCATGAATGGTCATTGTATTGATCTTTGGTTGCTGGATATTTCTAAGAAACTTATTTTTATATTGTTGTTATTATATCAGTTATTCTCTTTGTTCTCATCTTCATCAACTAAAAGTTCTCAGAACTGTTCATTTTTATAATACTGATGTTATATACATTGTTCTTCTGGTTTTATTCACTTCACTTTGCATCAGTTCAGTTAAGCTTTTTCATGTCTTTACAAAATCATCTATTTCCTCATTTCTTACTCCATCACATTTATATACAAGAAATTATTTATCATCCCCTAGATTTCTATCTGTTTTGCTATCACAGAAATTTCCTATAATTTTTTTGTGGTAACAGCAATTTTTTTCCTTTTAGATGTAGGTCTAATAGTTGATTAGCTAGGTTAAAGGGCATGTGTCACATATATAATTCCAAATTGCTTTCCAGAATGCTTGTACTCATTTATATTTCTATCAACACTGCATCAATGTACCTGTTTTCCTAGAATCCCTTCAACATTAATCATTTTCTTTATTTTTTTAATCATCATTGACATTCTGAAGAGTGTGAGGTGACATCTCAACATTGTAATTTTCATTTTTCTAAAAGTGATATGAATCATTTTTAATATGGGTGAAGTCTGGATTTTTTTACTTTGAAAAAAGCCTGTTCCTATCCTTACCATATACTCATTTCAATCAGGAATGACAATATGAATTTGAAATAGTTCCTTATATTTCTTAGAAATGAATTAGAAATTTCTTAGTAACCTGTAATAAAGATTTTTCCTAGTTTGTGTTTCCCTTTTAATCATAACTTTATTAGATTTGTTTGTGCAAAATCTTTCAATTTTAAATAATAAACATTTTACAGTTTTATCTTCTGTAATCCTCTCTATTCCTTATTTGGTTATGAAGTATTTTTCATACATCTGATAGTTATTTTTCCTATTTTTTTTCCTAATTGATGTGACCTTTTAGATTTAGTTCAGGATCTCAGTTGAAACTTATCTTTCTATAATGTATGTGTGAAGTAATTATCTAAATCTAATTTCTTCTAGTGCTGTGTAATATTCTCAGCTGTTTTGGGGGGAGTTAATTCTCACCCCAGTAGCTAAGTCTTTGTGTTTATTCAAGACTGGGTATTATATATGTTTGCTTCTGTATGCTGTTTTCTTAATCTTCACATTGCATCAGTTTAGGTAAATCTTTCTATGCTTTTCTATACTAATCAATTTTTAATAATTTCTTATAGCAAAATAATATTTGATTGCTTTCATGTAATGGAGTGCTTTAGTCATTCTTCAATTAAGAGAATCTCAAAGTAGAATGAAATTTTCTAAGAATCAAGACATATGCTTAGAACCCTCTTGTATTTAGCACAGGGATAGCCCCAAATTTAACTGATGATGTTAGGAGATATACCCCATCGGACAGAGAGAGCCAAAGATCAGAATATTATATTTTTTGGAACTTCCTCTCCTATGCTTATTACTCACCTGGATTGCCAGATCTGGCTCTTTCTGGATGTTGACTGTGGGTCATTATTTTAAGATTACAATATTCTGCCCAGCATGGTTGCTCTTGCTGTTAGCTACAGCTTCCCAGACCTACTGGTTCAAGAAACTCTTTCTTAACTTTGACCCAAGTGGTCTCTCCTTAGCTATTTTCCAAATTTCCTACATATCTTACTTCCTGGCTATATGTGTTGATGTTTTTCCCCCCCTTGAGCCTGCAGGGTTCCTTGGGCTTCTGGATCTTATCTAAATCTTTATCCCATATGACTTTCTCCCCTTTGTCCTTTCTTGCTTCAACTATACAGTGTTCCCTGGTTCTTGCACCCTTTCTCTTTCCCTTTTCTTCCTTTTCATCATATAATCCAGATGATATGAGTGATTTTTCTTGGATTTATTTAGAAGGGGAAATAATCAACCAAAGTTCAGGGAAACTAAAGTACATATAAGGGATTCTCTCTAGGACAAGTTAGATGGTTTTATAAAATGACTAATTTAATCTTAAATTGGTATATCATTTCCTGGCATGATCAATCAAGTGATGAATAAATCAATTGGAGGAAAAGTGGGCATTCATTGAGCAGCTAGGAGGGAGAAGCAATGTGCTTACTGCCCTCAAAGAAACAAAGACATATGGGGCAGCTAGGTGGCGCAGTGGATAAAGCACTGGCCCTGGAGTCAGGAGGACCTGGGTTCAAATCCAGTCTCAGACACTTAATAATTACCTAGCTGTGTGGCCTTGGGCAAGCCACTTAACCCCATTTGCCTTGCAAAAACCTAAAAAAAAAAAGAAACAAGACATAAAATTATGGGATCATGTGTCTAGTCCAGGAAGCAACCTTAGGAGTCATTTAGTCTAACCCTCTCATTTTACCTGGATGAAACTGAAGGGCAGGAAGAATAAGTGGGTAACCCAAGAGCAGATGAGTAATAAGGAGAAGAACCAAGATTCAGACTAAGATCCTCCAACTCCAAATATGGTTTTTCCTTCTCTTGTTTCCAGTCTCTTTTAAGAGATTCCAAGTTTAGAGAAAACTAGTTTTATATGAAGCAATTAAAAATTGCAGGTAAAAATAGAATTTTATTAAAATGCTAACTCTGCCCAATGCTGGAGGAATTCCGTTAAGATAGTTCATTGCCATTAAGGAACTTTTTGTAATAGCCTAGAAGCATTTTAGAAGTAGTAGAGAATAAGTTCATTCTAGTTTGTTCTGGCTTAAATCATGAGTCCTGTACAATTTGCAGGAGGGAGTTCTCATATTAATGAGATCAAGGAACTAGCTATTAATCCAAGAAGACTTCAGAAGAGGATGATGGCCTAGAGTCAGGGAAAGGGTGGGATTTGATCAAGGTTTAGGGATAGATAGCAGGTGGCAGATTGAGGGGAGCAAATGGACTTTCTAGAATGGTATGAGAGGGAGGGAATATTGCATGAACAAAGACATAGAGCCTGGCTGGAAAGTGAAAAGTACTATTTAGTTTTTGTTTTCGCAAGGCAATGGGGTTAAGTGACTTGCTCAAGGGCACATAGCTAGGCAATTATTAAAAATCTAAGGCTGGATTTGAATTCAGGTCCTCCTGACTGCAGGGCTGGTGCTCTATTCACTGTGCCACCTAGCTGCCCAAAAGGTATTATTTCACACAAGGTTTTGATTCACATAGTAGTCTCTGCCCATATCTCTCTCATCTTTGTAAATACAAAAGTGAATGTGCATGAGTGGTGGCAATGGGTCCAAGACTGGTTAGGAGTCATTGGAGCAGGCCATCATGGTGGGAACAGATTACTGAGTGGACTCCCTGATAGAGTAGCTGTTAATATTGGTGATTAGGTAGGTACTAGAATGGAAAAAGCCTCTAACTTTTCTCTGCATCAGATGATCTGTTCCTTAGCCATACTCTCTCTTTTTAGTTGACATCCCCTCATTCCTTCTCTGAATGGATCTTCTATATTTGAAAATCTAAGGATAAGAAATTTCTAATTTCCTAAGGCATGCCTCTGGCCTGTGATTTTGGGGATAGAAAATCAGTTAGAATGCCTAAGTAACCCCTCTTTAAAAAAGCATGGAAGCTTCTATGATCCCTTAGATATTGAGCAGCCCTGAAGTATGGGGCAAAGACCATTATAATGGAGAAGCAGCATGGGTCAGTGGTAAAGCATGAAGGCAGAGAGTCAGGAAGATTTACCTTTGATTTACCAGCTATGGGCAAAGTGACTTTACTTCTCTGAGACTCAGTTTCCCCATCTGTGAAATGAGAATAAAAGTAGCCCCTATACTATGGGACAGTTTCAGGGATCCCATAAGCTAATATATGCAGAGTGCTAAGTAATCCCTTAACTCATTTTATATTTGTGACCTGATCATATTATTATTGTACATTACATAGTTTTGATCCAGTATTTTCTTTTGTTTCATTCTTTTGTTCCTTCCAGTGGTTTTCTCCTCTCTAATACTGCTAATTTGTACCTATAGAATCATAGATTTAGAACTGGAATAATGTTATACTAATAATAACAATAAAATAGTTATTTATAGTGATTAATGATTGATTATTATAAATTATATATAAACATTAGTTAATTTATAATTTATTATATGTAAACCATTAATTAAATACAGTAATAATTCTTAATTAGCCTCCATGTAGTAGACTGTCAGATTTGGAGTTGGATAGTGTGAGTTTAATCTTATCACTGCCAATTAATACCTGAATGACTTTCAGTAAGCCAGTTCCTCAGTTTCCTCATCTGTAAAATAAGGAGCTTGGACTAGCTGAGCTTTCAAAACCTTGATCAGCATTCCTATGTGAACACCTACAGGTAAAAGACCATAAGTCTTTAAAAGGGGGTTCTTAGCCTTTTCTTTGTTTATTTTAGGGACCCCTATGGCAATCTGTGAAACCTATGAACTCTTTTTCAGAATAATATTTTAAAATTAATAAAACACACAGGATTATAAAGGAAACCAATTATATTGAATCAGTCAATCAATTAACCTTTTAAAAGTTCCTATCATGTGTCAAGACATTAGGGATTAGGGACACTAGGAACTAGGGACACAAAAAGAGACAAAAGACAATATCTGCCCTCAAGGAACTCATAATCTAATGGGAAAAACTTAAAATTCACCAAATTATTTGTTGAAAAGCAAGTTCATTTACTCCAGGTGAAAAACCTCTATCTTAAAGCATCTCCTTCATAAACTTCTTATAAGGTTTATATGTGTAAAATTTTATAAGCCATAATTATACTGCTATTTTTTATTATTTCTCCATCTGGATGATATTTTTTGGACATCAAGAACATTTCTTATCCTCATCACATACAAATTGTTGATACTTAATGAATATGCTGAATGATTTAATCAGTCAGAATGATTAATAATTAAGATAAAAATAAATAATGATCAGGAATAAAGGGGTTCAAGTTTTGCCTTTCACACTCACTACTTGTGTGACCTCTTAGGGTCTCAGTTTCCTCACCAATAAAATGAGGAGATTGGACCAGAAGACCCCCAAAGTCCCATCAATTCAAAATTTATGGTTATATTCTTAATAGTGGGTGGTTCTTTATATGCAAAACAACACTACTCATTCATCTCAGTCGGAAATATGATGTCAGCTGTGGTTCCAGTGGGTGGGAGAAAAGATGGATTCTCCATTTGGAGGGATAATTTTGGCAGCTGTGGGTATAATAGAAACATTCCCACTGCTGTTAAATGATGAAAACCACCTCTGTAGGGCATTCAATACCCGATCTTTGCAGTGACTGAAGAGCCACCAAGATAATTTAGGCAAACTCCCCTCCAAAATTATTTGAACAATTATGTTAACTTTCTTTTTGTATCTGTATCTAGACTTGCAATTTCAGTGGTGAAGGGAGATATTGATAAGAATACAATGCAAATCAATAACTATTTAATTAGTTTGAGAGAGGTATCTGGGGCCACTAAAAGCAGGATCACAGAGCTAGCATATCTCAGAGAAGGGGCTTTAACCCAGTTCTTCCTGATTATGATCTTGGTGCTATTTCCACTTTCTTTTATTATTATTTATTTCTTTTATTATTTTTTATTTATATTTATATTTATTATTATTATTGCAAGACAAATGGGGTTAAGTGACTTGCTCAAGGTCACACAGCTAGGTAATTATTAAGTGTCTGAGACCAGATTTGAACCCAGATACTCCTGACTCCAGGGCCACTGCTTTATACACTGTGCCACCTAGCTGCCCCTATTTCCATTTCTTTTATTTGTAATGAACTGGTCATATAGATCATCATTTCAATCAGTTATTCACTCATTTGACATGTATATGTGAGCACTTACTATATATATATATATATATATATATATATATATATGATATTATTCTGTATATTTTAAGGGGTAGAAGGATGTACAATTAATCAGCAAGCATTTATTAAACCCTTTCCGTGTACCAGCACTTAGCACAGTGACTGGTACACAGTAAAAGTTTAATGAACTTTTGTTGATAATAAGAGCAAGGGATAGAGATGAGAAGCAAAAATAGTCCCTTCTCTCAAGAAATTTTCATTCAAATAGGGGAGACAACTTATGCAGATATTTGTTCCTATAAGACAAATACTGAGTATTGGAAAATAATCTTGGAAGAGAAGCTACTATAAGCTGGAGGGGACTGAAAAGACCTCTTGTAGGAAGTGGTACTTTGTAACCATTTAAAATTCTATATCTGTCTCTATCTCTATCTCTATCTCTATCTCTATCTCTATCTCTATCTCTATCTCTATCTCTATCTCATCTATATCTATATATCTATCTATGTCTCTGTCTCTATCTCTATCTCTTATCTATATCATCTCTATCTATCTATATCTATATCTATATATAAAATGTTGTAACCATTTAAAAATATGCATGTTGTAACCATTTAAAAAATTTAAATGACTGTAGCTTAGTGGAAAGCCTTTAAGGTTATAGTCATTTAAATTTTTTCTTATTTTATTTTATTCAATCAACCAAAATTCCTTTCATCCTGCCCCATCAAAAATAGAAAGAAAAAAAAAGTATCCCCAAACAACCCATTATTATGAACTTTTGGAATAAGAAAGAAGAAAAAAATAGAAAAAACAACCCTTAATCTCTCTCTTTTTAAAAAAAATTCATAGTTGAGTTTGTTGTATTATAGAGATGATAAGGCTGGCATAGACAAATAACCAGGGCATGATGTTGATTGTGAAAGTGAAATTCATGATACAAAAATCATAGTAGAAGTGATAGAGGGAAAGTTCTTTTTAACTAAGAGTATTCTGCAAAATTTTCCCAGAGGAGATACTATTTGAGCTGGGTTTTGATGGATATGTAAGAATGACATAGCTGGAAAGATGGTGGTGAAATGTGACTTATTAGAATTTGTGACTTCATATTTAAAGTCCTCCCAGAAGTTCAATTGTCCCATGACCAGAACATCTAGGTCCTAGGTCTGACCCAGAAGAAACAAAACTTGCTCCAGAAAGTCTTGTCATTCTTTCAGACTTTGGGGAAAGGTGGCTATGGTCCTCCCATACAGTGGGGCTCATGACACACATTGGAACAAATTTACACAAGTTAAGTCTAATGACCCTTTTGGGGCTTCTTAAATCTGTAGAAACACAGGCATGGACACTGTTGACCACACAGCAGTGGAGGTCCACAAAAACAGTTTCTAATCTGAAATAAAGGGTCCTTTCAGGATATTTTTTGGGTGGGAAGCTTCTATCATTAGTTCTGAAACATCAGATTTCTTTAGGGGACATTGGGAGAATTTTAAAAAGAAATAAGTATTCAAGCAGAAATTTTTCTTGAATTTGAAAGTGGTGGGTAGGGAAATGCAGGAAAAGAGAGAATTAAGAGTCCAGGGGGAATGTGTTTCTGGCTAGAAAATTCTCTTGGCCTGAACTCCAAAAATGTGGAGATATAGAATTAAACATCTCCTAATGTCTTCAGTCTAAATTTCTCACTCCTTGGAGCCAAACTTTGATGATGGCCTAAGGGAAGGTGGGCAGGTACTGAAGGCACTGTCAGGAGAAATATCTTCTGGGACTGGATAAAGCTCATTGCTTCCTCTGGGTTATGTTAGTAATGAATAAACTGTATTGTTTTGCTGATGTTGCAGAAACATTTTATGTTAGACTAAAATGACTTTGAGCTAGAGAGTCATGATCACTTGAGAGAATCAAAGTTCTCTATTGAACCCTAATCTTTTATAAAAGTTTTTATTGATATTTTTATTATGACATCATTATAATTTATTCCAGTATCTTTCCCCTCTCCCTTTTAGAAAATCAATTCCACATAAAAATGTTTTGACAAAAGAAGGAAAAAAAGAAAAAAGTCAATACAACTTATTAATACATTAAAAAAATACAAATATGTGCAATGCACCATAAATGTGAACCTCCCATCTTGGGAGAGGGACAAGGTGATATTTATTCTCATTTCTCTTCTAAGACAGCTTATTCTTTGTAATTCTGTGACATTCACTTTTAAATGTTTTGGGGGGATGTTGATTGTACTTTCTGTTTACATTGTTGTATTTACTTTGTATATATTGTTTTCCCGGCTTTGCTAACTTCACTATGCAGCTATTCATGTATCAGATCTTTCCATGCTTCTCTGTATTCATCAAATTTATCATTTCATGCATCACACTACTGTTCCATTGCATTCATGTACTACAGTCTGTTTAACCATTCCCCAAATGATGGATATTTCCTTTGTTTACATTTTTTATCATCAGAAAATATATTGCTGTAAGTATGTTGGTGGATATGGAAATTTTATTTTTTTTAATCTTGGGGGTATAACCCAGTAGTAGAATCTCTGGTTCAAAGTAACATTTAGTCATTTTATTTGTGTAGTACCATATTGGTTTCCAAAATGATTGTTCTGATTAATAGCTCTACCAATAATGTTCTGGTGAGCCCACCTTCTCACAAGTTTTCCAACATTGACCATTTCTATCTTTTGTAATCTTAGCCATTTCTTAGGGAATGAGGTGAAATCTTATAATTGCTTTGATTTACATCTCCCTTAATATTTAGAACATTCTACCATATGGTATTTAATATCTCTCAATCCTTTCGAAAATCACTTGTTCTTATATTTGACTACTTATCTATGATGGAATGACTTTTGATGATTATAATTTTGAGCTCAACAAGGATTCATTCATTCATTCATTTTCCACTTGTTCATTTATTATTTATTGAAAATTGGGGCTAATTACCTACCTCCAAGAATTGCTGTGAGAATAAAATAATATTTTTGAAGCGCTTTGCAAACTTTAAAGTGTCACATAAATTCTACTTCTTTTTTTCTTCTTTCCATCTTTTTTTTAGGTTTTTGCAAGACAATGGGGTTAAGTGGCTTGCCCAAGACCACACAGCTAGGTGATTATTAATATTTGAGGCCAGATTTGAACTCAGGTACTCCTGACTCCAGGGCCAGTGCTCTATCCACTGTGCCACCTAGCTGCCCCTCCACCTTCTTTCTCTATCATTGTGGTTCAATTATTTTTCAGTTATGTTTGAGTTGTTATTACCATATTTGGGGTTTTCTATGTAAAGAATAATGAAGTTGTTTGCCATTTCATTCTCTAACTCATTTTACAGATGAGAAAATCAAGGCAAACAGGGTTACACAACTTGCCCAGTTACTTAGTGTCTGAGGTTGAATTTTGGTTCAGTTCCTCCTGACTCCAGGAGTAGTGTTCTATTCACTGTGTGTGATCCAGCTATCCTATGACACTATTACTTTAATTCAAACTAGGTCAAATGACTGAATCCAAAGAATAGTCAACTGTGGGACATCAATTTGGAAGACCACCCAGGAATATTTTTTCCTTTGATAATCTTATTGATGTGGGTGGCTAGGTGGCGCAGTGGATAGAGCACTGGCTTTGGAGTCAGGAGTACCTGAGTTCAAATGCGACCTCAGACACTTAATAATTACCTAGCTATGTGGCCTTGGGCAAGCCACTTAACCCCATTGCCTAGCAAAATCTAAAAAAAAAAAAGAAGAAGAAGATAATCTTATCGATGACCTGAGTGAAGGGTTAGATGGTGGGCTTTTGAACATGATAAAAAGCTAACATTGGATGACAGTAAGAAAATCACAAAGATCTTGACAAACTAGAACATCATGCTAGGTCAAATAAGATGAAATTCAATAGAGATAAGTGTCAAGTCTTACACTGGGTTCAAAAATTTCATCTTTAGATAAAAAAAGATGAGGACTTCATCACATTTTGATAAGGTGGAATTAGATCATTATTTAGTTAAAAAAATCTGGGGATTAAGTGAAGTGTCTGCTTATATGAATAGCATGTTTTTAGAAGTTAAGAGATATAGTGTCCAGGCCTAGAGAGGTGAGCCTACTAGATTTTGCACTGATCACACTATATAAAATAGTGGTCAGAAACAGGTTTGATCTTTGGTTCTGCTATTCGCCACTTTAAATTTACCTTGCCTTGCTGGGATTCAGTTTTTTCAACTGAAGGTGTCTCTTAAGTTCAATTCATCTCAAAAAGAAATAATGCCATGATCCTGTTCTATAACTTCATAGTTTCTCTATTCTGTCTTCACCTGTAGTCAGTGTCTCTTTTGTTCTTGTGACAGTTTTTGATGAAAGTGCTACTATGGTGAATGAGCAGACTAAGCTCTTCAGACTGACTAAACAATTCTTCTTAGTTCATTCATCATATAAAAACAATGATCATTATTTATTCATTTCAATGAGAAAACTTGGCAGTGGCTGTTGGCCTTCAGTTCAACTTTCCTTCCCAGTGAATTAGTTCAATCCAATAACCAACCAACCAACCATTTATCTTCTGTCTCCTATCTAGTGAATCACACTGGGCTCTGGTCTTTGCTCCCTCCTACATATGATTCTTCTAAGATTTGGAGCAGATTTCTAAGGCCCTGTTGGCTTGTGAATGGAAACCACAACGTCTGCTGAAATATCTGCGCCTTGAACTGGAAAACTTTCAAGGGAAGGTGGAAAACAGGCATGTGCCTCTCATTTGCAATCAGACAGGATGACAAACACCTCAGGAAGTTCCTTTCGTTTAAAAAAAGGGGAAAAAGAACCCACAAATAAACAAAATCTACTCCCTCATTTTACCTTCATTTTACCTCAACTCTCTGAATTCTCAGAATCCTAGAATAATAATGATAATAATAATAATAGCTAATACTTATGGTTTACAAAATACCATATGTATATTTAAAACAGTAAATGCTCACAGCTAGCCTTTAAAGTGAATTGTCAGATATCTCCATTTTATAGAGAAGGAAGCTGAGATAGAGATTATTGACACAGATCTAAGTTTCAGTGCTGGAATTCAAACTGAAAAATCCTCAAATGGATCTTTCTGGTCGTTAATATGAATGTTCTCAAACACAGAACTTATACTTAATACTAAATTCTTAATAAATATCTTTCCATATTTTCATTCATTTGCTCCATCTGTGCACATCCCAATGCATCCATGCCAGCCCATCCTATGTGATTCTTGTTTGACTACTTCCATCAGTTCTCTATAATGGGTCCAACAAATGGGCTAAAGGCCTTGCTTGATTTCTCTTTCTATTGTCAAAATATAAGGGAGGCACATGGACTCTTCTCTTATTGAGTACCACTGATTTTTAATTCTTCGGAAGTTATTACATTTCATGTTTCAAAAATAATAACATCATTTTAAGATTTACAAAAGACTTTACATATACTATCCCACTTGAATCTTATAATAACTGTGAGATAGGTGCTGTTATTCTTCCCATTTTTTAGATGATGAAACTGAGACAATAGAAATTAAATGATTTACCCAGGGTCATATAATTAGTAAGTTTACTGAGCAACATTTGATTTTGAATCTTCCTGCTTCCAAGTTCAGTGCAGTAAGGGAACAAAGGCCCTTGTATTAGGGAGAAATTTGGGGTCATTTAAGAAACTTTGTGATTTCTCATAGGTCTTGTAGAGCAACCATCTTTTTATGATTAATTCTGGGCTGTGCTTTTGCTGAAGACATACATTCCTGCTGATTATATGAATGTATGTGTGTATATACACACACACACACACACATATATATATGCATACATCTATACACAGATATAGTATATATACCTATATTTATATACATACATTTTATATAAGCACATGTAAAAAGTATATAAAGATAAACATTTCTATACATTATGTACCCATATATCTATACTTATCTATATCTAGCAAACACAGATCTTAAAAATAGTTGACATCTATATAGTGTTTAAAGGTTTGCAGAGAACTTCACAAGCATCCCATTTGAATCTCATAATAACTCTTTAAAATATTTATTTTATCATTACCTCTTTATAGCTCAGTTAAGTGAGGTCTATAATCTCACGACTAAGTGAGGTAGAATCTGAACTCAGGTCTTCTTCCTCCAGATCCAGTGCACTTTCTCCTTGGAAAGGACATCCTTCTCAATCTCATACTTCTAGAATTACTCAGATTTTTGCCTCTTTTCTTGGTCTTTGAAGAGATGGCTGCCTTATTTGCCCATAACAGGTTTTTATGTCACTGTTCAGTCATTTCCAAACCATGTCAGTGCCCATATAACATTTGCCCTCTTCCCACTTTTCTATATGCTTTTTATGTATTCGCTTCCTCCCTTAGAATGGAAGCCTCTCAAAAGCAGTGACTGCTTTATTAACTTGAATTTGTAACCTTGTCTTATAGCACATTGCTTGGCACATGATAAGTACTTAATAAATTCTATCACTGATTTACACTATTCTCTGGTACTTCTTACTGGTTAAGCACAAAAAAATTGTTATGATTCATCGAGCAGCTAGTTATACCCAAAGGACACATATGGAATATTTGAAAAAAGGTATAACCTGTTTTATATGTTAAGGATTTCAGAATTAGTGTAGTTCCCACTGCCTTGCATAATTCAAGCACTCAAATAGTAATAGATACTCCCCCAAAATACTTGCAGTAATTAATTGAGGATTATTGAATGATGAGTTCTTTCTTAGGTAATTTATATTTTCCACTTTATCTAACATTAGGTTATTGGGTTCCATTATTTAAATCAGTACCAGATGGTTTTAATAACTGTTGCTTTATGATATAGTTTGATGTCTAAAAATGCTATTTCCCCCTTCATTCCTGCCTGTTTTCATCATTTCCCTCCACATTCTAGATTTTTTTGGTTTTCCAAATGAATTTTGTTATTATCTTATCAAGTTCTATAAAATATGCCCTTGGTAACTTGCCCGGTATAATGTTAAAAGACTATTGTCATTTTGACTATACTAGATCAACCCAGCCACAAGCACTGACTATTTCTTAGACATTTAAATTGTTCTTTATTTCTTTAAGAAGCACATTTTCAATTGAATCTATAAAAATACTTTGTATGCTATGGTAGTTAATCCCCAGATACTTTATACGTTAATAGTTATTTGTATTTTCTCTTTCTCTTTGTTATTTCTCTTATTGTTTTTTATATCTAGTTATTATGTAGAAATTCAGTTGATTTTGTAGCCTATAACTTTGCTGAAGCTGTTAGAGATCTCAATTAGTAGTATCTGCTGATTCATTAGATTTTTCCATGTATAAGATCATATCATCAGTAAATAAGTATAGTTTTATTTCTTCTTTATATATTTATGCTTTCTTAGTAATATTCTTTACTTTTATATCTATTGCTTTAAAGTTCTCTGATCTATTAAATATCCATTTCTCCCTTGAATCATTATAATCATTTTTTTGGTAATTCTTTGCAGTAATCCTAGTTCTTTAATTTCTGGACTAACATTTCAAGCCTTCTGCTCCTTATTTGAAGTGTGGAAGCTGCTTAAATAATATGTGATCCTGACTGTGGCTCCATGATATTTGAATTGTTTCTTTCTGACTGCTTGTAATATTTTATACTTGATATGGGAGCTCTGAAATGTAGTCATAATATTCCTGGAAGCTTTCATTTTGATATTTCTTTCAGGAGATTATCAGTGGATTCTTTCTATTTCTCTCAGTTTCTAATTATTTTCTGAATCTAAGTTATAAAGGCATTTTTTCTTGATAATTTCTTTAAATATGATGTCTAGGCTGTTTTTTTTGATCATGCCTTTCCAATAGTTACATAATTCTTAAATTCTCTCCTTTATTTTCTAGGTCAGTTGTTTTTCTGACAGTTCACATTTTCTTCTATTTTTGAATTTGTTTTCTTGTTTCTTAATGTTTCATGGAGTCAACAGCTTCTTCTTGCCAACATATAATTTTTGAGAATTATTTTCTTCAATGTGTTCTTGTTCTTCTTTCCCCATTTGATGTAATCTATTTTTAAGGTACTATTTTTCAGTATTTTTGTGCCTCTTTTTACCAAGCTATTAATTTTCTTTTCATAATTTTTTTGCATCGCTCTCATTTTACCCCCAATTTTTCCATTTATATTCTTTTTTCTTTCTTTAATGCTTCCAGGGATTTTTGTTGTGCTTGTTCCCGTTTAACATATTTCTTTGTGGCTTTGGTTCTAGCTGTTTTTTTGTTTGCTCACCTCTTTCTTTCCTGTCATTGTAATAGCTTTTTTATGTTCAAATTCTTTTTTTTTCCACTTGCTCATTTTCCCAGATTATTTCTTGACTTTGAACTTTATATTTAAATTGAGCCCTGCTTACCTTGGGGGAAGAAGCACTCTTTCAGGCTTTAGACTTTTTTTTGTGTTGCTGTTTTCAGTGTTTCAAAGGTGGTGTGATTCAGGGAGAGGTTTGGTCACTATTCTCTTACTATTCTCTTATGCTCTGGTCTTTTGCCAGGAAGCATCCTTGCTACCTTTCAGCTGCAAGCATTAATACTTCTCTTGGCCTTGGAACTGAGACCAAATCCCCTTCTCTCCAAAAACCACAAGTGCCATTGCTCCACCTTGACTTGGAATTGTAGAGACCCTGAATCTTTATGATCAACCCTGAAGTATACCTCTCTGCCCTGGAACTCTATATGGGAATGGGGTTACCAATTAGTGCCAACTTTATCCAATGCCATTAAAGGGTTTCCTAAAATCTCTTTCTCACCAGTTTTCTGATCCCCTTACTATCTCTGGGCTGATAACTTCCAATGCCTACTGCTGGTGCTTCTGTATATACTCTAGGCCAGCCCTGATCCTAGATTTTTTTCCTGCTCACCTCTTAAGTTGTCATTGACTGGAATATTGTCTCATCCTAATCTTCTGTTAATTCTGTTCCTTCACAGTTTGCTTTGAAGCATTATTTTAAAGTTGTTTGGAGGCAAATATTGGAAGAGTTTGTCCCAGTTGTTGCCTGTAATCTACCATTTTGACTCTTTATGCTTTTAATTTCATTCTCTTGGCTCATTGTTGTTGCTAGCATTTCTAGAACTATATCAAATAATAGTGGGGAGAGTGGATACTCTTACTTAGTATTTTATTTATGGGAAAAGGTTCTAGTGTATACTCATTACATAATTTTTTAAAATTTTAAATGGATGCTTTCTGCCCCACTCTGCATATATTTTGTTGGGATTTTAGAATAAGCAAATGTTGGGTTTTGTTAAAGACTTTTTCCTCCAACTATTAAGATAAGTCCTATATTGTTTTGGATATTTTGATTTTTAAGATGATTAATCATTTTCATTCTTTTTCTAGTGCTGAATCATTCATCCATTATTGATATAAATCCTAATTGGTCATAAGGAGTGATTCTTAAATAAACAACTGTAGTCCACTTAAAAAGATTTGTTTAAAATTTTTTGAATTGATATCAGTTAACAATATTGTTCTACAGTTTTTCTTTCTGCATTTTATCTTTTAGATCTTTAGGTATTAGGACTGCCTTATAAAAGGATTCTTGTAGAGTGCTTTTCTTTTTCAATTTTTGGGATTAATTTGTGTAATATCAGTATTAATTTTATTTCAAAAGTTTGATAGAATTCTCATATGAATCCATCAGGACCAGAAGATTCCTTCTACCCACCCATCTTGGTAGTTCCTGCTGTCCTCATGGGTCCTTAAATTATGATCATAGGGTATTTTAACTTTTATCCTAGTTCTACTCACTCACCAAAGAGGCCTCCATAACAGTAGCTTCATACCAGAAGACTGAGATTCATTGATGCCTGTTAGTAGTAGAACTACTTAATTCTTGACTGTTGTGAAAAATCACACAAGATAATAAATAGGGATTCACAGGTAGGGCTTATTAGGAAGTCTAAGATCTTTCCATTTACAATTGGAAGGGACCTTAGAAATCATTTAGCTAAGACCCCTGATTATAATGATTATACTATACATCTATAGTATAGAGGAAACTGAGACTCAGAATGAGTGAGGGACTTGTATCATATAGGTAGTATCAGAATTTTGATTTACCTTCATGTCTTCTGATTTCAAAGTCTAGGTTTGAGTTGCCTAAAAGTTGGATATGAAAAAAATGACTAATAGGTCCATACCTATACCCTGAACAAACCCATTTCCTCTTTTTCCTGACTCCTGGCCTATATCATCAAGAAATAAGCTTCTTTGCCTATAATCTTAGTTTCTACTAAATTTAGTTGAATTTCAAAATGTTTTCAGTTGAACAATTGATTTTTATCAGTATGAACATCCATATATTCAGGTACTTGGATCCTTGCCCCATCTTTCTAACCTATGGGCAGTGGGCACATGGCCTGATGGAAGCCATTCTGCCCAAGGGACTACAGAACTGAAATGCTTGAGATTCCATAGTGAACACTTGGAATGTCATCTAACCCCACCCATTACTTTAAAGAAGGTATTCAGAAAGTCAGTTAAAGAATAAATTGTCCATTGATGCAAATAGAATTTGGAAGTGGCCTCAGAAGTGATCTAGCTCCTTCAACATCTTTTCAGATCCTGGGAAGATAAGTTACTGGCATTGTGTGTGTGTGTATCTATATCTATATCTATATCTATATCTATATCTATATCTATATCTATATCTATGTCTATGTCTATGTCTATGTCTATGTCTATGTCTATATCTATATCATCTAGGTATATATATATATATATACCTCATCCATCTCACAAAGGTACTATGAGGAAAGTATTTTGCATATATTGAAATAATAGAAGTGAAAGTTGTTTTTATTATTATTTTTATTATTATCTACTGTTCCCTATTCAATGGCCTTCACAAATGGCCATTGAATAGGGAACAGTGGATATAATAATGGATGGATTCTCAGGATTCCCTGCTGTTAGGTATAAGTTTGGGGAGTTCTGGCTGTCCTCTTTTCTTCATTACAGTGCTTATAAGTTTACTTTAATCCCATAAATCCTCCCCCCAATATTTGGAGTATTATCTAAGATAATCTATTTTCTGAGGGTTCTCTCTGTGTTTCTTAAGGTATTTGCATTGGATCATGATCTACAGAGATATCCCATATGTACATCAAATGTCGAATGCAAAAAGAGTGTATAAAATATTAATTTCCTTTCTTCTCTCAAGGGAGACCTACAAAAGGGCCAAGGTCTGAGCCCTAGGAAGTCCCCAGAGGTTGTGTCCAGAAGCCACTGTCTTTTCCATTGGGAGTCAGAGAGAGAGAGAGAGAAGGAGAGACAAAGTGTGAAAAGAAAAGCAGCCCATCTGGTCCATCCAGTCACCAAGGATCCATCACAACTCTTTGGAGAATGTTCTTCACCTCTTAATGTAAGTGTAGTTTGTTCTTGTCCCTAGGTTGCTACCTGATCTGAGAGCTCTGCTGTTGGGGTGTGTGTCATAGATGTAATGCCTGATCCTTTTCAGGGATAATACCATTCTCATTTCAAACTAGTTTTCTAGAAAGACTGGGAGCTTTGGAGTCAGAGATTCTGAGTTCTAGTGTCAACCCTGTTACTTAAGTGACTTCAGGAAAGTGAAAATTCTTCTGGACCTCAAAATCATGAAATGTGGATGCTAGACTCAATGTCTTCTGAAGATTTCTTTAGCTCCCTATGGCTTAATCTCTTTAAATGATACTCATACCCTCCCATTTCACATCAACTTTTCTTGGCAGATGTGATATGAGAGGGAAGGGTTTGTAACACCAACATCTAATGGGAAGATGGTGGATCTGTTGGAATTGGAAAAGTAATAGTGAAAATAATTTCTTTGTGAATACCACCCCTTCCTTCCTTCTCTTCTTGCCCTTTCCTATCTTCTAGTCTTTAGGATTCTTGACTCTTGACTAGACTTGGTGCTGAAAGCCTAGAATGGAGTAGCCAAAGGGGCTTTGCAAGAACTATGAAGAGGTGACCTTTTGCTGGAAGCTATGATGATTCCTAAGGTCCTTTGGAGCAGCTTTATGGAATTATGAAGAACTGAGTTTGAATCCTGCCTCAGGGCTAGTCATCTAAACTACTCCAACCTCACTGTCTTTATTTATAAAACCATGTTTTGTTACAAGAACAAATAAGATGAAATTTGTGAAGCATTATGCAAATCTTAAAGGTCCATATAAATGCTATTGTTGTAATACATCTAGAGCTGTTCTTGCTTGAGCTAAGGAATCTATTTCATTTGAACCAGAGAGGATCCGAATTTCATTATTCTAGGGAGGTTCCAACGATTCAGGAAACTCAAGATTTGGGGTGATTCTAAACCTATAACTAGACTAGATAATCTTGTAGCCCTTTGGTTTGAGCTCACCCTGTACTTATGGTTTTGATGCCTCTAGAGCACATTGATTTCAGTCTTCTTTGAACCTTTATAGTACATGACTGGGAGGGCAGATCAAAGAAATCATATAATCCTAAAATTTGAATAAATAGATTTTCATGAGGAAAAACTTTCTTTTTTTTTTAAGGTTTTTCAAGACAAATGGGGTTAAGTGGCTTGCCCAAGGTCACACAGCTAGGTAATTATTAAGTGTCTGAGACCGGATTTGAACTCAGGTACTCCTGACTCCAGGGCTGGTGCTCTATCCATTGCACCACCTAGCTGACCCAGGGGAAAAAACTTTCTTGTTCATTCAGTTAGGTTGTAAATTTTTTGAAGGAAGGGACCATCTGGTTTATTTTTGTCTCTTTCACCAGTGACTGAGCTGATGGAAATAGTCCATGATCAATAAATAACTCTAATGAATGGAGGCTGGAATTGTAGTTTGCAACACATTGTCCTCCCAACAACACTGTGAAGACAATTGTCCAAATATTATCAGTCCCATTTTATAGATGAGGAAATTAAGGTTCAACAAAATAGAGGTATTTACCTTTGACTTTGCCTAGCCAATGTTTGAAAGAATCAGGAATTCTAATTCAGATTTTTTGACTTAATGCTCAATCCGCTCAACCATATGGCCTTTCCTTTGGGTGGGGTATGTATGTGTATGGTGGTTGGGGTGTCACATTCCTCTCTGCTTACTATTTTGAAAAACTCCCATTACATCTCTTCCTGGTGATTATTAATAGTAAAATGTTTGGCAATGCCTTTATGGTTGTGAATGATTTGTAGGGATATTTTGTATGTTTTTGGTTCCCTAGTGTTCAAGACCAAGTAGGAACTTAGTTTTAGCCCTTCATAGTATAAATTTTATATATTAATAATTCATAGCTGTTTAACCACTAACCAAATGCAAGGTTTCTCTATTACAGTTGGAGTCTTCAAACATTATTTGTCTATAAATCACTCTGCTTTACCTTTCAAAGACAATCAGTCTTTGCAGTCCTTCCTCCCTACCCCCAACATGGCCAGTCACAAGAGTGAATCATTTGTGTTGTTTTAAAAATAAACTTGAATCCATATTTTTCTTAGAGAAACAGTGGGGGTTAGTGGATAAAAAAGTGGACTTAGGGTCAAGATGATGGTTTCTAATCTGGCCCTGAAACTCACTAGGTTTTTGAAAGCATCCAAGTCACTAAGTCTCTCTGTGAACCTTAAGCAGTTTTCAAAAATTATGTTATAGATATGTGGGTATTCACACTGGTAAAAAAGAGCTCCTAAATCAAGGCATGCTCTTGTTTTAAGGATTAGTAAAATTCAGGTCTATGCCTTAGACCAACAGGTCATATCATAGATCTCACCCATAATTTTCTTTTATCTAAGGTTGAAAGAATATCACTTTGACTTTAGAGAATAAACTTACTAGATTCTCCTTTATTTAGCTTTTGTAGTTTTTATTTTCATAGGACCATAGGATTGTGGGACTAGAAAGTATTTTTACTATCATTCAAGCCAATCATTTTGTTTTACAGATGAGAAAACTGAGACACAAAGGGAAGAAATGATTGGCTTAGAGTCAATAAATAAGTAAGTTAGAAAGACAGTGACTGAACTGGGATTCAAATTTGTTCACTTGGTATGGATACTAAAGCTTCTATGGGATGGGATAAGATGTAGGAGTCAATTAGAGCATGGACCTAACATTTATAAACCCAGGCACAGAAGTCCCAGTCTTTCCCTGTCTCTCTTTAGGCTCTCTTCTTATTATACAATATCAAAATGGCTCATAAAATTTCTCAGAGGAGCACCACTGTCAACCTTAATTAATCCTCTAAAATTTTTCAACTGTAAACCAGTTTTATTTCATTTATTGAAAACTGTCTTCTTAAAAGCCAACAGTGAGTAGTAGCCTAGAAATGATTTCTTTTCCATGAAAGGCCTTTAAGAGATTTTGGATGTGACTCTCTGGCTTTGAAGTTTCCAGGAGGGAAGTATTAAAAAACAAGCTTGGCCTGGGGTGGTAACAGCTTTGTATGTTTTGACAACCTTAAAGGGATGTGGGAATTGTTTCCAATTATTGGGGACAGATCCGATTCTCTGCTCATTGCAAAATGGATTATGGTAGAGATGATCATGAGACAATATGATAAAATTGCTGAACAAACCTCAACATCAGAGATTGTAGAAATTCTACTGGTTAGGCTATTGTTTAGACTTGGAGAATTGTTTAGACAAGATCAGAATCCAGAACCCATCATTTAGAGAACAGAGAGTTATTGTGGTTGTATTGTTACAGTTAGAAAGAAGAAATACAACAAAGATATTGAAGGATATATATAGATGAAATCCCATTAAATACTGGAAGTAAATAAAAAAGTGAAATTCAGTGTAATAGTTGTTAAGGATAGATGGACACGATTGTTAAGTGTGACAGCCAAGGCCAGATGATTCATGATCAATGGGTGGTGCAGAGGATAGTTACACTGGACTTGGGATCAGGAAGTCTTATGTCCATGAGTTCAAATATGTCCTCAGACACTTACTAGGTGTGTTACCCTTGGCAAATCACTTAACTCTGTATACCACAGTTTCCTTATTTGTAAAATAAGCTGGAGAATGAAATGGCAAACCACTCCAGATTCTTTGTCACAAAATCCCCAAATGAGTCATGAAGAGTTGAAATGACCAAACAATGGTAAGTTGGGGTGAAGAATCTTAAATCTGAATATGGATGACACTGATAAGCTAGAATAGGTTCAAAGAACATGGCCCAGCTTGGTAAAAGACTTTGAGTTCATATCAGATAAGGATTAATTTAGTGAAAAGATCTGTAGCAGGTCTTGGGGTTTGGGACTGGGGCAGGAAGGGAAGAGATAGAATGATCATGGATCTCTTCAGATATTTTAAGGGCTATCATGGGGAAATAGGATTATACTTATTTTTTTGGTCTTAGAGAGCAAAGATAGGCATGATGGGAAATTGAAAAGATGTATATTTAAGCCTATTGGGAAAACAACTTATCATTTAAAAGTTATTGTCATGTTTCCACTTAAAGACTGAGGATTAGGATAGAAAATTTCATTTATAGAAGTGTATTCAGTAAGCCTCAGGTAAAAACAATTGTCTCAGGAATCTTGGCCAGAATCCTAGAACTGTCTCTTAAAATCTACTTTGGGGGTAAAAACTAACTCAAACTGCACCAGCAGCATCTTGAGGCACAACAACCCTGCTTGTGGTGTGGGAGAAGTCTGCTCTACAGTACTATCTAAAAGTGAAATGGATGGTTTCAAGAGATGATGGAATACCTTCTTTAAAGATTTCCAATAGAGAATGGGTGACCACTTGTGGCAGCTGTTCTAGTGTGTTCTACTATGTCATGTGGGCTAGATGGCGTCAAAATTCCTTCTGGCTATCAAATTCTGTGGTTTTGGGATTCATCTAGAAAGTTCTTCTGCAATTATAAAACATGAAGGAGAAACCAGTGCATTCCCCAGAGACTCACTCTAAACAGCTTGGGAAGTAGAATACAGGTTAAGGTCTTCATCAGACAGAGAGTGTCAACCATTCTGCCAGGTTCTGATCAAGGCATCATCATAGCCATAGAAAAGTCCAGAATTATGATTTTTCAATCTTTCTTGAATATACAGACATATTGAACCTCACTTGGTACATACAAAAATGACCTAGATCCTATGGAATTTCATAAAGGGATCAGGGATGCACTCCCTTATGTTAAGCAAAAATTGGTCTTTCTTTAATGTTAGAAAGAAGGAACCTAAGTGACTTTCAAATCTAACCCATTTGGGGGGGGGGGGATTACAACTCACTGGACAAGTAGCCTACTAGGTTATATTTATTATTTATTTATTTATTTGGGGTTTTTTTTTTTTTAGGTTTTTGGCAAGGCAAATGGGGTTAAGTGGCTTGCCCAAGGCCACACGGCTAGGTAATTATTAAGTGTCTGAGACCGGATTTGAACCCAGGTACTCCTGACTCCAAGGCTGGTGCTTTATCCACTATGCCACCTAGCCGCCCCATGCCTACTAGGTTTTGCTCTGGTTATAGGGACGGCTTTCTTCATGACAAGCCTACATCTGCCACTTTCAGCTTTCAGCCTGGTTCTGTCTTATAGTTCTATCATCTGGGCTCTTAGAGAAGTTTGTTCTCTCTCTGCTATTAGATCATTGCCTTCTTTCTCAGGATTGTTATGAGTCTCAGTTTTCTCATTGGTGAACTGGACAGTTTAATATCACCTAACTCATGGGATTTTTTTTTTTTTTTGGAAATCAAATGAGATTATATATATATATATATATATATATATATATATATATATATATATATATTGTTGAACCTTAATGTGTTTTATACATGTGAACTGCTTTTCTATTTCTTATTATTTTGACCTTTGATCCAAGATTTCCCCCTGCTCTATCACCTCTAATGGTTTCCCTGCCTAATAAATACTACTACTACTACTACTACTACTACTACTACTACTACTACTACTACTACTACTATTAATAATACCACATTATACATAAAAGCCCATAGAATTATAGATTTTGAGCTGGGAGTCATTGAGTCAAATCCTCTCTTTTTACAGAAAGGGAAACTAAGGTTCAGAGTTTAATTGAATTGCTCATGATCATATAATTAGTAAGTGTCTGAGCTTAGATTTGAATCCACATCTTTCTAGCTTCTCATTCAGAACCCTATCCACTATACTATGCTGCCTTAAAGGGACATAATTCTATCTTCAGCAGAAACTCCCATAGAAGATAATTAAGTCTTCCTCCCACATCTGCTGTTTACCATAGGCAACCTTATTACTAATAGTTGACAAACAGGGCTGACATCTGGAAAAAGGTGGGTATGTTTCCAATGAAATAGGGTGATGGTAGTGATGACTAGAGAGTCTCTGCACCCCAACTTTCAGAATTTTCCCCTCCCATAGTAATAGTTATAATGCTATTACTCCCAAGGATGTTGCCTCCTTTTCTAAGGGCCTGTCTCTCCTCCTCAAACCCTAGCTGTCTGAATGATAGATTGTCCTATCTCCTGCCACAACCATGTCCATAGTTACACTGTCATCTGCATTGCTGTCTCTCCTTCCCATCAGACAGTTCTCTGTGTTGTCTTGCCTACTTTCCCCTCTAACTCCTTCAGATCATTCTCTATGCCACTATGGCTACCATTGTTACTCTGTCTGACACCTATTCCCCTGAAATTGGTTTTGCCCCTCATTATACCTCTGTCCAAAGACAAATGGGAGGAGCCCAAGGAGAGTCTGTCACCCTTGGAAACTGCCCAGTGACCTGACAGACGGAGAATGAATGCAACTGGCCTGTTTTACAGAGGTTGCCCTCCTTTGCCAACTCCTAGCTCTGGAGAAGCCTCCTTAGATTATTCAACCTAGGCTCAAAGGTTTTAAGTTAAATAGAGCCCAGGTATGGCCTTGGGCACTAAGCTGACCTAGGTGACTCTACCACGTGGCCTGTAGGTCCATTCCCCATTCTGGCCATTCAAAGAAATGTTGAAGGAACCTATCATTTCATGAGACTGTTCCCTTACCCACAAGGGTGAAGAAACAAGTAGCAATAGCAACAAGAAGTGAATGCTTCTATTCACTGTTTGCATTAAGTTTGCCCAACGATGGGGAAAGGAATGTTTGGAAGAAGGGGACAAGATGGTAGGGAGTCTCATCTGGCTTGTATGGAGCCTGGGTTTTCCTCTTGTACCTCTACCTCCTCTCCCAGCCCCCCCATCTCTGAAATGGTCAGACTCAGACAGTGGTATGAGTCTAGAGTCCTTCTCTTAATTCCATCAGAGAACCCCACCGCCTGTCTCTCATTTGGGGTTTCTAAATTACAAAATGATGGCACACTCGAGCTCCAAGAATAACCGGGCACATGGACAGAAGGCAGCCATTCTGAAAGTGGGGCCAAGTGAGAATGATTAAGAAAGGGCGCCTGTGCAGAAGCATCTGTTCCACAAATGCAAGGCCTTTGGGGCTGGGGGTGGGGATGGAGGGGAGGAGAGATGGCTCCATGAGGGGCAGTAGCTGGAGGTTTTATGCACATTACAACATAGTATCCAGGCCTAGAAATCTGAAAAACAGACTCGGAGTCCTGGATCTCCATTCGCTAACTGTGAGACCTTGTGGTCAAGATGCTTCACGACTCTCTTGGCCATAATTCCTTCATCTTTAATATGAGGCATTTGGAATAGAAGATCTTTATGATTCCTTTCAGCGCCAACATTCTATGACCTCATCTCTGAGTCAACCAGAGGCAAAGTGGTGCATGCTCCATGAAGTGTATCAGAGTATACAAAGGGAACTTTACCTCCTTTTTTTCTTTACTTCTCAATTATACATAATAAATACTTAATAAATAATTTTTCATTCTTGGATTCATTCCCTCATCATCACTAGGCTCAAATG
Organism: Macrotis lagotis; assembly: GCF_037893015.1. Classification (NCBI taxonomy): domain Eukaryota; kingdom Metazoa; phylum Chordata; class Mammalia; order Peramelemorphia; family Peramelidae; genus Macrotis; species Macrotis lagotis. The sequence goes on from NC_133659.1 coordinate 54,533,028, forward strand.
TGATAATAAACAAGGAAGCATCTTACAGATTGGAATGTGTTATTATTAGAAATAAAGAGGCATCTAGTTGGAGATTGTACTGGTTGAAATTATTTTCCAGTTCTCTTCTCCATAACATCCTCAAAGAAGTATTTAGCACAAAGCCTGAAATGTGATAAGAGATTACATAGCAATTGTTGATTGCTTGATAATTGGGATCTCTATAGCCCCCAGAGGTTTTGATGCCCAAAGATTTGGACCTGATATTCTATAGGTCAGCTAGGGGTGGTCAATTGACTTGATTATGGTCTGGATTGTGAGTTTGACTCCAAGAAAAAAAGGAAAGGAGGGGAATACATGATTATTTAATTGTCTTCTATGTGCCACCTAGATTTACAAATAATATCATTTGATCCTCACAACCCTGTTAGGCAGGTGATCTGATCTTCATTTTTCAGTTGAAGAAACTGAGGCAGTCAGAGATTGGGTGACTTGTCTAGGAACACACAGACAATAAATTTCAGTGATTAGATTTGAATTCAGGTTTTCCTGGCTCCCGGACCAACACTCTATTTTGCCACCCAGTTAAGGCTCTTAACCTCATGGTCACCTGTTTTTATTATCTTTTAAATATAAAGCTAGATAGTTCAGCAGATACAATCCTAGAAGTCAGGAAGACCAGATACTAGCTAGCCATGTGACCCTGGACAAGTCACTTTATATTAGTTTGCCTTAATCCACTAAAGAAAGAAATGGAAAACCTTTCTAGTATCTTTGTCAAGAAAACCTCATAGATGCTCTTGGCATGTTATCGTCCACTTGGTTGTGAGAAGCTGCGGATGACAACAATAACAATCTTACTGAGTTTTTTTCCTCTTGCCTTTTTGTTTCTTCTACCCTGAGAACTAGGAAGATAAGAATACAGAACTCTCTGAACAAATTCTACTACCAAATACAGCCCAGAGTCTTGTATCTGAATTGATTTGGCTCAATTCCAGTTTAGAAACATGAAAATCTGGATACTGACGTAATGTGTCTGGACTTTTTCTGACTTAGAAGCAGCTGGAGAGTTGGACATAGTGGGGAGCCACTCTATTATGTCATACAGACTAACCATAATGATAGTTCTTCAACTGGAGAGGCAGAGCTGGAATGAAGTGGGAGGGGATGGAGAGACCTGTCAGGTAAGAAGGCAAAAAAGATCAGGGACCTAGAACAATCTGGGGAAAAGGAGAATCAAATGACCATGATTAGTCAATAGAATTTCTCAATCAATTCTAACAAGGCTACTTTCCTGCCCAAAGTTTGAGGATTTCCTTAATACCTTTTTTGAAAAATTAATTTTATTTTTAATTTGTGGAATAAAATAAGCATTTCTATAACATAGTATAATAAAAAGATGATTAGCCATGAAACTGCAAATCTATCATATACAAGTTGATATTTCTTTAAATACATAATTATTAAATTATTAAATGCTATTTCCTTAAATAATGATAATATAATCTAAGATTTAAAGCCCTCCACAATATAATTCTTCTAATCTGCCTTTCTGGTTCTATTTCATTTATTCTTCTTCTTCTCCTTCACCATGATCCAGACAAAGTGGGCTTGTTTCCATCACTGCCTCATTCACATCAGTCTGTAAAATGGTTTCTCTTTATCTTTACTCCTTAAAATTATTTTCTCCCTTGAAGGTTCAACCTAGGTGCCATGTTTTCTGTGAAAGTTTCTTTACCTACCCTAAATGAAAGTAGTGTCTTTCTCCTCAAATATGCCTATAACAGTTTGTTTTGATCTCCCTTTTGAATCTGTCAATAATTAATTAAAATAATTTATTAAGGCTTCCTATATGCCAGACATTATGGCAAGTATCTATCATATTATTACATATCTTTATTTGTGCATTTGTCATATTCCTTCCCCAAACTCCTTTTTAGATTGTAAGCAACAATCTATATAGGAGAAGCAAAGTAGATGAAGAAGGCATTGTCCAGAGTCTGACATGTAGTTCAATAGGTATCTTATTGAGTTGGCCCATCAGTATATACATTTATCTTGGATACATACCATAAATAGACAGTGAACTTAGCTATGCAAATAGAGACAAATTTTTGAGCACCAGCAATATGCAAAGGCACTGTGTTTACAAGAAAATATAAAACATGACCCCCCTGCCCTCAAGATGCTTACAAACTTGTTAGGGAAATCTCTTTCTAAGGACTTTTCTTAGCTTTAACATTTTATGATTTGGGAAATTTGGGAACCTTTCATAAAGTCACTGTCCCTGTAAAAAAGAACACTATATTTAGAGTCATAAAAGATGGGTTTGAGTTCCAACTTTTTAGTTACTAGCCATGTGAGCTTGAATAACTTATAGCTCTATTTTTGGCCTCAATTTCTACATATGTTACATTAGGAAGTATGATTGGATGATTTCTAAGGTCCCCCCACACATGTTTTAACATGTACATATTGCCAAATTTAGAACATGGTTCCTGTTTCAGGATGCAAGGATCTTTGGATGGCAATCTATCTCAAAAGGCCTTTCAATTCTGGTGGCCTTTCCTTATTTCATTTTTTGATACCAGTGATGGAAAAGTTCTGACAGATATAAATACAGAGGGAATGATAGACCTAAGCAAAAATGTAATTTAGGTCAATTTTGTTATTATGATCTACCCTTTCTCATCAGTCCCTATCTTTTTACTTTGAATGGATGAAAAGCATTAATATAATATTCAGCATGTGCTAAGTGCTGGAGATATAAAGACAAAAGTGAGGAAGTCTTTGGTCTCAAGGAATTTATATTATAAGAAGAAATAGTATGGTATAGCAAAGGAAGGAAGTTTTGATATGAGAAAATACAAAGACTGTAAATAAACAATAGAGCAGTCAGTTGACATACCTTTTTCAGAGAAAATATTAGTGTTGATTTGATTACAGTTCTCAGAGTAAGAGTTGAAAGAGGGAGAGGTGTTGGGAGAAAGACATACAAATTGGTAGAGTAGACAATGACCAAGATAGTGACCTGGGATCAACCTGGGTTCAGGAAGTACAAACTTGAGTAGTTTAAGTCTTTCAGGGCATGTCCCTACAGATACAATTTGAATGATGAAATTTCAACACAAGTAGAGTGGGAAATTGCCAAGATGAAGAAAAATGGTTCAAGGAGAATTCTTTGCCTTGAATTCTAATAGAATTATAGAAAATTATGTAAAGGTCACTTAGGGAAAAAAACCACTTTTCAAAACATGAATATCATCATACTGCCCCTGGCTACATAGGGTCCTTTAGTGTGGAGCCCAACTTTATTTATCTTGGGCAATGGCCCATAGGCTGGTCCTGTCATGTGAAAAGGGGGGGGGGCTAGAATTGCTTTGCTTGGCCCTATAGTGGGTCTTAGATAAGAAGGAGGGAGATTTCAGTGAGGTGCAAGTGCAACGTCTGTTTTTAGCACAGATATGGTTACTGTATAATAAACTCCAAATGGAATGTTGTGGAAAAAAGTTTGATACTGTTCTTTGGAGGAGTCCAAGTTGCAATAATCACTTTATGAAGTAGATATCCTTATAGAAAGAAGGACAGTACATGTTTTATCTCTTTATCTAGGAAGATCTATGAGATAAATCATGGGGAAGTCTGAAAGAAAGAAAGTGAAGGGAAACTTCTTTCTTGTGAGATATTTCTTAACTCATGTTATAAAACATTATAAAGAGCATTCTATGAGGAGTCTGTAAGTAGTTGGCAAGTTGCAGTATATTCTGGAAAGTTTGCTTCCTGTGAGGGCTGAAGAGAGGATAATGAAAAAAAAAGAATAATATAACTTATTTCCTGAGAGACTGAATTAAATTCTTGTCTCGAAGAGAAATGTGAAGAGGATTTTGGAGAAATTTTAATCGGTATCTGGAATAAACTGAATGATGAATTGTTTCTGGAAGTGAAAAGAAGTCAGCTGCTTGTATGATGGAGATTTTGAGGTGATTATAGCTGTGATATTTTCATAGGTAAAATAATACAAATAATTATTGCTACTTTCATTTTACTATTGATTTCTTTTATTAATATTTACAATTACTACTCAATAGGAGACTAATGTATTATATATATTTATGTACTTAATACTAGAGAAGGAAGTTTCTTCTATTTTATTTAATAAATAATATGAATTGACTTGTAAGTTTGCAACAACTGATTAATTGATGATAAAGAGGTCACAATGTTATTAATTTGGGAAAAAACCCTTTCAAATATACCCTTGGATTTCTCTGGAACACAAAAAAAGATTAAATGTGAAAAAGGAATCAAGTGGGAAGTTGAGAGGTGACCTACAAGTGAGTAGAGTCAATTACTTTAATATGTGGGGGGAGCTAGTCTGGAATTTCTGCATTTTTTCCTGCCTTTTTCATAGCAATTTTCTCACAAAATCTAAATGCAAAATAATTGGATATCCTGAAAATAACATTGTCTGTTTTACCATCTCATTTTACTCATATTGACTATTACTTCATTGTTATTTTATAGATTTAATTATATTGATTAATTCAGAACAATTGATTTGATAAATATAAATTTTTGTTATCATTATTAAAAGTAGAAACTGAAAAGTTTAGAATATAATGTTTTGGACTGGAAATTTAGGACTTTTAAAGACATTATAAGTGAAAAAAGTACCAATAAAAATTGGGAGATTATGAGGCTACTTATAATTACATTTAACTGGAGAGTCAACTCGATATTTTGTGAATTATCCATTCCACTGGATCATTCAAAAATGTCAAATACTTTAATAGTAGGGAAAAATACCTGGGAAATGATTTACAGATTTCTTACTGAAAAGGAAAAAATGACCTAAATTAAAATGAAACATTCATTAGGTTTCCATGTCCAAAGAACCTATGAGATTTAAGAATTTATTTTTAGGGTTTGAATGTTACTATTGTGAATTTATAAGGAATTATGCTTCTATTGCCAAACCATCAAATAATCTTACTCATATTTATATGAATGAAGAGAAACAAAACAGAAGATCAGGAAAGACCTATACAAAAAGATGTTTTGAAGTCATTTGAAGATTGGAATTGAGAAATAAACGTAAATAAGTTTTAAAATATATGATCTGTAGTCTGACATGAATACCAGCATTGGCCTCTACAGAAATATTCAAGCCTTTTGTTTTATGTATAGATGCTGGCTTGAAAGTTTTAGGAGCAGCATGATACTCAGAATGATGGTCACCAGAAGATGATTGTCTTTATCAGTAGATGACTTAGGTATAGTGAGATTCTCTATCCCATTTAGGAACTGAAATTCTTGACTTTCAAGTATTTTCAAGTACAAGTAAATAATTCAAAGGTCTTTTCTATAAACCATGGAATAATCTTACTCATATTTATATGACTGAAGAGAAACAAATCAGAAGGTCAGGAAAGGCCAATGCAAAGAAAAATGTTTTGAAGTCATTTGGAAATTGGAGATTGAGAAAAAAATGTAAATAAGTTTTAAAAAATATGATCTGTAGTCTTACATGAGTACCAGGATTGGCCTGTATAGAAATATTCAAACTTTTTGTTTTATGTATAGATACTAGCTTGAAAGGTTTAGGGGCAGCATAATTCTAAAAATAGAAGTTGATTGTCTTTGTCTGTACATCATTTAGAAATTCTCTATCCCACTTATGAATTGAAATTTGTGACTTTCAATTACTTTCAAGTACAAGCAAATAATTCAAAGGCTATTTCTATGGAGTTAAATTTCATATTTGTAGTAATATAATCCCCTGACATCTTTTAACTAGTTTAAAGATGAGGGTAGTAGCATTGGCCAATTATGAATTTAAAATGTATCAGTAGCTAGAAAAAAGTAGAGAGGATGCCAATACTTTTTCTTGAAGGTATAGTTACTGTAAAAGGACCAGCATTTAAGAATACCCTAATGGACCAACTGATATAGCACATATTTTTTTTCCTTAGGTTTTTTGCAAGGCAAATGGGGATAAGTGGCTTACCTAAGGCCACATAGCTAGGTAATTACTAAGTGTCTGAGACCCGATTTGAACCCAGGTACTCCTGACTCCAGGGCCGGTGCTTTATCCACTGCGCCACTTAGTTGCCCTGCACATATTTTTTTAATCCATAAAGGGATGATGTAACTTTTAATTCAAAGTATATCTCTATCTCTATCTCTATCTCTATCTCTATCTCTATCTCTATCTCTATCTCTATCTCTATCTCTATCTCTATCTCTATCTCTCTCTATCTCTATATCATCTATATCTATATCATCTATACCTATACCTATACTTATATCTATATCTATATCTATATCTATATATCTATATCTATATCTATATCATCTATATCTATATCTATCTATCTATATATATATATTGCATCAATTGTTGCTTGGACCTTCTAATGACAATACTCAAAAAAGGAGTAAAAGCTAGATATGTGGTATCTAAAAATCAAAGTTCATATCAAATGGAAATATAGCCAAAAATGAAAATTTTACCAGAGAACATGCTAGCAATGTATGTTAATGAATCTTTCTTCATTAAACTGATCCTTTTTTCTCAGTTGTGTTTGAGTGATTGGTAGGAAGAAGAAGCAAATGTTTGATGAAGGACCACAAGAAGTTTTACAAGCTAAGAAACAAAATATTAATACTAAAGGACTCAACATAATCCCCAGGAGATATTCTAAGAGACAAAATAGAATACTAGGCACCATTATTATAATTTCCAAAAGTGCTGTCAAGAAGTGGTTATATGATAAGCAAGAGCCTATGTTCATCAGAGCTCTGTGTGATGACTTTGGAACAAGGGTCAAGAGAGAACATATTTTACTGACCCAGGAGGACTGCTCAGGTTACCAAGTGCATGCTCTTGTTTGTCCAAAATAAAGTGCTACCAACTTATTTGGATAGTATAAGCTTGAGCAAAACTTTGGAACTTGTCCTTTTGGTTTTTTTTTTTGTTTGTTTTTTTTTTGCAAGGCAAATGGGGTTAAGTGGCTTGCCCAAGGCCATACAGCTAGGTGATTATTAAGTGTCTGAGGCTGGATTTGAACTCAGATACTCCTGACTCCAGGGCCAGTGCTCTAGGCACTGTGCCACCTAGCCACCCCAGAATTTGTCTATCTCGATTGTCACTGGAAGGACATAGTAAGAACATAAGTCATGCTTTAGTAGTGACTGATTATTTCACAGATATGCATAGGCCAAAAAGCTTCAATGGTTATAAAAAGTATTGTGGACAGTGGATAGAGTATCAGCACTGGAGTCAGGAGGACCTGAGTTCGAATCCAGCCTCAGACATTTAATAATCACCTAGCTGTGTGACCTTGGGCAAGTCACTTAGCCTCGCTGCCTTGCAAAAAACAAACATAGAAACAAAAAAGTATTAAGGACAAAGTACATTTCAGTATAGTTTTTTCTGCAGGGATTCCTTCTGACCAAAATGCAGACTTTAAGTGCAAATTACTTTAAAGACACGTTAGTTCCTCCCCTCACCCTAGGTAGGTATAGGACAAAGTACATTTCAGTATAGTTTTTTCTGCAGGGATTCCTTCTGAACAAAATGGAGACTTTAAGTGCAAATTACTTTAAAGACACGTTAGTTCCTCCCCTCACCCTAGGTAGGTATAGGACAAAGTACATTTCAGTATAGTTTTTTCTGCAGGGATTCCTTCTGAACAAAATGGAGACTTTAAGTGCAAATTACTTTAAAGACACTTTAGTCCCTCCCCTCACCCTAGGTAGGTATTAAGATTTCAAGAATATCTTCCTCAAGTAGGCCCAGCACCTGAGAGTTTCAACTGAACATTTATGAACTTGTTGGGAATGCTAGATACGGAAAAGAAATCTCAACAAAGCCATATGTGATATTTCTAGTTCATGTATTAAAAATATAGAAATGAGCCTCATTTGGCAGAAATTATACTATAGGTTTTTCGACCACATATTTTTAATGATGAGGCATAAACCACACCTACCAAGTGGCATGCTTTGGAATCTTGGAGGATGAAAAGGAAGTAGCTACTCACAATCAACTCATTTTTTATTTTTTATTTTTAGTTGAGAGAGAACTTAAAGAAAGCATTCCAACTAGCTATGACTTCAGCTCCAAAAAATTCTAACAGAAATGAACAGTTTCCAAGTTAGTTATCCAAAACTACATGTAGGTAATAAAGTTTTACTGAAAAACTTTGGGATTCAAGGAACCCATATGCTTAGCTAATAGTTGGAGATATACAAATTTTCAAGTTGTTGAGAGCCTGGGCAAATTCTCAATGTATAAAATGACAGCAGAAAGTGATGATAGTATGATATGTCTATACAAACAATTCACAGAAACTTTCGATTGAAAAGCTGAGGAACAAATGGAAAGTAATGAACAATTAGTTAAGGGACTTCAAGGAAAAGAAATCATTTAGCATTTATATTTAGACAGTTAGTTACATATGGAAAAAATTCTTATAATTAGAGTGATTTACAATTGAAATGGATTTTCCCAGGAAGCAATTTTCTAATCACTGGTAGTTCTCAAGAAGAGGTTGAATGACCACTTGTTGGGGATGCTACAGGCAGAATTCATACTTGAGGTCAGTTTTGAACCAAAGGATCTGAATTCCCTTCCCATGCTAAAATTTCTGGATCTTGTGTCTACTGTCATTGCCTCCTGTTTTCACCCCAGATTCCTCAAAAAAAAGTTTCAATTTTGAATTCCATTTTCCCAAGACTGTGTCCACCTTTCAAAGTGATAGCTAGCTGAGTCAAGATACTATGTATCTTAAAGTGTTAAAAACTTCTATTTTTCTCTAGCTTGCTAAAATGTGGATTTTTATAAGACTCTTCTGGAACCAATGTCTTAACCCAAACAAGTGGGTGTGGTGGTAGGAAATATAAGCCATAGCTTGTGAATAGAAGAGATGTGTTGGACCTTCCGGTACCCCTTAAATGTTATTGCATATGTAGCTGCTTGTCCTATCTCCTTGGCCACAGTCCTGGCCTGCCATGAAATATCCAGCCTCCTAGATAGGTGGGAAGTTATGACCAATATAATTCTTCTTGGAAATAAAAGTTAGCTAATGAATCCAAAGAAATATAATCAGAAACACACGGTTGGGTGGGGGTGGAGGAGAGAGCAGGAAAGCAACAGGAAGAATAACAATTAATTCCTTTATTGCAAAACTCCTTCACTTTCCAGAGGGCTGGGCAAGGCTACAGAAGTCATAACATTACCATAGGCAGGGAGTCTGGCCCCGAGGAAGGAAATTTTTTAAAAAATGAAATTCCCATTGGAAAATCACCTAACTAATGATATCCACAAGGCTAGGAAATATAATTTGTAATCCACATGATCAGAAGACATGGCAGAAAGCAGCCATACTTACTGAGAGTACTAGAAGTGAGGATACTCTTTAAATCAAAGGTGACTCAAAAAAAATAAATTAAAGGTGACTCAGTACTGTTTTAGAGTATCACAAATTTTTTTTAGAGTTGGAAGGAACTTCAGGGACCATCCTATATACTACAGACCTAAAAAATAAATTATCCCTGGAACATACCCAAGAAAGTGGTCTTCTAGTATTTTCATGAAAACTTTTAATAAGTAGATACCTCCCCAAACAGTTGATTTCATTTTTGAATGGTTCTAAATGTTAAGATGTTCTTTTCATTTGCAAATTCTAATTATTATTCTTGGTTCTACTCACTGAGGCTACATGGATCAAGTGTCCTCTCTCTTCTAAAGGTATTGGATAGTTGGTATCACTAATATCTTGTCTTTCTAGCACCTTCTTAGGGCTTGATGATATCTGGCACTGCTCAATCCCATTTACTCATGCCATTCACATTTCAAAAATGAAAGAGTACTTTAGTTTTTAAGGACCATGGCAACAAGAAGCAAGTGTTAAGAGATAGACGATATATAAAGTCAGGAGACCATTAGGAGATATCACTGACTTCATAATTCAGAGTTTTATAATGCTTTTAAAATTAATAAAACATTTCCCCCATTTTAGTCTGTAGGCTAAGTACTGTCAGTATTATTGTCTCCATTTTACAGATGATGAACCTCAATCAATCAATCAATCAACTTTTATTAAGTGCCTACTATATTCCAGGCACTGTCCTAAGCTCTGCAGGATACAAAAAAAAAAAGACAAAAGAAAGCCCCTGCTCTCAAGGAGGCTAAAGGCTCATGGAGGAGACAAACATGCAAACAAATATATGCAAAACAAGTACTATAGAGAATAAATGGGAAATTGTCAACAAGGAATTAAGAGGGATTGAGGAAGAAGATGGGACTTTAGTTGGTACTTAAAAGAAGTCAAGGAGATCAGTAGTTGAAGTAGAAGAGTGAGAACATTCTAGCCATGAGGGATAGCTAGGGAAAATACTTTGAACCAAGAGTTAGTTTCTTATTAATGGAATAGCCAAAAGGCCAGCATCACTGATCAAAAAATCAGAGGATAGATATGAGAATCGTTAGCAGTAGTATATTATTTTTAGGTTTTTTTTTTTTGCAAGGCAAATGGGGTTAAGTGGCTTGCCCAAGGCCACACAGCTAGGTAATTATTAAGTGTCTGAGGCTAGATTTGAACTCAGGTACTCCTGATTCCAGGGCCAGTGCTCTATCCACTGCGCCACCTAGTTGCCCCAAGAATCATTAGCAAAGAGATAGTAAAATCATGACAGCCACTGATATCACCAAATGCAGTATAGAGGGAGAAGAGAGTCCAGGACAGAACCCTAAGGAAAATCTATGGTTACGGGCATAATCTGGAAGGAGATCCAGCAAAGGAAAGAAAGGAGGTAGATACATAGAAGGAAAACCAAGAGACATTGAGGTCCTGAAAAGCTAGAGAGACAAGAGTATCAGGGACAAGAGAGTGATCAACAGTGTCAAAGTCTACAGAGAGGTCAAGAAGAATGAGAATTGCGAAAAGCTCACTGAATTTGTCAACTAAGATAACATGAAAAACTTTGGGGAAAGAGGAATTTTGGGGAAATGATAAGGTCAGAAACCAGGTTGTAACAGGGCAAGGAGAGGGTAGTAGGAGAAAAAGTAGAAGCACGTATTGTAAATGACTTTCTTTGAGTTTAGATATAAAGAACCTGACTCTCACATGGTCACTCAGCTAGTATTAGAAATAAGTATTCAAATCCAAATTGCCTGACTCTAAGTTGAAAATGTTTCTATGATATGCTTTGCTTCCATCCCGAAGACAATGAATATCTTTATTTCAGTTTTTCAAAGACCTCTCATTTCTTAGGAGCAAGTATTCCCTTAACCAATGAAAATCTCTGTCTTTCAATAAACATGATCAATCAATAAATATTTTTTGGGCTAGTCATTGTGCTAGGGTTACAAAGAAAGGTAAAAGACACTATCCTCTCAAGGAGTCACAGTGTAACAGGAGAAGATAACAGGTAAACTATGAGGAAAAACAAGTAAAATCAGGGTCAATTGCAAATAACTGAGTGAACTTATGGGGAAGACAATATATTAAAAACAGGAGGAGGGAAGGAGAAGGGAGAATGGTAGAGAAATGGGACAGTTTAGAGCACAGCAAGGAGAGGACTAAAGGAGTGAGCATTAAGGATGAATCAGGAAAGGCTTCTTGTAGGAGACTTGCAGCTGGGACATGAATGAAACTAGAAAGTGTGGAGATGAAGATGGAGATGGTCTGCATCCCATTCATCTGCTATTTTAACAAGTATTTGTTAAATGCTTACTCTGTTTCAGGACCTATGTTAGTTATTGGGAAGCCAGAGTCAAAAATGAAATAGTCCTTTGTTAGGGACTGTTGTATGTGGGAGCATTGTAAACTATCATAACCTGGTGTCCTTGAGCACTAAAGCTTTGTTTTACTAAGTGCCATGGTAGTGGGAGTAGATTAGAAACTAGGGAGGTATTTAAGCAGACTTTGTCTTCCTTGTCTCCCATCCCTTTAAGGCTCACCTGGGGAAGATTGAGGGAGTCCAGAAGGGACTCAACAGTCCTTACCTTCAAGGAGTTTATATTCTTTGGGGAAGATATGATGTGCATGTATATGGGTGCACAAATATATTTATGTACACATATTTATATGTATATATACATATTTCATTCAAAGAGTAAATACAAGGTAATTTCTAGGAGTAAGGTAAGGATGATAGGACTTGGGGAAGATGAGGAGAAATATTCTATGAGCAATTGCATTTGAATTAAACTTTATAAGAGTGAGGAATTCTATGGATAGAAGTAAGGATGAAGAATGAGGATGAAGTGCATCCCATGTTTGTACAAAAGAGATGAAATATGGCCTGTATGGAATAGAAAGAAAAGTAGTTTGGTTCAAAGGAGAATGCATGAAAGAAAATAAAAACCTAAGAAATCTGGAAAGGTAGCCGAAAATCCAAGAGGTTATTTAATAGCTAGAAGAGGACTTTATTTGGCTTGGTTATAAGGATCATATCATGTGGGGTGGAGTTGGATAAAGTTGGCATATTGTTTTTCAGAAAAAAAAAATCATTTTTAGCCAAAAAAGTCCTAGATTATTTTAAAAACAAACTAAAGCTGAAAAATCCCTTTCCCTGAAAGTATTTAATTGGAGGCTGAGTGATCATTCATTAGGAATGTCATAGATGGGATTTCTGGTGCAGATGGTAATTATACTGTATGACCTCGAAGGTTCCTTTCAACTCTAAGACTGATTATATGAAAGACTTTTCCAGTATGGTTTTGTTTTTGTTTTTTAAAAGACAGCTTAGAAATGATTCTATCCTAAGCCAAGGAGTTGGTGACCTCTCATATCAAAGAATGCTATACCCGGAAAGAGCCTTAGTAATCATCCAGTTCAGAGGGTCAGTTGGATCATGAGTGCCTTGGGTCTGGCTTGGACTCAGACTTTCTTGGAACAGATTCAGACTGAAATCCTGGGCTGGTTCCATGGTACACCATTGTTTTAAGGCACTGAATTTCCTAGTACTACCTCTCACCTGAATAGAGAGGTAGCAGAGTACAGAATAAAATAGAGTTGGACTTGGGAGTCAAGAGACACAAATTCCAGTCCTTTCTTTTATTTAGGTCCCAGTTTACTCATCTATAATAATATAAGAGGTTAGATTTGTTGATATCTAAGATCCCTTTAGCTCTACCATTCTAAGATTCTATATTGCTGTTATAATTAACCAAGAAAATCCTTCCTGCAATAAAGTGGAAAAATTAAAAACCTAGGAGGGACCTCAGTTGATCATATAAGTTGTCCATTCCCCTTACCTGAAAACAGGACAATCCCTAAAGTACCCCAAACTACTTCATTCCTGCTTTGAAGACCTTCATGGGAGGAGAAATAAAACATCTGGCTTGGAAAACAGCACCACCAACCAGTATGTTGTAGGAATAACTGTCTGCCTTACTGAGAGCACATGGCTCCATCCTTCTTAGGCATCTCTGTCTTCTGTCTGATTTATCTGTTTTGGAGAAAGAGAGTAAAACCAAATGCTTTTTAGGACAATATTATTGCAATTATAAGGGTAATAATACATTTCTTTTGTAAGTACTTAATATCCACAAGGTCCCAGAAGGGACCATGAAGGTCATTGAATCAACTCCCTCATTTTAGAGTTGAGGAACCAAATAGGTAAATAGATAGGTAGGTAGAGACAGAAAGATAGACAAATATAGAGAAAGATAGACTGACAAATAGACAGCCAGAAAAATAGATAGACTAATAAGATAGAAAAATAGATACACAGCAGGGAGATAGATAGGACAATAAGACAGAAAGACAGATAGAAAAATAGAGGCAGATGGAAGATAGAAAGATTGACAGATAAATAAAAAGTTAGACAAATAGGACATTTATTAAATGCTTACACTGTACCAGCATTTTATTAAGTGTTGGAAATATAAGTATAAGCAAAACAAAAGAAAACCCCTGCCCTCAAAGAACTTACTTTCTGATGAAGGAAGACAACATAGAAAAAGGTAAGACAACATAGAAAAAGGAGCTGAAAAGTAGGGGGAGGGAAGTAGAAAATATGCATTTAGTGGGGAATGAAAGAGAAACCCAGTCAGAAACAGAACAAGGTGATGATTGAAGGAAGGAGCATTGGCTGGCTTGGACACTTCCTCAATTCCACTGAAGCATGGGGCCCACTGGGCAGGGGTCTCTTCCAGGATGAGAAGGTGTTGAATATGTAGATGTCCAGAGTTAGGTTTGGAACACCTAACAGAGATGTCAAATACTTCACAGAGTTATTCAGGTAATGAATAAGTGTCCAAGACAGCCTTCAGATTTAGGTCTTCTGACTTCTAAATCCAAAACCCTATCTATGATAACACATAGTCTTCAGCTTTAAATCTATGCTCCTATGATTCTATTCTTCATAATGTTCTTATATCCATTATGTCATGTGATTTTTAAGCAGCATAGTGATGTGGGAGAAGCAAGATAATGCAATGAAAAGACCATTGGAAAGAGAATTCACAGACCTGAATGTGAAGCCTGTCTATGGCTGTTTACTTTCTGTGTAACTATGGTCAAATTCCTTTATCACTCTGGATCTCCCTTTTTTCATCTGTAAATGATAGTTTCCAAGGTCTTTTTACATGAACTCATTTTTTCCCATTTCCCAGCAGCTTTTGGACTTTTTTGAACCTCCTCCTCATCTATTTTTTAATTTCCTTTTCTGTGTTATCTTCAATTATTAGATTGTAGGCTTCTTGAGGGCAGGGATTTTTTAAAAATTTGTTTTGCATCACTGGTCCTTAGTACAGGGTCCATCATATTGTAGATGCTTAATAAATGTTTATTGATTATACTCGACTCACCATGTAAAACAGGAAGAATAGTTAATACTCTCATTAGATGATGAAAATCATTCCCTAGGTGAAGCTACTCATGCATTACCTTATACCTGAATCCAAGCCTCCTAAGGATCATAAGTAAGTATCTTTAACTTCCTAAAAGACCATCATGTGGAAGGATTAGATGTCTTTGTCTTGGCCCAGAGAATGCTGAGAACTTCAAAGAGGAACATTTAACTTTGTTATTAGAACAAAGGTTTATACAAAGAGAATTAGCAAAAAAATGGAAATAATTGCTTTGGGAGGTAGCAAAGTTCAATTTGCTTAATTAAGATCCTTAGGCAAAGGTTGGATACCCACTAGTGGGTAAAATATTCTTATTCAAGTGTGGGCTGGATTAGACAGACACTTTCAGCTCTGAAGTTCTATTGTCCCTTCAACCAGGGGACCTTTGAAATACATACATATTAAACATGATGAGTGGAGGATCAATGAAGCAAAAAAAACAATGACTTTATAGGTAAATAATTTTTTTATAAATCAGACCATACCCACATAACATTTCTTGTTTGGGACTTAAATGTCTTTAGAAACTCTAGCTTTATGAGGGAAGATTATTAGATTTTGAGAGGGAAGGACTATGGGGAGGAGAGTAGGTGGGTGAGAGTTATGTATGGCATCTGATCCTTTGAGCAACTCTGTGAGGAAGGTTCTACAGATGTTATTATATCTTCATTTAACAGTTACAGCATCTAAGACTCAGAGAGGTTAATTGACTTCTCCTTGGTCACACATTTAGTATCAAAAGTAGGATTTGAACTTAGATCTTTCTTGACTTTTCCTTTAAGCCTTCTTTTCCATCAGACTGTGTTGCCTCTCATGCCTTTCCTTGTGCAATATTACTGAGGGTGACTGAGAGAATATGGTAGTTATTTTAAAAAAAAAAGAGAAAAAGAAGGAAAAGAACATCAATGAAAGCTTTTTTAAATGCACAGAAATAAATATAGGAAAGGAAGCAGAAAGTTAGAACAGCATTGGTATTTTTTAAGCAATTGAGGTTAAACACTTCCCAGAGTTCTTAGGAGGAAGAGATATAAAGTGCATTGTAAATCTTAAAGATAAATAATCACTAATAATATAATAAAAATTCCTATTTTCATAATCATCTTTTTTATCTTTTTAGTATATAGAAATGTGGATAATTGTAGGTGTTTACTAATAAAAAAAGAGAGAACATTTAAAAAAGATGTGATGGTTCACATTTTTTGAATACTTCATGGTTGTTGTTCTTCAGTCATGTCTGATTCTTTATGACACCAGTTGGGGTTTTCTTGGCAGAGATATTGGTTTGATTTATCATTTCCTTCTCCAGATCATTTCACAGGTGAGGAAATTAAGATCAACAGGGTAAATAACTTGTCCAGGGTCACACCTCTAGAAAGTGTCTGAAGCCATATTTGAACTGAGGAAGATGAGCCTTCCTGACTCTACGTTTGGCACTCTATGCATTCTGTCACCTAGATTCCTTGCTTTATGATAACAAAGTCCTTTCCATTTTGATGTTATTGTTTGTCTTTCATTCTCAAAAAGGATCAAGATGTCAGAGAAGCTAAGCCAAGGCTTGCAAGTGAATTGGATTTAAGTGAGGAAAGGCTGTGCTGAGTTACCACTACTCAAAAAGGGTGATGTGGTGATCTAATGAGATGACATAAGAAAAATCCTTGGTCCTTTTGGAGAGCAAAAATATTCAAGAAACAAATCTGGATTGGGAGGGACTTCTGAGTTCAGTTAGCCCCGTCTGTGACTGAAGCAGAAATCTCTTCTGTCATATTCCTGATAAGTGCTCACCCATTTTAAAGATGAAGAAACTGGGTCTCTGATTAGATGATTAACTAGCTATCAGAGGCAGGATTTGTTTATTTTTTTCCTTTTCCTTTAAATTTATTTATTTTCAACCATTTGCACATGCATATTTTCAAGTTACAAAATTTCCTTCCACCTTCCCTTCCCAACACCCTCCCCTCAGTGGAGAACAGTCAGGTTAGCATGGTACATACATATTTTGATAAACATAGATATTTGTACATACATATTTTGATAAACATGTTTACAGAGGCAGGATTTGAATTTAGGTTTCTAGCCCAGCCCCCTCCCCCTTCCACTGTACCGTGCTTCATCTTAGGCTTTTCCTTGTGCCATTTCATTTTTTGAATTGAATACTAAATAAAAAAAGATCTTAGATTGGAAAATATGAATTAAAAGATCATAAGAAATTTAGATTTTGACAAAATTTTGTCATGAGGAGGGGGTCCAGTGAGGGCCTGCTGGCACTGAGGTTAAGTCTGTCTCTTATTAGCATTTTCCTTAATGATCTAGAAAGAAACACATGTGATTGTATTCAAAGGTCCAGATGTTATTAATTACAAGGATCATTTGAAACAGAAAATAGTTACTCAGGGATCAGCAGTGATCCTGGCAGGAAGAAGGAAGGTTCAACTTGGAAAAATGCAGATTAATGTGTTTAAAGGTGGGGAAAAAGGCCTAAAAAGTCAGATACTGAGTGTTGGTCAATCTTTTGACTTGTCAGGGCTTCTTGCTGCCAAGGAATATGCATATAAGACACATTTGTGAATCTCAGTGATTTTAGAGAAGGAGCCAGGTCAAGACTGAGACCGTGAGAGAGAACTTTAGTGGAGGGGGTGGGGGTAGAAATAGAAATACTTCTAAATTTGGAGTGATGGGGAAAAAGGATCAGTGTAGAAAATCATATTTGACCAAAATTAAAAAAAATCTGTCTTGTGTCAGGATTATCAGAAATTGCTGTGCCATTCTCTGCCTATTACCTCATCAGGACCAAAGGAAAATCAGAGATATAAGGTCAAAGAAGCATTGGCCTACATGAAGAACTATATTTTTATAGTTTTAAGTGCATATCGGATTCTCAGGATTCTCAGATCACATGATTTATAGCCAGAAGAGGAATTTTTTTTTTAGTCCAACTCTCATTTTGCATAGGGGAAAACTGAGACTCAGAGTCAGGAAGTAAATTGCTGAAGGTTACTCAGGTACTGAGTGTCAGAACCAAACTGTGAATCCAGTTGTTACTTGCCCCAATCAGACCCACTCTCCTCTAAGCCTCTGGATTTGTAAACTCAGAATTAACCTGGAGTCCAAGTGAATTGGGCTTGGAATCAGGAAGATCTGAGTTCAAATAAGGTCTCAGACAAGTTACTTAACTAATGCCTGCCTCAGTTTCCTTGACTACAAAACAGGGATAATAATATCACCTCCTTCCCTTGGCTGTTGTGAGAATAAAATGAGATATTTATAAAATGCTTAGCATAGAGTCTGGTATACAGGAAAGGCTTAATAAAAGCTTATTCCCTTTCCCAGTTTTCTCTTAGTCCTATATTGGCTCAGTTAACAAGCACCAGTGCTGACAAGCCCAGTGTTGGTCACTGAATCATTTGACAAACACCAGCCTAAATTCATGAATGCTGGACTCTAGGCTTACGGAGAGGCATTGAAATGGCTCTTGCTCTTAAGGAATTTGCATTCTATTTGTCAAATCTCATATGCTCTAATTCTACAAATTCTTTTGCTTCAATCCTCTGGTCTACTCACACACATTACTAAAGCTATTATGTTCTAGTAATGAAAAAAATAACTTTATGAAAAGAATAACAGTATTAACTTATTTCTTCTCATTTTAATTTCCTAGACTTGTTGAAATTGTAAAGCTTCTTTTTTTTAAAGTTTAAACATGTATAAGACATTTCACAAACACTTCCTAATGGATTGTTGTATTTTGCTTATTACAAGGTTGAAGAGATAGTTTTACTTATTGATACCATAGCTCTTAGAAAAGTCCATAAAAAAAGACAAACAAAAAAGCCAATGGACATTGCAAAGGGTTTGAAAGAGCCTAAATATTTTTTTCTTCATTTGGGAAGGCTGAGCAGTCCATTGGAAGGAAAGTGTATCTCTCTTTGAACAAACCACTCTGGCTAATCAGATTCAGGTTCTTGAGGATAGAGTAAGGCCCTAAAGACTAACAAAGGGTTACCAAATTCAAATTCTTTTTAGTACAGCCTGGAAAGTACTTTGCATGAGTTCCACTATCATCCTTGCCCAAATTTTAAACTTTTTAATGGGATTCACTCATAGAAAATAGCTTTATAGCTAACTTCGCATAAGATTTCATTTCTCCAACATATAAAAATAATACTGACATTTCACTTTTCTCAAATCCCACTTGAACCTCAAAATAACCTTGTGATGTTGGCACTGCTGTTATTATTATTCTTATTTTGCAGATGGTAAAATTAAGACTCAGAAATTAGGTGATCTGCTCATAGTCATATACAGCTCATAAGTATCAGAGATGGGATCTAAGCTCAAGTCTTTTCTGACTCTAAGCTTCTCTGTGACCACATTTGGATTGTAGTTTGTTGACTTGTTTTTTGGCAGGGATACTGGAGTGATTTGCCATTTCCTTCTCCAACTGATTTTATAGATGAGGAACTGAAGTAAACAGGGTTAGTTGACTTGCCCAGGGTCACACAGCTAGTAAGGGTGAATTCAGGAAGATGAGTCTTCCTAGTTCCAGACCTAAACTGTTAAAGATCTTAAAGACCAAGGTCACCTACTACATCCAGGGTCATCTCCAATTATCTTGATTCATATCTGACCACTGGACCCAGATGGCTCGGTAGGAGAAAGTGAGCCTGGTGACCCCCCCCCCCCAATTCTAGTGTGTCATGA
This sequence comes from Macrotis lagotis, assembly GCF_037893015.1. Taxonomy (NCBI): domain Eukaryota; kingdom Metazoa; phylum Chordata; class Mammalia; order Peramelemorphia; family Peramelidae; genus Macrotis; species Macrotis lagotis. The sequence continues at coordinate 54,552,571 of NC_133659.1, forward strand.
CATCACCTCCCTGATTCATTATCCTATTCAAGAATGAAGGACAAACAACAAATATACTATCCTGGATGAAAATTAAAAAAATAAATTTAGTATAAAAAAACATATATACTGCCCATCTTACTTTGCTGCGGTCTACTTAATTTCACTAGTACAACTTCTGTGGAGAAGTTTGGGTTTCCTGGTATACCTCTTTCCCCATATACTCGAGTACATGAAGATCTGGAGACATAAAAAGCTCTTTCAGAATTCCCCCCCCCATTTCTACAAATTTTCTTGGTCTGAGAAGAGTGTATAAAGGTCGGATGTATAGTTGAAGTCAGTTTTATTGTTGAGAAGCACCTTTCCTTTGTTTTTTTTAAAGATTTTATTTATTTTGAGTTTTGCAATTTTCCCCCCAATCTCACTTCCCTCCCCCCCAACGAAAGTCAGTCTTTACATTGTTTCCATGTTGTGCATTGATCTAAATTGAGTGGAAGCACCTTTCCTTTGTGATAGAGTATCATTCTCTAACCCTAGAATTCTCTCCCTCCTCAACAATCCAGATCTCCCTTTAGGTCTCTATTCAAGGATTGTCATTTCCATCTACAGTTTAGGTCTTAGAAAGTTTTCTCAGGCTCAGCTTTGTTGAACAATTTGCCCATGGTCACGTAGTTAATAAAGGTTCTTTCCAGATAACATTCCTCTGGGTTTTTTTGTCCAACCTACTGGTGACTAAACTGGACTTTGAAGGGCAGTTGGAGAGATATTTCTACATTAACAAGTCTTTTGGTCCCTCTCAAATCACCCGGCATAGATAATTACCCACTTTATCTTTGCAACAACTGCTGTTGATAGCATATAGATTTTAATATACCAGGGCAAAGAGTAGTGGGTGTGATGCCAAACTATTCTGGCCAAGTCCAAACTCATGAGTTGAGCCAATCTGGGTGGATCCCAAAGTAAATGGGGTAAGTGTTTGTGTCATTTCATCAGGACAAAATATCAATTAAAATTATCTTAATCCTCTTGCAAGTGCTGGAGGGGAGGATGGGCTTAAATGGAACAAAAACACCCAACAACCTTGGCTGAATACATGTTCTTTAGTTTATATTCCAGAAAGTTCAAAATAATCATGGGTGTGGTTTATTAGGGATATATACTAATCCTACAAATTTGATGTGGTATAAAATATGAAATTATATTTGTTAAGTCTCTTCATTGAACTTATGAAGCTGCTTCTGGAAGCTATGGAGCAGCAGCCTTTGGGTATAGAACAGATGTGAAGTGGCCAGGAACACTGAACTCAAAGTCATAAAACTTGAGTTTTGAGACCTTGCCAATAATTGACTATATGGCAATAAGTCTCTGGGTCTCAGTTTCTTCATTTAAAGGAAAATGGTCGGGGTGGCTAGGTGGCACAGTGGATAAAGTACCGGCCCTGGAGTCAGGAGTACCTCTGTTCAAATCTGGTCTCAGACACTTAATAATTACCTAGCTGTGTGGCCTTGGGCAAGCCACTTAACCCCATTTGCCTTGCAAAAACTAAAAAAAAAAAAAAAAAAAAAAAAAAAAAAAAAAAAAAAAAGGAAAATGGTAAGATTTTTATAGTCTTTACATATATTATCTCATCTGATCCTTCAAGTACCCCTGTGAGGTAAAATTCTTCTTCTTCTTCCCATTTCACAGATGAGGAAACTAAGACTTAGAATCTAAGTGACTTGCCCAGGGTCACAGAGCTAGTGTGTGAAGTAACATGTGAAGTCAAATGCTCCTGACTTCAAATCGTTGTCCTTTTTGGACAGTGATGGCATTACTGTTCACCTATCTGTGTGTTTGACCTTCTTGACAGACCTGTGAGGTCGATGATATTATGATCCCATTTTACAGTTAAGGAAACCAGTCTGATAGAAGTTACCTGCCCAGGGTCACAACAAGTAAATGTCTGAGGGCAGACAATTTTACTGCCATCTAGCTGCCTTACAAAGAAAAAAAGGAAGCTGCTCTAGCCCTGTAATGTTTGATTCAAAGTCTAACTCAATGCTTATGTTTGAATAATTTTTTTTTAGAATTTTTTTTAGAATTTTTATCTAGGTCAAACACCTTAGTCCCTGACGTAAGGGAGGTTGGACTTGTCTTCTACGTCTCAGGGAGAGCAGAGCTTTCTTTGTCTCTTGTCAAACTATGTGTGTGTTAAGAGGAAATTAGATGCTTGGTCTGAATTTTCCAGATCCGAGAGGAGGAGACTTGTAATGATAACTGGGCCCAGATTAGTCTGACTTAGTATTATTTCTGAGGTCCTGGTTCTAAGGTCCCCTTCCATCTTTCTCAGAATAGAGAAATGATAAACTCATGTTATCCATCAGACATGCTAAGCATCCCACCACTCAGTAAGACAACTGAGGTGTCTGAAAATCATAATTTGAATAGTACCCATATCAATGAAGTGAGATATTTGTAAAATGTTTTACTATCATAAAAGAGCTATATAAAAATTGTTACTGTGAGTATCAATTTACCTGCAGAGACAGTGTTCCATTGGAAGATGAGCTAATGTCAGTGGTTTCAGTGATGAAAATAGCTACATGAGGTAGTGCTGGGGATTTCTGGTGTGAAGAGTATAATTAAGATTTTTCCTGTGTCATTGCACACTATAATTACATCATTTTGAACCACCTTCAGTTCCTTAATTAGATAGAAAGGCATTAATTGTGCAGACATAATGATCTATTGAGATTTACTCTTGAACCCCTGCTTTAAATCCAAATTAACACAATAATGAAAAATATTTCAGAACAAGCTAACATATCTGAGGGTAGCCCTAGGGAAACAGTGAGCTCTTTTAAGGGAAGAGGATATGGTTTAGGAAGCAACTAGGAATATTCCTATTAGTCATTATGTCTCAATTAACCACAGATTTTATTGCTTGGTATGTCAGGAAGGCCCTGCTGAGACCTGGAAAGGTAGAAAATATTCAGAATCCTTTGAAAATGGACTTTTCTTAATTGGAAAATTTTAAGGCAACCTAGGTGTTTAATGAGTCATCGTAATTGGGAAAGGAATGAATTTAAGTGTAAGTCCAAAATTATGTTTCTTTATGGTTTATTAAAAAGGATAAACCAGTCACTTTGGATTTTTTTGGAGGGGAATAATATTTAATTTATATTTACATATGTATAGCTGAGATTTTTTGCATTTATTATCATTTCTTTTAACAAGTGAACTATATGACTATCAAATACCTATTATATATACATATTTATATACATATATATTATATGGAATATACATTGCACATAGATACAGCTTCAGATATATTGTGTTCTACAACTTTTCTTTATAATAAAGTGAAATCTGTTTTCTTGTACTTGCCACCCTTTAGTCTTTGTTCTTCCCAACATACTGTCCTTTATTTTATTCTCTTTTTGTATTTAACTGTGTATATTAAAAAATATACAAATATATGTGTATATATATAATATACATATACACATCCACAAAATGTATCCTACTAAAAGGAAGAAAGTGTTGTCATTTTTGTTTTTATTTCCATGAATTTTTGCACATAGTAGGTCTCTATTTTTCAAAGATTTTATTTGAGTTCTACAATTTTTCCCCTAATCTTGCTTCCCTCCCCCACCCCTCACAGAAGGGGTCTATACACTGTTTCCATGGTGTACAATGATCCAAATTGAATGTGATGAGAGAGAAATCATATCATTAAGGAAGAAAAATAAAGTACAAGAGATAACAAAATTACATAATAAGATGTTTTTTTTTCCCCCTAAATTGAAGGTAATAGTCTTTGGTCTTTGTTCAAACTCCACAATTCTTTCTCTGGATACAGATGGTATTCTCCTTCAAAGATAACCCCAAACTGTCCCTGATTGTTGCACTGATGGAATGAGCGAGTCCTTCAAGGTTGATCATAGCCTCCATGTTGCTGTTAGGGTGTACAGTGTTTTTCTGGTTCTGCTCATCTCACTCAGCATTAGTTCATGCAAATCCCCCCAGGCTCCCCTGAATTCCTGTCCCTCCTGGTTTCTTTCTTTCTTTTTTTTTAGTTTTAGTTTCTTTTTTTTAGTTTTAGTTTTTTTTTTGCAAGGCAAATGGGGTTAAGTGGCTTGCCCAAGGTCACACAGCTAGGTAATTATTAAATGTCTGAGATGGGATTTGAACCCAGGTACTCCTGACTCCAAGGCAGGTGCTTTATCCACTGTGCCACCTAGCTGCCCCCCTCCTGGTTTCTAATAGAACAATAGTGTTCCATGACACACATATACCACAGTCTGACAAGCCAATCCCCAAGTGAAAGACAGTTACTTACTTGATTTCCAATTCTTTGTCACTACAAACAAGGCTGCTATGAATATTTTTGTACAAGTGATGTTTTTACCCTTTTTCATCATCTCTTCAGGGTATAGACCCAGTAGTGGTATTGTTAGATCAAAGGGTATGAATATTTTTGTTGCCCTTTGGGAGTAGTTCCAAGTTGCTCTCCAGAAAGGTTGGATGAGTTCACAGCTCCACCAACAATGTATTAGTGTCCCAGATTTCCCACATCCCTTCTAACATTGATCATTGTCCTTTCTTGTCATAATGACCAGTCTGAGAGGTGTGAGGTGGTACCTCAGAGATGCTTTAATTTGCATTTCTCTAATGAGTAATGATTTAGATTTATGTGACTATGGATCTCTTTCATTTATTCATCTGTAAATTGCCTTTGCATATCCTTGGACCATTTGTCACTTGGGAAATGGCTTGTTTTTTTAAAAATTTGACTCAGTTCTCTGTATATTTTAGAAATGAGTCTTTTGTCAGAAATGCTAGTTGTAGAGGTGGCTAGGTGGCGCAGTAGATAAAGCACAGGCCCTGGAGTCAGGAGTACCTGGGTTCAAATCCTATCTCAGACATTTAATAATTACCTAGCTGTGTGGCCTTGGGCAAGTCACTTAACCCCATTTGCCTTGCAAAAACCTAAAAAAAATGCTAGTTGTAAAGATTGTTTCCCAGTTTACTACATTTCTTTTGATCTTGGCTATAGTGGTTTTGTCTGTGCAAAAACTTTTTAATTTAATGTAATCATTCAAATCATTTAGTTTGTTTTTAGTGATGTTCTCCATCTCTTCCCTGGTCATAAACTGCTTCCCTTTCCATAGATCTGACAGGTAAACTACTCCCTGATCTTCTAGGTTGCTTATAATATGGTTTTTTAATGTCTAAGTCCTGTAACCATTTGGATCTTATCTTGGTATAGGGTGTGAGGTGTTGGTCTAATCTAAGTTTCTTCCATCCTAACTTCCAATTTTCCCAGCAGTTTTTATCAAAGAGAGAATTTTTATCCCAATAGCTGGACTCTTTGGGTGTGTCATACATCAGATTACTATAATCATTTCCTGCTATTGCAACTAGTCTATTCCACTCTGTCTCTTGGACAATACTAGACAGTTTTGATGACTGATACTTTATAATATAATTTTAGCCATAGTAGATCTCTTAATATAATTGTTGTTAGCATCACCATGACTATATTTTTCTTCCTCTCCATTTGTCTGTCCATCTGCAGGGCATAATCTCGCCCTCTAGCTCCATAGTGTAAATGTCTTGGAGTTCACATGAGATTGACCAGTATCACAATTTAATAATCTCCAACCTCAGAACCTATACAATTTTCTTTCTGGCCTACTCTTGATAGCATACCCCAAGGACGTATAAGAAGACCAAGGTTCCCATAGCTTAATTCAGTAAATAATGAAAACCCTACCCTCTGTTTATATCAAACTATTTTCTTTTATCCTAGCCTGGATGCATCAGCGACTATACGACTGGACTTGGGCTAAAACAGAAATCCTCAGAGAACAGTTTCATTGACTATCAAGGAAAGCAATTTAGTTTTCCTGTGAATATGGCAACTAGGTGGCTGAGTCCGGAGTTTGGAAGACTCTCTTTTTTCTGAATTCAAATTTGGTTTCAGATACTTACTAGCTGTATGCCCCTGGGCCATCCACTTCACCCTATTTGCCTGTTTCTCCATTTTGGAAAATGAATTGGAGAAGGAAATGGCAAATCACTCCAGTATCTCTATCAAGAAAACCCCAAATGGGATTGTGTAGAGTCAGATACAACTGAAACAACTGAACAAAAAATGGTTAAAAGAAAACTGTTTCCTCTATAGTCAGAGAGCTGGAGAGGGGAGGGAGTGTTGACAAATCATAGAAAAAAAAAAGAAAAAATATTTTTCCAAAGATGACTCCCAACAGCTCAGGCTAAACAATGAGATGGTTTTAGCTCTTGGATACCAAACTGGTTCCCAAAGGGAGGCTAAGATGGGGGACAATGACCCAGCTAAAGATCAAAGTTGCCTGATGTCCTGAAGTGGAAATTTTCATCTTCCTTTTTTGTTTCCCCAAGAAAAGAGGGAGTATACTTTCTCCTTCAGAGGTTCCAAGTACTTTCTTGTTGTTTAGTTGAAGTTCTGAGGCTAGCTGGATAGGGCTATCAATTAACTAATCCTTTAGTACTTCCTAAATCCCAAAATTCTATGAGGTCTTCTGAAGGGTTAAAAGAAGATGATGATGATGAAGATTTTTTTTTCTATCTTTAAGGAGTTTATAGTGTATCTGAGGAGGCAATGGTAGTAATTTGTTCAGTGGGAGGCAGAGCAGCTGAACTGTGAGGGTAGGGAGGCAGCAGTTGGAGTTAGTATCCTTCTCTCCAACTTTGAATATTTAGAAAAAGTATATTAGCAATTTAGGATTGGTGTTCCTTAAACCTGGTGCCAACAGAGTTTAGTAGGAGAGAAAATATGATAGTCAGGTGGGAATGCACTTTGGCAGCAAGATTAGGAAGTGAGAGCATGGTTCTGGTGATCAGGTTAGGACCTGGGAGATTTAGAGCTGGGAGGGATCATTTTCTCTTTGTGTTTGTATTTGAGGTTCCCTTGTTTTGGGTGTGTCCTTCAGATTGCATTGTGAACTGCAAAGGATGTTAACCTCAGAGTACACCAAAGGACTGTGTCACAAGGTGAAGCACAGTTTTGGTTTCTAACACCTGAGATCTCTTAGTGGGACCCATGCAGGAGCTATTGTAGCAACCTGTCTATACACATAGAACCTGGGATGGTCCTTTAGGCAAAACTTTAGCAAACTACCTATAATTGAGAATCCTGAACTAGCCTGGGGTATTGGAAAAGCATTGGACTTGGAATTATCCTTGGTATTCAAGCTTCATCCACTCCCTTAGTATCCTCTGCCCCTGGGATTGGAGAACTGGAGGTTGAAGCAAAGAACTCCTAAACCCCCATTTAAAGAAGATTCCATTTGTAAGCCCAAGTTTAAGCATAATGATACTTAGTATATGCTTAAATTACTATTGCTTATAAATGATTAATTCATTATTATTGGCTTTTGGGTCATGAGTCTTACTGGTCATCTACTAGTGGTTATATGACCGTAGGCAAACTCCTTTGCCTTTATTAGCCTCTATTTCCTCATATGTAAAATGAAAATTATAGTACATGAGCTATCCAGCTCACAGGATTATTGTTAGGAAATGTTTTTGTAAATTATACAGAGTTACATGTAAATAATAATATGTGAAACTATCATAATCATGAGAGAGATAGCAGCAACTTTAGGGCATGAAGAAAACATTGCAGTCAGAAGATCTGGGTTTTAATCTTAACTCAGACACTTCTCAGGTTACTGTTGTTACTTCTCAGTCATGTCTAACTCTTTGTGACCTCATTTGAGGTTTTCTTGGCAAAGATACTGGAGTCGTTTGCCATTTCCTTTTTCAGTTCATTTTGCAGATGAGGAAACTGAGGCACACAGGGTGAAGTGACTTGTCCAGGGTCATATAGTTACTGAGGTCTTGGCAATCAGACTTGGCACTCTGTTCACTATGATGCCACCTAGCTACCCTGCTCTATAACATAAGGGATTAGAATAAATGGCCTCTAAATTGCCTTCTTGCTCTATTTCTATGATCTTAACATCTATATAAATGAGAGCTGTTCTTGTACATTCAATAATATACATTTTACTCTCTATCCTAGGAAAACATTAGAAACAATAACATCCTAAACCTTGAAATTTTTGTTGATCAGTTGGTTAGTTGTCCTTCATACTTGAAGAAGACCATGAGATCAGGTTGATGATTGCCATGAGAAGCACATGAATTGGATTTGAGTGAAGAGGGACTGTGTTAAGTCGCCAGTCTCACTTTCTCCTCCAGAGTCATCTGGGTCCAGTGGCTGGATGTGAATCAGGATGACTGGAGAAGTCCTGGATGTCAGGGTTAAGTGACTTGTGCAAGGTTACACAACTAAGTATCAGGTGTCTGAATCCAGATTTGAGCTCAGGTCTTGACTTCAGGGCTGGTACTCTCCCACTGCACCATCTAACCACCCTGAAGCACCTACTATTTGCCAATCACTCTGATATGTATTGAGAATACAAAGAAAGGCAAATGGCAGTCCCTGTTCTCAAGGAACTTACAGCCTAATGAAAAAGACAATATAAAGACAGCTGTGCATAAATAAACTCTCTAGGCTAGATAATCAAGGCAAGGAACCAAAAGCACTTTTCACAATAGAGGGTGGATCTGCATAGAGTGCCAGGTCAAGATCTCAGAGGCTTAGAAGCTGTGTGAGCCTGGGCATCTCATTTCACCTTGTTTGCCTCAGTTTCCTCATCTGTAAAATGAGCTGGGGAAGGAAATGGCAATTACTCCAGTATCTTTGCCAAGAAAGACTCAAATGGGGTCGTGAAGAGTCAAAAACAACTGAACAACCACAAAGAGATAATTAATAGAAAGGAAGGTGCTGTGATTAAGGGGTATTGAAAAGGCCTGCACTTCCTGAGGTTCAGGAGCATCTCCTAGGGTAACTTTAAGTGACTTTAAATCTTAGAGGAGAAAACCATTACTGCTTGACCTATAAGCCTAAGAAATGCCAGTGATGTTTGGACTTCTAAGATAGCGTTCGTTCTTGGAGCATGCGCTGAGGAACATTTAGCTCTGCCTGTTCAGCCTTGTCCTACAGTTCAGAGCAGGGCCATGCTGGAGGAGTGGTGAGTGTAGACATCAGGGTTTGGGTGTGTTGTCAAGGCTGCTTGAGGCTAAGGTTAAGAAGGGAGAGGTCACTTGGGGTTAGAGTCTGGGTGGGAGGGAAGGAAGACATGTAGTCCCACCCAGATTCAAGAGTATCTCCCTACAAGCTTGATATAGAGACTCCTTTCTGAGGAATTCATCCATCCTCTATTAGGTTGTTTGATTTGTTTTTTTTTTTCTTTTTGCAAGGCAATGGGGTTAAGTGACTTGCCCAAGGCCACACAGCTAGGTAATTATTAAGTGTCTGAGGCCAGATTTCAACTCAGGTCCTCCTGACTCCAGGACTGGTGCTCCATCTACTGTGCCACCTAGCTGCCCCATCCTCTATTGTGAAAGGAGCCTTTGGGACATGGTGCTTTTGGTTCCTTGAGCATATTTTCTCCCATTTTTATAGGCAAATTTATTCTATAGTCCATGACTATTTCATTGTGCTTCTTTTATTCCAAAATATTTTTCAAACAAATAGGATTAATTTTCTTTCCCTTATACCTTTCCCCTCCTTTCCACTGGCAACAACAAAATACAAAATGAAGCCCTCATTATTCAACAGATAGAAGCAAAGCAAATTCACATTTTGGTCACTTTCAAAATTATATAGCTCTTGGATAATTTATTTATTATAAAATCAGGGAAACTCGAGAGGTCATGTAATCCATCTCCTACGATGGACTAATGAGGAGACTACAACCATCTCGAAGGTAGTGGGGTCAGTGGATGGCACAGTTTTGTTTTCTCTTATCCTTGGACTCTTGCTTAGAGATCTTGTGTCAGATCCTGAGTTGTTGACATGCAGCCCTGGGGATAATGCTCTCAGATACCTTCTAGCGGTCCAAAGCCCCAACTTGTTCTGCCCAACTTAATACTGGAAATAAGCCCACAGTTCAGGGTGGGGCACCTAAGTGGTGCAGTGGAATCTGAAGTACAGGAGTTCAAATCCATCCTCAGACACTTGCCATTTACTGTGTGACCTTGGGCAAGTTGCTGATTGCCTCACATCCAGAGCCATCTCCAGTCATGCTGATTCATATCTGCCACTGGACCCAGATGACTCTGGAGGAGAAAGTGAGGCTGGTGATTTAGCACAGCTCCCCCCAACTCAAATCTAATTCATGTACTTGTCATGGCATCACCTCCCTGATGTCATGGTCTTCTTTGAAAATGAAGAACACAAAAAAATATAGTTCAGAACTCAATTTTTTTTCATGAAACCTTGGTTGGGCATTCTAGTTTAACCCTCCTCTGAATATGTTTTTGTGGTTGTTTGCTTGTTTCATTTGTGACTGATTCTTCATGACCGCATTTGTGGTTTTTTAAGCAAAGATACTTAGAGTGGTTTGCCATTTTCTCCTCTAGTTCATGAGGAAACACACAAACCGGTTTAAGTGACTTGCTCAGGATCACACAGATAGTAAATGTGTAAGACTGGATTAGAACTCAGGAAAATGAGTCTTCCTGACTCCACATTTTATTCACCACACCACCTAACTGCCCGCCAAATAGGTTTTCTAAAAACATTATGGTCAGACTAGAAATGAATATAGTATTTATGTTTCAGTGCAAAAACTAACGGATATAATAGACCACCTATCATTTGTGATAAATACAAAGAGGATAAAAATAGTTTTTTTCCCTCAGGGAGTTTACAATCTATTCGAAAACATATTCACATGTAAGTATTTGCAAAATAAATTCATGAATATAAGATTTTGCAAAGTACCAGCAGCTGGGGATGGGATAATAGTTTTATCAAAGGATTCAAGAAAGGTCTCATGCAGAAAGTAGTGCTTTAGTGGAGCCATGAAGCAAAGTAGTTATTCCAAGAGATGGCACCATGGACAGCTTGTACACAAGCCTGGAGATGGAATATTGAATATCATGGTTGGGAAACAACAAAGTTAGTTTGGCTAGATTGTAAAGAGTATGAAGGAGAATACTGTGTAATAAGCCTGGATGGTTGAATGAGAGACAGATTGTGAAATATCAGAAGAGTTTGTCTTGGATCTTAGAAAAGAGAGGAAATGACTGAAGTTTATTGAATAACTAAGTGACATGGAAAACCTGTATTTTAGGTAAATAACTATATTAACAAATTTTTGGTCCTCAGCATATGCTGCTGTGTAATATTGCTCTTTTTATATTTAAATCTGCTTTTCCTAGCTAGACTGTAAGTTCCTAAAGGGTAGGCACTCTATCATATTTTCAGTGAATATTTACTAAATACCAATTATTTGCAAACCACTGAACTAGGTGGTAGAATATGAAAATAAATACTATTTTATTTTCCCCTAATTGTATGTAAAACAAATTTTAACATATATATATATATATGTATAGACAGATAAATAGAACACAACACTGTGTACACAAGTGACTTTGACACAAAGGAAAGAGAATTCAGTAAAGTACAAAGTAGAGTCCCAGTAAAAGAGTCATGAGAAATTTGAGGAAGAAGAGTTTAGGAGATAGTATGAGACAAGGCTGGACCTTGAAACTAAACCATATCACTTTCCTGAGTCTGAATTTCCTCCTCTGTAAGAAGAGAGAGTAGGATAGGAAAATCTCTAAAGACCTTTCTGGCACTAGAGATATGATCCTTGCCCAGCTTGGGGCAGGGAGGTAGAGGAGGGTTGGTGATCAGGGAAATCACAGAGGAAATGGAATCTCAGGTGGGATCCAGGACCCATCTCTGCCAGTCAAGCTTTTTATTGTACCATTTCACACATCAGCCCTATTATCTAGGAATTCTCAACCAAGTCAAGGACACAAATTAAACTTTTATTTTCTCAATCAAATCAAGATTACAAATATTTTATAAAGGGATAAAGAACTGAAATGATAGTGTTACTTTCATAAACTGCTATGAGGTTTCCAGGACATTTATAACTATCTTGTGAGGTAAATAGAGAGAATAATAATATATACATTTTACAGATAAGGAAACTGAGGCAATGAATGATTAAGTGATTTGATTATGATTACAGAGCAAATAATGGTTTTTTTATTTTGCAAGGCAAATGGGGTTAAGTGGCTTGCCCAAGGCCACGCAGCTAGGTAATTATTAAGTGTCTGAGGCTGGATTTGAACTCAGGTACTCCTGACTCCAGAGCTGGTGCTCTAGCCACTGTACCACCTAGAGCTAATAATTGTTAAAGGTAGGATTTGAACTTGGGTTACTTTCTGACTCCCTGTTCAGTTCTCTTTCCTTTAAAACATGTTTCTCTTAAATTTTCAAAAGGCTATGGAAAAATGATTTGATTTGTTTATGGTGGGCTCCAAGAAGAACTAAGAATAATGGGAAGAAGGTACAGAGAAGCAGGCATCAATTTAATATAAAGAAATGATGACTAACTATATAAATGTAGATTGGCCTATATTAGAATTTACTCAGTTGCCATCACTGGATGATATGGTAGTAGGGTATGGCATATGATCACTGGAATTCTTATTCAAGCTTGAATTGGCTTCATTGGCTGCTGTGGCCTCTTCCAGGTCTGAGACACTGTGACTCTGGATCCAAGGAGAAGAAAGAAACAAAGTGGGGGGGGCAGCTAGGTGGCACAGTGGATAGAGCACCAGCCCTGGAGTCAGGAGGACCTGAGTTCAAATGTGACCTCAGACATTTAATAATTGCCCAGCTGCGTGACCTTGGGTAAGTCACTCTTAACCCCATTGCCTTAAATAAAAACAAACTAAAAAAAAAGAAAGGCAGTGGATTCTGTCTTAGCTAAAAATGTGTGACTACGAGAGTCGATGTCAGCCAAGGGATGAAGTTTAATTTGTTTTGTTCTCTTCACATGTTCCTCCCCTATTTCCCAGCTGGGTGACTCATTCTCATCATCCTTTTAATTGTTTATTTGGATCCAAATAACTCCTCTGATACAGCCTTGGGAATGAGCCATCAAAGAATTATGAGTTCTGGATGGGGTGTTCCCTTATCGTGACCTGATGAGCCTGTTGTCTCTACTTCACACATGGGGATTAATTTTTAGGGTTCATATCAAGAGATTCATCTTCTCCCAAATAATCTCCATCCTGTCACACAATGGTCAATGGTCTTTAGCCTGAGAATTTCATCCCCTTTAGCTTAATACTTAGCTGTTAAAATATAATTTCTTCTGGGAGAGCCAACACTGCATTTTGATCAGCTAATTTATAAACATACAATAAAGGATCTAAGATCAGATCAATAATAACAATGTTTGTCTTTCATTTACAAAGAAGACCATGAAATCATGGAGGTGATGCCATGACTAACACATGAATGAGATTTGAGTCGGGGGGAGGGGGGCTGTGCTAAGTCACCAGCCTCTTTCTCCTCTAGAGCCATCTGGGTCCAGTGGCTAGATATGAACCGGGACAACTGGAGATGACCCTGGATGTGAGGCAATCAAGATTAAGTGACTTGCCCAGGGTCACACAGCTAGTAAGTGGCAAGTGTCTGAAACCGAATTCGAACTCCTGTCCTTCTGAATCCAAGACCAGTGCACTATCCACTGCGCCACCTAGCTGTCCTAAGAGCAGATTAGATAGGTTTGGGGAAACATGAGGACATTGAATACCTGAAAGAAAAAGTGAGGTAGGGCACAACCACCAGATCATGTGGGAATCCCAATGTTGGGATGCCAATGGCAAATTTAGTGATGTCCTGAAGGATGCTCTTTGATGAATTATCCATCTTTACCAAACTTCCTTAGATTTATTTATTTTTAGTTTTTCTATTAATATGCCACTCTCTTTTAGAACATCGAGCCAAACCTGTGCTAGCCCTGCCAATGGATAGATGGATGGACTGGATGGATGGGTGGGACTTAGTGAGTGAGTAGCCTCTGGCTGCTCTGAAATTTATAGTCTCAGGGAACTTCTTAGAAAACTGACTTTATCAGGTTCCACATAGCCAGTGCATGTCAGAGGGAGAAAAGATAACTAACTATATAAATAATGGCTTTGAGGCCAGCTCTCTCTGTATATTCTGATTGTGATGTATAAAAGTGGTTATTGGTCTATGTGTCTCCTACCCAATCACTGATAGTGTTAAAGGCCTCAGTTAAAGAAATACTGACTTTTACCAACATGGGCCATGGCCAGGTATCATCTGATGTCCATTGTGTGATTTTGCTCTATCAAAATTCCATTAGATAATGAAATAATACTTGCCTTACCTACCACACAGGATTGTAATGCTAAAAGATGATACAACTAAGAGTTTTCAGTGGGGCCAGCCTAGAAATTTGGAATGTGTTCTGGACTTAAATTCAGAAAACCTGAACTTGAGTTTTGGCACATGTGACATTGAGCAAATTATATAAACTCTCTGAGTCTCAGTTTTCTCCCTTGTAAAGTGAACATAATAATACTTACCTCATCAATCTTATAGAGCTGTTGGGAAATAATTGCTTTGTAAACCTTAAGATTCTATATATAAATATGTTATGGTTATTGTTCTTGGCCCATGGCATTCTGGGTGTGGGCATTTGGAATTCCAAGTCTTTGAGAGAACAACAAATATTTTATAACCTTGCAGAGGAGATTCAAGAATGGATAGGCTATTTCCACTTTTATGGGCAAGAGGAACCTGAAATAATTTTAACCAACCAATAGGATGAAGACAATGATTGTCATATTGTGAACATATTGAATGGATTCAGGGAATCATGCATATGCTCATGGATGTGGAGGGGGGGTGCCACTACACACACCTATGCATATTCATGTATTCATATATTCTAAGACACACTGGCACACATATACATCAACAAGCCCTAAGAGTAACACTCACCCAATTTTATACTGTATGTTGTTCATTATATCTTAGATTGATAAGGTTATCTAATCCAACTTCCTCTTTTTTTAAAATAACTGATCCCACTGAAGCCCATAAAAGGCAAATGATTTGCCAAAGTAACTTTACTAAAGAAAATAATATTATATATATATCAATATATATAATATACATACAAATATATATGAATACCTGGAATATTATAGAAATATATATATATTATATATAAATATTATTTTATATATAGGAGACAATGCTTTTTCTTCTGTACCAAGCTTGCCCCCTGGAAAAAAAACAGTGAAGAAATTTGAAATCTGCCAATGATATCTAAACTTCTGTGATCCAGTGACTTTCCAGTTCCAAGATTCTATGATTTTCCTCCTTTTCACTTCTTGTACACATTTTGTCTAATCCATACATCTGGAAACTTAAGACTATGGGAAGCAGGACATTCTATTGGTGGAAGAACTTAGAACCAGGAGCAGTGAATTCTAGTCCCATCTTTGTCTCTAAATCATTTTGCAACCTTGGACAAATCACTTCAATTCTCATGACCTCAATTTTCCATTTGTTAAATGAGGATAGTAGACCAAATAATTGCTTACTTACCTTTTGTTTGTTAATATTCTGGGACACTTACTTGTGTTATAGACTGCTTCATGTGTTTCTCTTTTATCTCTAACTTTTTGTGATTCTATAAATCTTATCAATAATAGACATCATTGTTAAATGAAATTTGTTCAGTTTTCCCTCAGAGTCCCTTTTACCTTGTAAAGGTCATCTGACTTGCTTTCTGTAGTTTGGGGCAAATACTTTTAATTTCATTTACAGATGCTTTGGAAGCTCACTTCATTTTTCTTCATAATGAGTGTGGCAAATCCAAGTGTTGCGATGTGAGGTGATTTTATCTTGTTAGTTTAGTTTATTTTCAGTAAGACAATTTTCTCAGACCTGGTTTTCTCAAAATATTATTGGAAATCTAAGGAACTATGCAATGGAGGTGACATAATCCTGAAGGCTTTTAAAATCATTACCTTCAACATTCTATGAGATATCTAGGGAAGGAGGAATAGTAAAGGAATGGACAAAATTATGGATGTGAAGATCATATAAGATTCATCATTTAGCACAACCATAATAATAATTTTTTAACAAGCCACTGATTGTTATACATAAAGAAGAGATATTTAAGCTCACCAAGGTTATTCATCACTATCATAAAGGCTATGCCATTCAAGTAGAGGAGGGATTTCCTGTAGTCTGCGAAAGACATTCAGATATTTCTGTTTTTAGATGAAATTTTGTTGGTTCCCTTAATACCTGGAATATTATAGAACTATCTTAATAAGATTCTTGATTACTCAAAATATATAAGCCTAGATGTCTTATAAGGGGGGAAAAAGAATAGAAAAATGGTTATTAGCCAGGTTATGAGATAAAATTGGGTGAATCACTCATTTACTTAGTTCATTTATTCATTTATATAAATTATATATACATAAAATTTATATATGTATATGGATAGATGACATATGGATAATACATTGGTTCCAAGATTTAACAAGAGGAAGAGAGTGGACTGGATTGTATCTGAAAAACTGTTCAGTGCTTTCAATAATTTTATATTCCTTTCTTTTTAAAAAAATTAATATTTCATTTTATTTTTCCAATTATATGTTATGGTTGTTTTTCAAAATTCTTTCATTTGAAAATTTATAAGTTACACATTTTTCTACCACCCTCCCTTCCCTCCCCCCTTCCCTTGGTGGAAAACAGTCTGGTAAAAGTTATATATGCTCATTTGTGTTCAGCACATTTACATATTAATCATTTTTGTGCAAGAAGAATTAGGACTAAGAGAAAAAAAACCCAAGAGATAGGAAGGAAAAACATAAGAGAAGTTTTAGAAAAGTGAACAGAGTATATGTTCAGATTCTATACTTTTTGCTTTTTTTCCCCCCTCTGGATATGGATGGAGATGTGCATAACAATTCTCCCAGGGTTGTCCTAGCTCTCTGAATTGCTGAGAAGAGCTGTATCTATTAATGTTGATCAAGTCACAATGTTATGGTTAGTGTACTGGTTCTGCTTCCTTTGTTCAGCATCAATTCATGTAATTCTTTCCATGTTCTCTAAGTCCAACCAATTATAGTCTTTTATAGAACAATAGAACCCCATAACATTCATATACCATAACTTGTTCAGTCATTTCCCAATTGATGAGTATCACCTCAATTTCTAATTCTTTGCTACTACAAAAAGAACTGCTACAAATATTTTTGACCATGTGGGACTTTCCCCATTTTTTTATGATTTCTTTTTAATTGATATTAGTATTGGTATTGCTGGGTCAAAAGGGCATGATCATTGCTCTTTCCAAATAGTTCCAGATTGCTTTCCAGAATGGTTGGATCAGTTCACAACTCCATCAGAAGTGCATTATTGTCCCAAGCTTTCCCAAACCACTCTAACAGTAATTATTTTACCTTTTTTGTCATCTTATTCAATTTGATAGGTGTGAGGTGGGACCTCACAATTGTTTTAATTTGCATTTCTCTAATCAATGATGATTTGGAGCATTTTTTATATGACTATATATAACTTTAATTTCTTCTTTTGAAAACTGTTCATATCCTTTAATCATTTATCAATTGGTGAATGACTCATAATCTTATAAATCTGATTCAGTTCTCTGCATATTTTAGAAATGAGACCTTTATCTGAAACACTAGCTCTTACATTGCTTTCTTAGGAAAATCCATCTTTTAAACAAAAACATTGTCCCTTTTTAGTGACCACTCTGTGATACTTACTTGATTAGTCAGAGAATTTAAGTAAGAATCTTGTCTCTCCCTGGGAAAGGAGCTTACATTCTAATGTGAGAGACACAAAGTGCTACTGCTAGAGAGGGTTCCACTTTGGCCTGGAAAGGATGGGATGGGCATGGTGAGTAGGGCTGGAATCAAGTATCAGTGAATTCAGGGAAGTGAGGCATTTGTGGGTGTGTCTGATGTTTGCATTCACAACTTTGTGAAAGTATTCAAACTTTCCAGGCTGAGTCTCAGGCTAAAGGTGACTGTTTTGGAAAGTTTGAATGGAAGTAGCTTGACTATGTCTGTGTTATGTAAGTGATGGTGGGTAAAAAGGACTATTCACTTAAGGTAAATTTTAAGTCTCTTTTATTAATGGGAATACTCATGGGACAATGAAATATAATATAAAGTGAAAATTCTATTTTAAAAAAAGGCCTCCATGCCTCTCCAGTTTGTGCAAGGACAAAAATCCATATGCACAAGAATGAGTGAAGCGCGCGCGCACACACACACACACACACACACACACACACACACACACACACAGACACTCTTCAGCTTTAGGTGGGATTCTGAGTCCATCTGCTCTAGTTCATGTAGAAATGTCCTATTTGGAAGTTTGGGCAAAGGGGCATCTCCTGTGCCTCATTGGTCTATGCTTTAGTTATGATCACTTAGGTTTCCTTTCATGTCTGGGTTGCACTGTATAGTTATCAGGTCCCTTCCAACTATTAAAACTTTTGTGATTTCTGAACTATACAATAGTTTAGTACTTTATCTTGTTCATAAGAATAATATAAACAACTTTGACCTAGTCTTTGCTAAAATTATATCCACAGCATCCTTTTAATCTACCAGTTTATTAACTGTCAAATTCATTTAAATTCAACAAACATTGGTATGACATGACTCATTCTCAGTACAACCATGCTGGCTCTATATGATCATTGCTTCCTTTTCTATATGCTTGCTAACCAATCCTTTAATTCATTCTTGAATTTTGCCACAAATGAGTACTTGCAATGGAGAATTAGATGTCCTGATTTGAACTATGCTGATTGGTCCTGTGAAAATAACACAGAATGGAAAGATGACCTGGCAGCATTCTGTTTTTCTAATCATCTCCTGTGGAAATTGGTAGTAGGGCAAGGCTCTTTCCAAAGCTAGATATATAGGAGGTACTCAGTAACTGTTTTGCTGATTGACTGATATACTTTTATTCTTGTGAAGGAAATAGGTTCTCAAAATGCTTTCAGAAGACAGGTAATTTGACATGAGGTGCAGTGTAAGAAAAGAACAAAGAAAGGAAGGGGAAAAGAAACACTATTAAGTGCCTCCTTTTTGCCAGATATGTGCTGTTATTTCCCTTATTTTAGAGTTGAGGAAACTGAGGCAGGCAAAGATTACATAACTTACTCAGGGTAAGTGACTGAAGTCAGATTTAAACTTGGGTCTTCCTGATTCCAGACCCAGAATTCTAATCACAGCTTCTCCAAGAGGAAAGAAGGCTGAGTGCTGCTTCCTAATTATGTAAGTTTGAGCAAGTCTGTTCAACTCAATGATACTCAGTTTCCTCATCTGTAAAGAAAGCTAGAGTAAAGGTTCCCTAAAGTTCTTTCTAGTTCTAAAATACTGTGATAATTTCTTCCAGAAAATTCTATGTACTTGTTGACTGCTTCACTTTTTGGAATTCTGGTCTTAGCATTCAGTTTTTAACTTATATTTCTTCAGTCTGGTGTCATTAGTACTATATTAGGGGTCATGTTAGAGTTAATAGTACAACTTTCAGGTTTGCAAACTGGGGTCCCACTTTAGATCTTGAATTGTAAAGACAAAGAAATCCAGAACTGACTCAGTTCAAATCTCAGCCACACACACACGTGTGTGTGTGTGTGTGTGTGTGTATGTACATGTGCCACTCTTGGGTTCACTTTCACTTTGAAGAAATTGGAAATGTATTTTATAACAGAAAATTTTTTTCTCAGATGAATTTGTTTTTTTCTCAGCAGCCCAATGAACATGGACTGTTAGATCTTGAAGTAACTTTTTTAAATACTTTTATTTTCTCAAATATTTATAAATAAAATATTTAACATTCTTTTAAAATTTTGATCTCCAAATTTGCTCTTCCTTCCCATTCCCTTTTTGAGAAGGAAAGCAATTTTATATAGATTATATTTGTACCGTCATCTAAACCATTTTCATATTAGCCGTTACAAAAGAAAACACAGACTAACAAAAATATTGTAAAAAAAATCAGCTTTCAGATTCCATCAATTCTTTCTCTGGACATGGATAGCATTTTTCATCATAAAACCTTTGGAATTGTTTTGGAGCATTGTATTGTTGAGAATAGCTAAGTTATTAACAGTTGATTATCAGACAATATTACTATTACCATGTCTACTGTTCTCCTTGTTCTGTTCATTCCACTTCGCATCAGTTCATCTAAATCTTCCCAGATTTTTCTGAAAATACTCTGTCCTTTCTTATAGAACAATCCAATTCCATCACAATCATATACCATAACTTGTTCAGTCATTTTCTAATTTATAGGTGTCCTCTCAATTTCCTTGAAAACTTTAAAGAATATTAGATCAACCATTATCATACTGTGGGAATATGGTGGTGTTAGAGGATCTTTGTAATTCTTTCACAAGATTAGAGAATTAGTTGATACCTTTAAAATCCTGTGTTCCTACCTCTTTACTTTATGGATGAGAAAATTAGGTTCCAGAGAAAGACAATGATTGACCTTGAGCATAAGAATGGTTTAATTTTTTTTCTTTGTAGCCTCAAAACATAGTAGGGATTTAATGAAAACTTGATGATTGGTTGATTGACTTACCCAAGTTTATATTATATAGTAGGTGTCACAGTCAGAACTCCAATCCAAGTCTTCTGTTTCACAATAAAATGTGTTTTCTTCTAAACCAGATGTATCAAACAAAAGACCCACTGGCTGAATTTCTGGCAGCAATACTCTGTAGCCACCCCAATCAGATTAAAATGCAATTGGGAAACATTTAGCAAAATAAATAAAAATACTATTGTTGTCCAGTTGTTTCTGACTTTTTGTGACCCCATTTGGAGTTTTCTTGGCAGAGATACTGGACAAGTTTGCCATTTTCTTCTCTAGTAGATTTTACAGATGACTATATTGGAGCATACTGGGTTTGAACTCAAAAGTTAGAAAGGCCTGAGGCTAGAATAGTATTTTTAACCATTATGGTACCACCTAATTGAGCCATACCATAGAACAGATAATATGAATATGTGGTTTTCTAAGCCAATATGCTGCTTTCAGGGATCTTAATATATGGTTTAATGGCCCCCATTTTCTATTTGAGTTTGACATCATTGCTCTATGTACTTCTGTTGGTTTTGAGTAAGAAAACCAGTCACTTAGCACCTGTACCATTTGTGTCTGAGGCAAAGCTGTCCATAGACTTCCTACAACTCCTGCTGATCTCTCAGGTCACATGGGTTGTGGGTCTTTCTGAGCTTTGTTTTAGATTCTCCTGTAACAGAACTTAGCAGCGCTATATAAGTGATAGCTACATAGATTGATGGACTTGGTCTAATTGGTAGAGTTAGTATGTTTCTTACCATTATGGATTTCATCTTATGAGCTTTGACTTTTGTGTTCAAACAATTGTACCTTAGGACTATTAGGTCCTTCTATCTGCTCTGTAGCTACATATGGGTATTTAGATTGCGAACTCCTTGAGGGCAGGGGCTATTTTGATTTTCTGTGGTCAGTGTTTAGAACATAATATATGATAAATATTTGGTTTCTATCCATTTGGAGGAGTATATAAGCCAGGAGAATCAAGACAAGGACAACTGGCCAGGCACAATTTTTCCAAACACCAAACCACCTACCTTTCAAGCCAGACTGCCATACTTATTGGTTATTGTGGTGGGGGTGCCTTCAGGCAAAAGGAATGGCTGTTTATTTCTCATTATATGATTTTCCTTCCACCTATGGACTTTATGCATCTATCTTGTTGTAGGTTTATGAGCATGACTCCCATGTCCTCTGGAAGATAATGATACCACTGGCTAACTCTCATTGGGTTTATTTCCAACTGAAGAAATAAGGGGAAAAAGTAAAGAAATAAATCTTTCTATTCCTGATGAGAACTGACTTCTTTTCTGTTCCTCAGTGGTATTCCATACATTTTATAAGGCAGAAAGCATCATATTATCTATCTATCTATCATCCATCTATCTATCTATCCACATAAATATGAAGACATACACACATATCAAGATTTTTTAAATGATGACTAAGTGCCTCTGACTGCCTACATGAGTTTGGTTGGGCTGTTCCCATTAGTGCAAAAGAAACCAAACCCTTACCCTCAATTTGATATATAATTCATTCCTTTATTAATTTTTAACCCAGGTTCTAAGACAATTGATGGGTATATTATTAAATTTTTTAGTTTTTTGCAAGGCAATGGGGGTGAAGTGACTTGCCCAAGTTTACACAGCTTGATAATTATTAAGTGTTTGAGGTCGGATTTGAACTTAGGTTTTCCCGACTCCAGGGCCGGTGCTCTATCCACTGCACTACCTAGTTGCCCCATTGATGGATATATTCCAATGCTTCCTTATAAATTCATAGAAGTGAACAGCCTCTCTCCTCAGTTAATCAGTTAACTCTGAGCCCCAAACCCAGATTGTAGTATACTAGGGAAACCTTTTCCCATAAACTTTTGTTTCTCTCTTTCAACACCTCCCCTTCCAACTTTACAGGCTTAGATAAATATTACTTTACTTTCAATTTTCATTGAATATATTGTATATATAATTTAACAGTATAACAACTAATATAAAGACATATTTACATATTTCAATAATGTATCACAAAAAAGAGATTACTGGAAGCAGTTCTGCCATTAAATTCTCTCTGGTCCAAGTAAAAAAAATCTTTCAGGAATGCTTTTCATTATACTTTATATTAATAGATATGGTTTTTTAAGGTTTTTGCAAGGCAATGGGCTTAAGTGACTTGTCCAAGGTCATACAGCTAGGTAATTGTTAAGTGTCTGAGGTTGGATTTGAACTCAGGTTCTCCTGACTCCAGGGCCAGTGCCTATTCACTGTGCTATCTAGCTGCCCCTATATCAATAGATATGAATTAAATTCTTATGGAAAACATTTTTCAGTTTTTCTCAGATGATAATTAACTTCCGCAGTTCTCAGGAAAGTTGTTCTCTTAGTCCTTTCTCCATGAACTTCTTATAGTCTTCAACCATGATAGTTGACTCCTCCAGATGACACTTAAACTGCTACTTTCCCTAAGAGCTCTCTTGAAGATAAAGTAAAAATATCTATTATCTCTGTGAGAAGGGCTATTTATTGAAGCTGAAATTGTATTAAAAACAGATAATAGGGGCAGCTAGGTGGATGCAACAGTTCTGAAGCCAGGAGGACCTGAGTTCAAATGTGACCCCAGACATTTAATAACTGCCTAGCTGTGTGATCTTGGGCAAGTCACTTAACCCCATTACCTTAAATAAATAAATAAACAGATTAATCAGCATAGAAATAACAGTAAATCATCTATTTTAATTGATAATCTAAAAGGGACAAAGTCATCATCCTTTTAACTCCATGGTTTCTACTCTAAGAGAGGGAAAAGCATAGAGTGAAAGACTGCATGGGGGGGGACATTTCCTCCTCTGATGATATTTCTCCTTTGTTCTAGAAGAAGACCATGACATCAGGGAGTTGATGCCATGACAGGCACATGAATTGGATTTGAGTGAGGGGATGCTGTGCTAAGTCACCAATCTCAATTTCTCCTCCAGAGCCATCTGGGTCCAGTGGCCACATATGAATCAGGACAACTGGAGATAGCTCTGGATGTGAGGCAATCAGGGTTAAGTGACTTGTCCATGGTCACAGAGTTAGTAAGGATCAAGTGTCTGAGACTGGATTCTAACTTCTGTCCCCCTGACTCCAAGGTCAGTGCTCTATCCATTGTGCCACCTAGCTGCCCTTTTCCCCCTTTAGAGATAAAGGAAGAATAAGAAGGGTATATTGCAAGGGCACTAACTGCAGAGTCTGCAGGTCCCTGTCTTGGCTCTTCCTGCTTGGAAGCTGGTCACTGGCTTCCTTTACTTGGCTTTTGATCATCTGTACCTTAATTTCCATCTCATCCTTGATTCCCTTCTGATGATGCACCCTGCCAAGGAGAGAGGGGTTTTAGCAAAAATGGATTCCAGACTCTCCATTCTCTGTCCTCATGACCTCATAGGCTTCTCAGTTGCCTTCTTGGCTTCTCTCTGAAAGTCTGGTCAAGGTCAAAATCAATGAAACTTGAGAAACTCTGGGTAAAATCTGCCTAATTATAGGCTGACATTTTTGGCCCACCAGCTTTTCTTGGTAACATTTCTTAAATGGGATGAAGGCTCTTGCACAAGAAAACCCACCTTTTGTGTTCTCTGTGTGTATGGTATAACACTCAGGACATCATTGTGAATGGCATACTATTTGTCCAGTGGACATATACCTATCTTGTTTCCAAAGGAACAATAGAGATATCTATCATATGCGATCACAATGTTTTTTTGGGGGGTCTTCTATGACTGGAATGGTTTCCACTCTAAGAGTCAGCTTTGCTTGTTTTTTCCCCTGAGAGGTGAATAGGAAAGAACATTCATGTTGTCAGCAGAAGAGCCTCATACAGATGTTTCTGCTTAGGAACACCTGGCAGCTTATTAAACTCACATGTGATCTGGGGACTGACTGAGGAACACACACAGCCAGGCTAGCACATCCTGTTTCCCTTTGCTTATGCATGCCTTGTTCCTTAACCTTGTTTCATCCATGTCAGCCTTGTCCTAGACCTTAAATAATGAGAGTAGGAGCAATGCCTACTTGTACTGGTATGCAGCTCCTAGACGAGGGTCACCCACAGAATATGTGCTCATTGCCTCCCTGGCGGAAAAGGAGATTGAACATTGGATGTGGAGTCACAAAGACAGGACTTCAAATCCTGCCTTAGATATTTAGTCTTATGACTCTAGTCAAGTTATTTAACCTTATTTTTCCTATCTGTAAAATGGGAATATCTATTGTATGTGCTTCCCAGAGTTGTTCTGAGGACTAAATGGGAAAAGGAATATTCAATACTTAGCAAACTTTAAATAAAGCATTTTATTTTTTGGTTCAGACCAGTGACTTCATTGCTGTTGGATCTTGGATGTAAGGAAGCTCCTTCTGCCAGTGCAGATTGGTCTTCTTGCTGAACCTCACAGGTAACATTCCGTGTCTACTTCACCTTTGCACAGGTTGTCTGCCATGCCTGGAATAGGCCAGTGGGTTCAGATAGTGAGAATTGTCTCTTTGCACAAAACCCCTTCACCTTAATCCAAATTACATACAAGTGTGACATCATTTACTTGATGTTATGGCCATCCTCCATATTAAAAGACAACAATCTAATCCCTTGTCACCTTTGCCACTTTGTCTTCCCTGAGACCCACCTTGAGCACCACTTCCTATTCAAGTCCTTTTTTGATCCCCCTCAGTTGCTACTACTCCCACATTTTTATATGAACATTATTCATATTAGTATTATAAGTTGTTTTAAGAATTCAAAATTCTTAGTTCAATTGAAATATATGAAATTGAAATTGTATTCAATTTAAATGTATTAAAATTAAATTTAACAAGCTATCAAAGCTTAAAGTCGCACTGGGACTTTTGGGATACATTGTACTTTTTTGTATTAATGTTTTATGCCTTTGTATCTACTTTTATAGGTATGTCTTTTTTCTTTCTTTTTTTTTCTTTTTTTTTCTTGTTTCTTTCAATAGGCTCTAAGTTTAAAGGCAAGGGCTGTTTTGATTTTGATTTGATTTGATTGTCCCCTGTGCTTTTTTATAATGTCTGACAGCAATATATTTGATAAATTCTTGTTGAGTGAGTGAATGAAAAACAGAGGGGGATATATAATTAGGAAAGTAGATTGTATTCAGATTGCAGAGGCTCTTGAGTGACAGGCTAAGGGGAGATGATAGCAGCTAGTTGGTAGGTAGGTAAGAGGACTGAATTTAGAGTTAGAAAGTTCTAAATTCAAATGTGGCCTCAGATACTAGCTATCTTATCCATGGCAAGTCACTTGATCTCTTTCAGCCTCATCTGTACAATTGGACTATTACTAGCATCTACCTCCATAATTGTTGTAAAGATACATTGGGATTACATATGTATAATGCTTTGCAAACTTTGAAATGCTTTATAGATGTAAGTTGTTGTGGTGGATATTATTAGATGAAGCAAGGACAAAAAAGCATCCAGACAAAAAAAGGATTGAGGGCTTAGATTAAGGAAAAGCAGTGGAACTGGAAGGACAAATGTAGAGTGAGTGTAGACATAGATTTCTGGATGATGAAAGAATTTTTAAGAATGTTAACAAATTGAAACCTGGAAACAAGTGGATTCTCACTGGAGTTGGACAAAGTCTCAGTTAGCCTTCCTTTCCACAACCTCTGTAGTTGAACTCTCTCTTACCTTCATTTTGTCCCACATTTCTCCCTCCATTTTGTTCTGTCTAGCTCCTCACTGTCTTCACATCAAAGTTTTGGCTCAAACTGTTCACTCCCCATCCCTGCCATTTCCTCCCTTTTCCTCTTCATTTCCTCAAATTCTATCACACGATCCAACTCTAAGTCCCTTCTCTGGGAGAGTTCTAGACTCTGTCAATATCTTCCTTCTGTGAACTCCCAGGTGTACGATCTCACTCATATTGGCTTTGACTGCTTGCATTGTTAGCTAACTGTATTATGAGTGAATGTTCTGCTTGCCCAGATTTAAACTTATCCTCTTTGATCCAGTGATGCTGGTCTCCTGGCTGTTTCATGAACAAGATACTCTACCTCTGCTCTTGCTGTCTTCCATTCCCTCCCTCTTCCATTCAGACTACTCACCTTCCTAGCTTCCTTTAAATTCTAACTGAAATGCCACTTTCTACAGGAAGACTTCCCCAGTCTCTCTCCTCTCTGTTAAATATATCCTGTAAATCCCAGATATAACTTTATTAGTACATATTTGTTTGCATTTTTTCCTCTCCTATTAGATTGTACCCTCTTGAGGATAAGGATGGTCTTTTACCTCTTTTTATATCTGCAGTTCTTAGTATTGTACCTGCATCACTTAATAGATATTTATGAATCTTCAGAAATAGAGATGATGCTACCTCCTTTGTTTAATGTTAGGTACATCATAGCCTCTTAAATAGTTCTTGAATGGAATCAAATATACTTGTCTGGTAACATTACTATTTTGACTTGCCAAAGTGAATTTTGATTTGTTTACTTGGGAAGCTATAATATTAGATTTCTTTCTGTTTTTAATTTACCCCCCCCCCCAGACCTTTTTAGTTCTGTTCTCTTTTGCAGGCATTCACACTCTTGTCTCACAGCATTTCCCACTCCCATCTCATAATGTTTCTTGTGTTGAAATCAATTTTCTGCATTTCTGAGTATCTGCTCTGCATTGAACTCTTTTTTTTATTATTCTGTTTATTATAAAAATGGATATTTTGTTATGCCAATAGTGCAGCTCTCTCACAAAACTATCTAGATGACTGGAAAGTTAAGAGGATTAAAAAAAAGAAGTGGCAAATCATCCCTTCCTCTAGACTTCAAAGATAGGAAGAAATTCAAATGAAT
The DNA here is from genome assembly GCF_037893015.1 of Macrotis lagotis. Classification (NCBI taxonomy): domain Eukaryota; kingdom Metazoa; phylum Chordata; class Mammalia; order Peramelemorphia; family Peramelidae; genus Macrotis; species Macrotis lagotis. Next base: position 54,579,942 of record NC_133659.1, read on the forward strand.
CTCACCTGGTTCAGAAGTAATTTTTGTGTTTGGGCACTATAAATAATAATAGTGAAGTCATGCTTTTTCTGGGCTTTGTATCCAGATACTAAAGGAACACCTTGTTTCTAACAGCTGCTATTCAGGGTACAGACATACCTAAATCTTAGCAGCAGTAGAGGCAGCCAAAGAAAGCTGCATTTAGAAACTGGGCCTCACTTAGGCATTTTGCCATGGAGTATTTTCAGGGTTGTGTCTGAATTTTGTATGAGAATTAAAGAGTAAAATGTCAACTTCAGCTAGGGGCAGAAAATATCACCTACTATTTAATATCTGAGTCTCCTAAGTCTTTATTGTTAGACTAGAGATGTAAGAATTCAGGGTTTTGGCCATGACTTTCCATACTTTTGATAATACTGAGCTCTCTATTCATCTGATTGATTGATGTTGTCCTTCATTCTTGAAGAAGACTATGACATCCAGGAGGTGATGCCATGACAAGCACGTGAAGTGGCTTTGAGTGAGGGGGTGCTATGCTAAATCACCAGACTTACTTTTTTCTCCAGGGTCATCTGGGTCCATGGCCAGATAAGAATCAGGATTACTGGAGATAGTCCAGAATAGGAGGCAAATGGGTTTAAGTGACTTGTCCTAGGTCACACAACTAGATGAGTTTCAAGGGTCTGAGGCCACATTTGAACTTCTATCCTCCTGACTCCAATCTATCTGACTGCACCATATAGCTTCCTCTTTATTTATCTGTTCTTTTACTGAGACTTGTTGTAGTTCTCTTTTGATGGGTCTATGATCTTATCAGATTCATTCAAATCAGTTAGTGTTGATTCCATGTTGACTATGGGTCAGATATTATGCTAGGTGCTAGGATGTGCAGATAAACAGAGAAATGGTCCTTAATCTTAAGAAGCCTACAAGGAGCTCATCAATATGTCTATCTCCTCCAAAAGTGAAGATTTCAACCCATCTATACCTATCTATCCTGTGGGACTTTAACTGGTAACTTCTCAGAGATTTTTCACACAAATTCAATTCAATGGGCTGGATCGTTTGATATTGAGTAACCATTGGTGGATCAAGCAGATGTTAACTGGTTGTCCCTCCAAGACTGGCTTGCTGTGGTTGCTCTTAAATTTCTGCCATGACATGACACAAAATTCTCTTTGTAAATCCCATTTGTTATAACTTGCATATGTATTATATACATAAAGTATATATAAATATATAGTATGTATATTTAAATATATATGCACACATGCACATATAATATACATATAAAATACAATATAATATACATACAAACATGTATACACACATACATGTTCTTGTTGTTTGTCCTTTGTTGGAAGATCAGGACCTCATGGAGATGATGCCATGAAATACATGTGAATTGGATTTGAGTGAAGGGACACTATGCTAAGTCCCCAGCCTCACTTTCTCCTCCAGCATCATCTGGGTCCGGTGGCCAGATATAGATCAGGACAGCTGGAGATGACTGGATACAAGGCAGAGTTAAGTGACTTGCTTAAGGTCACGCAGCTAGTAAGCATCTAGTGTGTGAAACTAGACTCGAACTCAGATATTCCTGACTCTGTGTCATCTATCTATCTATCTATCTATCTATCTATCTATCTATCCTCTATCTATCTATCATCTATCTATCTATCATCTATCTATCTAGATACACATTTGTATTTATATATTATATATCCTGCTTACTTCCATCATTCTCTGTTGCCATCTGTATAATCCTTAACTTCAAGTCTTCAAAGGGGTGGCTAGGTAGTGCAGTGGATAAAACACCTGCCCTGGAGTCAGGAGTACTTGGGTTCAAATCCGGTCTCAGACACTTAATAATTACTTAGCTGTGTGGCCTTAGGCAAGCCACTTAACCCTATTGCCTAGCAAAAAAAACCTAAAAAAAAACCCCTAAGTCTTCAGAGATTACAGTGTTCCATTGCTCTGTGATTTATAGCTAAAGAAAATTATTAGAAGAATATTGGAATTTAAAAGATGGACCTTTATGGAATGGGGAAACACAAGGTCATTAAAAGAATTGTTTAATGTCCCAAAGGCAATGCATCCTACCATCCTCTTCTAGAACAATTCTGGACTAGGTCATTTTTGATTTGGATCATCTATCCATCAGTCAGTCACTGAATATTTAGTAAGCACCTTCTACATACCACATATAACAAACAACTAGAAAACAAATAAGTGCTAACAAGATAAATTGAAAATAATGAAGAGGGGTTAAATAAGGCTTCCTGTAGATGAGTCAGATTTTAGTTGAGACTTAAAGGAAGTCAGGAAAAACCAAGGGACAGAGATGTGGAGGGAGTACATTCCAGGCACTGGAGATTATCAGAGAAAATGCCTGAAACTAAGAGATGGAATATCTTGTTTGAAACAAATATCACTGGCTTGACGATTATGTGATGGAGAGCAAAAGCTAAGAAGACTGTCTATTCAAGACACTGACTGATGTATGGGTTTACTGCACAGATACTAAGCATTCTTCATCTATTCGGTTTTCAATCTCTTGCCTATGGTTTCTATTCTTATATTTTTACCAAACCCATTTTCTCCAAGGTCACTTTGATAATCTTTTATTACTCAACCTAATGACTTTTCCCAGGCTTTCTCTTCCTCTATCTCTCAGCAGTGTTGACACAGCCTGACGATTGCTCAAGTTCTTTTGAATATTCTTTCTTTCCTGGTATTTTTGAGATACTCCTCTATTGTGGTTTTCTTCCTAACTATGTCATTAATGTTTTGCCATCTTCTTTGCAGGATCATAATCATGATATAATAGATTTAGAAATAGAAGGGACCTTAGAGTTCATTGAGTCCAGCCCCTTCACTTTACCACTCTGCAGATGAAGAAACTGAGGTAATGAGAAGTTGTCTATGGTCACACAGCTAGAAAGTATCTGAAGTAGGATTTGAATTCAAGTCTTCCAGATTCCAAAGTTAGCATTCTGTTTAGTACCTAGCTACTTCTAATCATTAGATTTTTGGATGCTCTAGTATGTGCAAATTTCCAAAAATACAGGGACTGCCTATTTTTTTCTTTGTATCTTTAGCCTGGATACATAATAAATGCTTAAGAAATAATTTTGGATTGATTGATATTCTGAATTTGATTATTATCTTTATGTATTTTTGCTTCAAATTTATGCTTTTTAACCTTCATCTCTTCTTTCTTCAATTCCACATCTTCAACTGCCTAGTTAATTTTTCCACCAAAATATTCCATAGGCATCTCAACTCAAACTGTCGAAAAACAAACTCATTAGCTTTTCCACTCAAATGCATCCCTTCTCTTTACTCCTTCTTCCATAATTTGTTTGTCATGTCCTAAATTTAAAGCTGGAAAGGATCTCATCAGTCATATGATTCAGTTCCCTCATTTTAGAGATGAGGAAACTCATTGACTTAGTTTCACAGCTAGTGCTAGAGATAAGATTTGAATCAGCAGCTGTTCTCAGCTCCATGTCCAATATTCTATTTTCTGTGCCACATTATTCTTCTCTAGTCACACAGATTTGCAACCTGAGTCTTCCTCAATGTTTCACTGTTATTGATAACCTTTCCTTCCTACATCCACATATCCAATCTTTTGTCAGAGCTTGTTGATTAAACCTCCTCTACAACTTTCTTATCCATTTCTTTTTCTTTTCTCAAACCACAAATGCCTTAGTCCAGGCCCCCATCACCTTCTGCCTAGACTATTGCGATAGACTCTTAATTGCTTTTCTTGCATCCAATTTTCCTTCTCTTTAAATCATCTTCCACATAATTGTAAAAAAAAATCATTATTCCTAAAGCTTATATTACACTGTCCAAAAAACTTCAACAGCTATCTATTACTTGTAGAATTAAATAAATACTCTCCTGCTTACCACTTAAAATCTATCATAGTCTTGTTCCATTCTAATTTCTGGGTTGATTATACTGTCATTCATTTTGTGTTTCAGTTAAATGAACTCCTAGCTCCCTTTGTGGCTAAACTTGTCACATCTGTTTCAAGAGATCTTTCCTAATTCCATTTCTCAGTGTTCCTGGAAATTGTTTATTTTTCCATATCCCTTGTATGCTCTTACCTATGAATATGGTGATTTATCCTCATAGAATATAAGTTCCTTAAGATCACAGACTTTTTCACTTTTTACAAAAAGTTACATCCTTAGTATCTCATGTGGCCGACACATGGGAGAAATTAATAGATCCTTGTTAACTGATTGACTATTCGTTATAGACATCCTGGAATTAAACCTTAGGAAAATGTCTTGGTACTCATATTGAATAATTGTACAAGTATAAGAAGATACTTTTCTAAATTATTAATGATGAAGAAAAACCTATTGCTATTTATATATTAATATAACTTCATAGATCATAAAGAACTAGAATTAATTTATTTAATTAGTGTAGAATCTGTTAGCCAGTAAGATATTTTTCAATTGTAGAGAAATCTTCTCTTGTTGTCTCTGTTTCTATCTTGAAATCTATCTTTACTATCTAAAGAATTTTTAGTCTTCCCTAATTGAATAGTAATGTAATTATAAAAAATTATGCTATCCATTCATTCCCAGGAGTCAGACCAATATTGTTTTAGAAGAATATTTCTATTTCCAATTTGATAAAAATAATAGATCTCATGTTGATTGAATGTGTTTCCCTCTAATAAATGAATCTTGAGCTCTTGATGTATATCTGTAAACAAATTCAAAAGGATAGAACTGAGATAGAAAATAATATAAGTTTCTTGCAGATTATATGTAACATTCCATGGCAAACCTAAAACTGAACCTCTTCTTAATGTTATCAGCTTTCCTAGAATGCTTTGCTGTCTGAATTATATTACTCTTTTTTTTTAATATACAGTCAACTAAAGATGAAAAAGAGACCTTTGAAACTTACTCATTTAATTGCTGTTGCAAGTCAAGAATATACAGAATTTATAGAGGGGGAAGATTTCCTTAGGTTGGTGTTTTATATCCACGTTAGTGGTGATTCTATGTATCCTTATCTTAGGAGTTTGGGGGAGGGAAGAATTGAGTAGGAAGGAGAATAAGAAAGAGGAACTAAGAAATATTTCTTTTGAGCTGAATCTCTATTTTTTGAACTTCACAAACATCTCTATTTTTAAATAAAGAAATATTCTAGGAAAATTTTAAAAATTATGTTTTTTAAAGATATCTATTTTTGGTTCCTCTTTTGAAAAAATGATCGAAGCTATTATATCTCAACTTTACAACAAGAATAGTGTCTTTGTTATATTTATTAGCACACTTAACTATTGTCTTTTCACAAATTAAGTGCTGGAGAATTCAAAGAAGGATTGAGAAGTAGAGAAAACTATTAGGAATGTTGTAACTAAGGAGAGTGATGGAGTTTCTTATAATCACAAGATAGTGGGAAGAGATTCCACCTTTCAGTTAATGCTTTGTTTTTGTAGTGGACTGCATTCTATCTAGATAAGCAGTGGACTCAAATCTAGAGGTTCCTGCTCCCATTCAGTCCTGAAGAAATAAACATCTAATAAATTCCAGGGACCCAGTTCAGTGATTGTGTTCTCTGCTATGAGACCAATTTGACCCAATAAACTGCACCATAAATTTTCATCCCCCAAAATTTGGATTCAAATAATATGTACTGAATGACATGGCATTTAAATTTAATAAAATAAAAGTTATTGGAATAGCAAAATGTCATAGTAATATAATAATTCTAGGAGATTTTAATGTTCCTCTCTCAGAAAAGGTCTAATCTATTGGAAAGTTATATGAAAAGGAAAATGATGCATCTGGAAACCTCTTCAGAAATTTTGAACTTCACATATATGCCATCTGAATGGGAACATTAAAGAATTTGTATACATTTTTATTTCTTAGAACCAAATGACACCTTTACAAAAATTTATGTGCTGTGTCTCAGAAAATTATAAATGTAGAAAAGCAGATATACTTTACAAGGCAAGTATAATAAAAACAGTTATGAACACAAGCAAAACCAACAAAAATAGACTTTAAGGAGATATAATGATGACATTCTTAGCAATTAGTTATGAAACAAATAAACAATGTATAACTATGTAAAATAATAATTGTGACATATAAAGCTAACCATCATCAGAGGGAAACATATGAGGAAAAAATTTTAATATAGAAAAAGAAAGAAATAATGAACAGAAGGAATTAATACATAATTTAAAAAAATAGGATGCCAACAGTCTTGTAAGATCAAATGATGTAATATTTGCAAAGCCCTGAGGCATGTAATAATTTCCTAATAGAATATTTATACCCTCTCTTTCTTCCTTTCTTCCTCTTAACAACTAAACAAACTCCAAAAATTCAAGAAAGAGAAAAGATTAAAAATTAGGGAAACTATAAAGTAGAAAACAAAAGACTGTAGGTAGAAGTTATTAACAAAAATTAAAAGTAGCACAATTGATAAAACTAAGAAAACTGATGAACTTCTAGTCACATTTTAAAGAAGATAGAGAAAAATAAAATTAAACAATAAAATGGATCCCAAATACCATTCTTAATCTATACTTTTCTTTTTTATTTAAAAGTATTATATTTTTTCCCAATTACAAGTAAAGACAATTTTAGACCTTCACTTTTTGAAAGCTTTTGAGTTCCAAATTTTTCTCCCTCCCTTTCTCCCTATCCCCCTCCCAAAGTTGGCAAGTAATCTGGTATATATATATATATATGTATATATATTTATATGCATGCAATCATGTAAAATATATTTCCATTTAAACTATTTTTTTTTGTTTTTCTGAAGGCAGTAGGTTTGAGTGACTTGCCCAAAGTCACACAGGTAGGTAATCATTAAATGTCTGAGATCAGATTGAACTCAGATCCTCCTGACTCCTGGGCCAATGCTCTATCAACTACATGACCTAACTGCCTCTACTTAATCCATTTTTGAAAAGGAAATTTTACAGTGGTAAAAGATTTATTCAATTAAAAAAGCAAACCTTAGGTCCAAATTATTTGAATGAACTTTTTTTTAGTTTTTTTTTTTTTTTTGCAAGGCCAATGGGGTTAAGTGGCTTGCCCAAGGCCACACAGCTAGGTAATTATTAAGTGTCTGAGACCAGATTTGAACCCAGGTACTCCTGACTCCAAGGCGGGTACTTTATCCACTATGCCACCTAGCCGTCCCTGAATAAACTTTTAAAGAACAGTAGCTAGGTGACATATATTGAAAAATAAAACTTTGTTTCTTTCATATTGTTCTTATGAGAAAAATAGAATTCTAATACCTAACCTAGGGAAGGATAAAGCAAAGAAAAAGAACTATGGAACAATATAATTAAGGACAATAAAAATTTTAATTAATTTATTTTTTTACATTACTACAATAGTCTCATAAAAGTAAACATAATCTCCCTTCTCCCCGCATAGAGAAACCTCAAGAAAAATAAAATTAGAGGAAAAAAAAAAACAGCGTGCTTCAGTCTGTATTTAGACTGTATTCAGATATCATCTGCTCTGTCTTTGGGATGGATGCCTTCTTTATCCATCAGAGAAGTTGCTTCAATATTTTTTCCCATAGTTGCTTTTGCTAGCTGTAATTATCTCCAACTTATTCCTCCTCACCCCCATTTATTCTATTCTCTCTTTCCTTTCACCCTGTCCCTCCTCAAAAGTGTATCATATTTGACTACCCTCTTCTATGATCTTCCCTCTATTCATCGCCTATGCCCTCACCCCCTCCCTTTGTCCCCTTTCTACCATCCCTTTCCTCTCCTGACTATAAAAATTTTAGAAATAAAAACTTTGGGGACATCTAGGTTGTGCAGTGGATAGAACACTGACCCTGGAGTCAGGAGGACCTGAATTCAAATCCGGCCTCAGACACTTAATAACTACCTACCTGTGTGACCTTGGGCAAGTCACTTAACTCCATTGCCTTGCAAAAAAAAGAAATAAAATCTTGTTAAGAAAGCAGTTATTGCTAAATAGTAGCTAATTACAATCACTAGGGTCAGAACAGGAGAGTAAGATCATGAAAGTGAATGGATTTATGGCTTCTGAAAACAACAATAATAACAGGGAAAGGGTATTTGTGAAAAAAGACTGCTCTCTAAGTGAGTCACAACTCTGGAGAGGAAGAGGATCATTTTATTGGTGATTGACCTTATCCCATTTCAGGGCTAAAGGAGTAGAGGCACCCAATCCTTGGATAGAGTCTTGCTATGGTGTTTAGTTGGCTATAAGCCTTCTTGTTTGGTTTCCAGCCTTTGGTATCTTATTTCCTGTAAATAAATTGAAACCTGGACTCGGAGAGTCAGCCATGAAGCCTAAAGCTTTTGCTAGTTTCTGTCCAAGACTCCTAATCCAACTGTCACCTCTAGCACTAAAGCAGAACCAGGGTTTGGAAGTTGACACCAATGTTGGATGTTCACCCAGACCAGAATGAGATTGAAAGCTAACTCTACTGGCCATAGTCCAAACCACCCTTTTCTAATGAGAGTCCTGCTCCCCGCCCCCCAACCTCATCCAAACTTGCCAAACCATCCCTACAAAATCAAGAGCCCTGAATCTCTGACTCTCTGGAGCCTCTGGTGGCCTCTTCTACCCATTTCTCTCTATAGTCCTGAACTCTCTTCTGATCCAGACTCTGGAATTATTTTCCAGTTGATAGACTCATTTTCTAATTTATATGAATTGTCCTTTACCTAATGAGATTCACTCAGCTATACCATGATAAGTGTTCATCCATAACCTTTCTTCCATTTTTATAGGTGACTAGGATTTTGTTTCCCCCCGCAAAAGCAATTGCAATAAGGCAAGGAGTGATAGGGAAGACTATCTGATTTAGGTTATGGTTTTTCTAGAAGATGGTTTGGTTTGACCTCCTCTCCAGACACAGATGGGGAAAGGCCAAATGTAGTGGGAAAAATGGAGAGTCAGGGGACCTGAATTCCAATCTTTGTACTTCCTACCTGGGTGATTTTGGGAAAATTACTTAACCTTTTTAGGACTCTTGCAGTAAAATGAGGGAGTTTGACTAATTAACTTCTAAGATCCTATGATCCCAAGAACCTAAAAAAAAGTCATAGTACCCCAGAGGAAGTTGTATTTCACAATCATTCAGATAAAATACCAAGAGGTAAGGAAAACTTTCTGGGTATTAATTAGGTGGCCTGCCACTTCAATTCAATAAATATTAAGTGCCCACCACAATGAGAGAGATTGTGCTAAGTGCTCCCACAGTAAGAAGCATGTTCCCTCCTCCTCCCTCAGAATGGGTGCATCCATTGACTCTGAAGGATACAGCTCCTCTCAGCAGTTCAGGATTCAAGGACAATCCCGAGAGACCGGCTATAGTTAAAGCCATCCACATTTAGAGAAAAAACAAAACTAAACTATGTAGTCTGAATGCAGAGCAAACTTCTTTTATGTTTTTTCTTTCTTTCTCATATTTTTCCCCTTAGTTCTAATTCCTCTTTCACAACAAGGCTAACGTGGAAATACATTAAACATGATTGTACATGTACAACTTTTACCAAGATTGTTCACCACCATGGGGAGGTGGCGGAAAGGGAGGGTGGGAGAAAAATTGTGGAATTCATGAACTTGCAAATGGATGAATGTCAAAAACTACCTTTGCATGTGATTGAGAAAAAAAAAAGAATGTGGGCATCCTATGTCAAAGACTTATCTGTCCCCTGCCAATTATGGCTCTATTAGAATCTCTCCTCTTCTCTTTTCATAGAATCCTCCACATCCATTTCTAATAATTTCTCTCTTTTAGCACTTTCATTCTATTTTCAATTAATTTATTCTACAAATATTTATTATCTAGTATATGTAAGACAGTCTGACTCCTGGGTCAGGCTATCTGTATTTCCGGTAAAGGGGAAAGGTAAAGTAGAAATACATGCAAAATTATTTCTCTGAATATTTGGTCTTTTTTGGATATTTTTTATTTTTGAAGATTTTTGCCATACATGGATGTTGATTACAGTTCAGGTCTTCAGGAGGAGCTGTAATTGGAGAATTTTTTAAGGAGGGTTTAAGAGAGACCATGGAAAACAGGCCCAGAGAATATTACATTTACTGAAGCCAAGGTAGCATTTTTGGGGATTAAATAAAAACCAACCAATAAGTTGGCAAGTAAAGGCTGAAATAACCGAACCTTACAAGGATGTTCACTGAAAAGCAAGATATATGAGGTGGCTAATTACAAAGCAAAGAACAACCTTGCTTCCATGCCAGCTAGAAGTTAAATCTAACTACTTCTATCCTTATGTAGGACAATTAAGAAAATTGATTAACTTTTGGCCACATATTTAAAAAAGAGAGAGATAAAAATAAAATTAAACAATAAAAGAAACCCCAACCAGTTTGTCTCATTTCAGATCAAATGAGGCTTTTTGTTTGTGGTCATGGTATTTCACCTCCATGTTTTTTAATCATATGAACTGGCTCTAAGTCAAAGTGAGTTTCTTTATAAAAGAGAGGTAAATGATGGATAATACAAAATCAAAGAAGGAAGACTGATGTTAACCGTGTCACCTACGCTCATTGGACCTTGCTTTCTTCATCTATAAAATCCTCTCTGATCCTCAGTTTTCTCACCTACAAAATAAATTACTGAGTATCAACTTGGTAGGGTTGTTGTGAATATCAAATAAGATGATATCATTAAAATCTTCTACAGTCCTTAATTAACCGATAAATTGCCATATGTGTTTGAATTTCATTCTCCAAGAGAACCAATGATACCATGAGGGGGATGTCTTGATTTGAACATGAAATAGATTTAAGGGAACAGAGCTGCACAAAGTCATCAGTGTTGTTAATGTCTTCTAGAATCTTCAAAGCCCAGTGACAAAAATCAAAATGATTGGTGATGGCCAGAATGCAATGGGTAATGATTATTGATAGGTGGCTTGAGTCCAACAAAGGAATCTACACAAGTGGATGAGGAGAGGGTCAGCACATAATGGTCCTAAGTGATGGCAGACAGTGTCTTTCTATGAGACACACTCTGCTGCTGTCCTTCCAATACATAACTTTCTATACCTGACCCTTCTCATTGACTTTAGATTAGAGTGGATAGAGTGACTGACCTGGAGTCAAGAAGACTTGATTTCAAATTCAACTTCAGATACTTACTAGGTGGGTGACCTTGGGCAGGTGGTTTAACTTCTGCTTCAGTTTCCTTAACTATAAATTGGAGTAATAGTAGTTCCTATCTCCTAGAGTAGTTGTGAGGATCAAATAGGATTATATTCGAAAAGTTTGAAGTATAGGAAATTATAAATAATACTTATTTTCTTCCTTCCTTATTCCTTGCTTGATCTTTCCTCTCAGAATGGATTTCTACTTTTTGAATTTATTTTCTCTTTGGTTGGATCTCAGAACAATTTTCTGGTTACCATTTGGTTCTATACTTAGACTATCCTTTTTTGTTGTCTTCTTCCCCTCTACCACTCAGATCTATCTTTCTAGGCTAGTTATTATCATTAATTACTAACTCATATGGCTAAGTGTTAGAACTTCCTCTGAGAGATTAAAAACCCTGCCCCATGGTCCTTCGGCTATGGTATAGCCTTTTGAACTTGTGTTGATATGATCATCCATAGCTGGACCCACTGTACATTGATCCCAGCATCATGATGTTATTTGGGTCTACTTCAAGCACAAAGAACAAAACAACAGTACGTGCCATTGGCAAGACTTCCTGACTCCAAAACTGATCCTCTATCCAGTAAGACGGTGAATCTTTCAATAACAAGGTCATCATTAACAGTAACTGACATTTCTATAACACTTGTCATATTTTCTCATCTAGGACCTACATCAACACTGCTAGGTAAAATTTTTCCAGTATTATTATTTTGCCTATTTTATGATGGAAAAAGCAGCCTCAGAAAAGATAAATGATTTACTCATATCAAATATCTAGTAAGTTTTAGAGGATTTGAATCTAAGTCTCCCTGACTTTAGTTTTAGCATTTTTTTTAGGTTTTTGAAAGGCAATGGGGTTAAGTAACTTGTCTAAGGCCACACAGCTAGGTAATTATGAAGTGTCTGAGGTGGGATTTGAGCTCAGGTACTCCTGACTCTAGGGCTGGTGCTCTATCCCCTGCACCACCTAGCTGCCCCTTTTAGCATTTTTTTAAAAAGAAAAAATGGTACAAGTTGTATGAGAAGGTAAAGGCTAAGGTAATAGGGAAAGATTTGGTGGAAGTCTTTGGAGACTTATGACATTTATATTTTGAAGAGGTTTTGGGATTTAATTAGGCAGAATTCTTCGGGTCAGTGAGGTCTCCAACTCTGGAAAAGTGAAATCTAAGAAATACAAGTAAAAGATAGGACATGTTTTGACCATGACAAGGATCCATTTGGCCAATGTATCACATACCTGAGGAAAGGAACTAGGATATTTGACTAGAAAAATGGACCAGATTGAATGTTCTTGCCTCTTTTCCAAGTAGAATGGAAACTTCTCGAAAGTAGAGACCATTTGCTTTTGGCCTTTGTAACCTCCTTAGAACTGTGTTGTGCCTATACTAGATACTTAATAGGTAGTTTTTAAATTGAATTAAATACTAGAGGGTTTGAATTTCATTCAGTGGATAATGGGGAACATTAGATACTCTTGGGATGGAGAAGCAGGGATATAGGCAGCATCACAGAGAGCCTTTAACTTTGTTGTTGTTGTATTTTTAGATTTTTTCAAGGCAGTGGGGTTAAGTGGCTTTCCCAAGGCCACACAGCCAGGTAATTAAAATGTCCGAGTTTAGATTTGTACTCAGGTACTCCTGACTCCAAGGCTGGTGCTTTATCCACTGCGCCACCTAGCCGCCCCCGAAGCCTTTAACTTTAGACAGAAAATAAAAGAATCTTGGGTTCAGAAGAGACCTCAAAGTCACAGGACCTAAGCCACAGGTTGGCAGGAAGCTCTTCTACAACATTCATAACAATTTATCGGTCAGGCTAGTAATTTTGTATTCCTCTAGAGATGTAGGACTCAGTACCAGTTGAGTAACGATGGTGCTGGCAGTGGAAATAGAGAGGAGGTTAACAATTTTGCAGATTTCCACTCAACAGGACTTAGTATTGACTGACTGCTGGAGGGGAGTGGAAGAGAGGAATTAAGGGCAACTGATAGTTTGAACCTTAGAAATTGGAATAAAGGTGGTATCGCCTACTAAAAAAGAGTGATCAAGTCCAGTATAGGGTTGATTTTAGCGTCTCCTCTGTTGTGTTCACTCTTGATGATTCAGAATATTTTAGCTGGAGAGTGAGTGTGCTTGAGGGTTTTGTATTGCTACCATTTTTACTGTACTACTTCAGTTATGTCTTTGTCTCAAGCTAGAAGAGAAAGGTAAACAAAGCATTGTGAACTTGTGAGATGCAGACTTCTGAGGGCATGCTCATAGAAGGTCCTGAATCTAGTCTAGCCATTCCCTGGAGGATCCAACCTGTGAGTGAGAATTGGGAGACTAGGTCATCAGGAGGGGACAGTGCTTCCCACTTTAGAAATGCATGCATTCATCCAAACCAATCTTCTATGTCACCTAAGGAATTTTCTCATTATACTTAATGTATTCCATTCAGCATGTTTATGAATTTGCTAAGTCACAAAGCTGTTGGACAGTTGGAAAGGACTTCAGATATAATTTTCTCCCATCCACTCCTTCTTAAAATAAGGACTGAGTCTTAGAAAAGTGAAGTGGTTTCTCAGGGTCACCTGACTCCAAATACAATACTCTTTGTACAGTTGAGGAAAAGGAAGTTGAGGGAGAGAAAAACAATCCTAAGGACATCGTGTATCAAAGTCTGACCTCAGTGTCACTTTGAAGAGCTAGAAGTTTGGGGATCCTCTGATCTCTTTAAATTTTCTCAATTTGAAAACCTCTTGTGTGAACCGCTCAGGAACCTCTTCTTTGGAGGGGAGGAAGGGTGAATAAATATTTTTTAAGGGCCTTCTTTGTCCCAGATGTGTTAAGTCATGCTAAAATATTATCTCACTTTATCAGGAATGAGCTTCTAGATGACCTAGGGAGTCATTACTTTTCCTCTGTATGCCTAAGTTTTTGCTTTTCTCAAGTCTCACATGTCTTAGAGATATCTAGGACATATCTCTGTTAGCTTTAAAGTTCTCAACACTTTCCTGAGAGTAAAATTTCTCCTTCTTAATGATTCTCTATAACTTGTACAATTGTATGGGTACCATCCCTATATTGCACATTATTCATTTCCTTCCACTTCCACTTCCATTTCTCTGCCTCTGTCTCTTTTTCTGTGTCTATTTCTACCTGGGCCTCTCCCTCTGACTCTGTCTCTCTCTTTCTTTGTCTCTGTCTGTTCTCTGTATTTCTCTCTGTCTCTGACTTCTCTCTCTCTGTCTGCTCTTTCACTCTACCCCTAGGTCTCTGTCTCTCTTTTTTTACCATCTCTGGCTACTTCTTTGCTCTCTGTGGTAGTTAGCATTTATGGATAGCTCTCACGTCAACCAAGTCAGCAAGTCAACATACCTCATCACATCCACATACCAATCCTGGGAGAGGCAGTATTGTATAATGGTTAGAGAACTAGCTCATGATTTGGAAAGAGCTCAACCTTTGACACTTGCTGTTGTCACTCAGATTTTCAGTATTCCAGTCAACTCTTTGAGATGATTAGTTTGTGCTCTGGTAGTTTCTCCCGAAAATTCCTCTAATCTAATGAAATCAGAGGTCAAGATAAAAAACAAACAAACTGAACTCTGTCATAAAGTTCTGATAACCCTCTCCCTTTTATGGAAGTAGACTTTGAGGATCAGAGCAGTATAATGAAGTAGTTTCTCAGGGTCCCCTGACTCCAAATCCAGTTCTCTTTGTACAGTTGAGGAAAAGGAAGTTGAGACAGAGAAAAACAACTCCAAGGACACACACACACACACACACACACACACACACATCATATTTGCTAAACTTAAACAGAATTCAAACCAGTCTTTCCTATTCCAAGTCAGTGAGCTTTTCCACTATCTCGTAAGATGTTCATAAGTTAGTAAATAACAAATCATGTGAAACCTCTCCTGATCCTCAGTTTCCAGAGTCAACTCCCCCACCAACCCCAATAGCATTATCATCTTGCATTTATTAATATTTTAAAGTTTGTAATGCATTTTCACAAATATTAGCTCACTTGACCCTCATGATAACTCTGGGAAGAAAGTACTGGTATTACCCATATTTTACAGATGAGAAAATATGTTGGCGAAAAGTGGCTTGTCCAAGATCACACATCCAAGAAGGTTTGAAGCAAGATATGATTTAATCTTTCTGACTCAAAGTCCATTGCTCTATCTATTGGCCCATTTACCTGCCTTGTAGTTATTGTGAATACACACACACACATATGTGGGGGAGATCACCTATTTCTTGAGCGTCTATTTCATTTTTGTCATTGTTTCCTTAGTTTCTATCACAGAGTATATTCAAGGCAAAGTTAAAAAATACTTCTTGGTAGATTGATTATTGAGTTAAATAAGTCAAGTACTATTTTCCCCCATTTTACAAACGAGGAGCTTGAGTCTTAGAAAGAGTGAGGTTTGTCTAGCTAGTCATAGGTAGGTGATAAAATCAAGGCTCTGGCTTAGATCTTTTGTCTTTGAGGCCAGTGCTTTCCAGAACCCCACAACTATTCATCAAATTGCAGTTATAAAGTCAGAGCACCATCGGTTTAAGCCCAAGATTCTTGGAAATTTGTTAATCTTTTTGATCATGAAGATCCATTTTGGGGGGCTGACTTGCAAAGTATCTACTTGCAAAGTATCAAAATATCTGACTCAAAGCAACTTCCATTCTTTTGCCCCCATACCATGCCATCTCATGTAACTTTTGGTTCTGGAAGATGGCTGACTCTCATTATGTGTTTAGGTTAGTAAAAAAAAATAAAAACAAAAACGTAGTATCCCACGAACACTTTCTATATGATCACAAAACATTCATAGCTTGACTTCCAAACTAAATATCCATATTCAAAGCATTGCCATATTTTTTTTTTTTTACTGAGATAGAACTGAGGTTTCACAGTTGGAGTAGGAATCTGAAGTTTTGAAGAAATGCCATGGGAGTGATCCAACCAGAAAGGAAGGGCTGATTGATTTCATTAAAACATAATGGGGGGCAGCCAGGTGGTACAGTGGATAGAGCACTGACCCTGGAGTCAGGAGGACCTGAGTTCAAATCCAGCCTCAGACACTTAATAACAATAATGACATATGGCCCCAAGGAGAGATTATTGGGATGTCACATTTGCCTGGAAATAAGAAGATAAGGAAAAATTACTCCTACTGATGAGGCTTCATCAATGTGGAATTATATATTCTGTAGATCTCAGTTCATTGATATAGAGATAAGAAACTGGAGTTGGAGTCAGATGACCTGGATTTGAATAGTACACTTTTTCCTTAGAGTTGTGTGACCTTGGAAAATCTCTTTGTGTCTTTGTGTCTCTGAGTCTTAGTTTTTCTCATCTGCCAAATGAGGGAATTAGACAAGGTGATTTTTGTGAATTTTTGTGATCTTTGTGATCTTTCAACTCTAATATTCTGTTACTGGGTTCCAACAACACCACTATTTCTCACTGAATACTCTATGATTCTATGGACTGGGGTACAAAAACAAAGAAACATGCTATCATCCATATAGACAGACAATGATATGAATGATATGGTAATGTTTAATTAAATTCAGCAACCATTTATTTGTGAGACTCCACATAATATCTGTATATAAGTAGGTGCTTAGTAAATTCTAGTTGTATGACTGACCAGCATTGGATCGTTAATGCATCTATTTACAAAAACTAATTTATACTAAAGTAAGAATGTGCCTAATGTTGTTACAGATCTGGGAACTTGTGTTTTTTCCTAATAGAAGCAGAATTTCCTATCCTCCTTCTACCATTGTTACCTAGATCTCCTCTTTGTGCTAGGCTGGCAGTGCAGCATTAGAAGTCCAGAGTTGGTTAGAAGAAGAAATATCTATTGTGAAAGTCTGACCAAAAGGGAAAAAATCAGTCCCTTTACCCAAAGTACATGAAGAAATTTGCAGAGAACAGCTTATACTGCTTGTTTACACTGCAGAAGCTGTATTTTAGAGATAGAAGAAAGCAAGGGAAAATTTATAACTATTGAGTAACTAAAAAAGTATGGCTTCCTTAAACATTGTAAAACAAAATCTTTCAGTAATTTAGCTTATAAACTAAGAAGCCCATCATGTACCAGTTGCTGCCTGGTGATGAGTTATCTTGGCTGTTCCAATCCCACCACTCTGTCTTCCCAAATCCTATAATGGTCATGGCAGCCTTAGAATTAATTTTTTTTTAAAATTCTTTTCTATACCCTCAGGTTTCTTATATTTGATATCATTACAAGTTAAGATTTGGGGACAAAGCAGAGGTTTAGTGCAATGGTTCATAGAGTCATAGATACCAGAATCATAAAATTTTATAGATGGAAGGGACCCCCAAATTAATCTAATTCCATTTCCTATCTCTTATAGAGAAGTTTTCTCTTCTAGGGAGAGAGAGTGAGTTGGATTCGGAGTACAAAGACCTGAGTATGAATCCGGCTTCACCACTTACTATCTGTGGGCCCTTGGGCTAATCATTAATTTTCTCCTCCTCTTCCTCCTTGCAGATTCATAGAGCTAGTAAATGTGTAAGTCAGGTTTAGAAGTCAGATTTTCCTGATTCCAAATTCTATAGTCCAACTACCTATTTGCCACTTCTAGATTCACCTTTTTCAGAAAGAGGCATTTATATTTGTTATTTAATTTCTGTGGGGCCAAGTTTTGTCTACTCTCTCCTGTCACACTCTTTTCATCAATGCCCAGAAACTTGTTTTGATCTCTCTTTTGTTCCTTTGCTTTCTGGTTTCCTTCTCAGCTAAGAGTCAGTGTGAGATGGTACAGCAGACACTGGCTCTGAAGGTAGAGTACTTGGGGCCAAAGCACACTTCTAATTTTATTACCTGAATGTCTTTGGATAATTCAGTTAACTTTTTTTTTTACTTAATTGATTCTTTTCTTCATCTCTAGAATGAAAAGAATGGAACAGTCTCTGAAATTTATTCTATGGTATTTTTTTTAGGTTTTTGCAAGGCAAATGGAGTTAAGCGGCTTGCCCAAGGCCACACAGCTGGGTAATTATTAATTGTCTTAGACCGGATTTGAACCCAGGTACTCCTGACTCCAGGGCCAATGCTTTATCAACTGTACTTCCTAGCTGCCCCTCTGAAGTTTATTCTAGATCAATTATCCTAGACTTTCTGCTACCCTATATATGAAGTTTTTTTCCTAATAAGTCAATGGGGAGAGATATTTTCTCAAACTCTTCTCTCTCCTCAGTCAAGGGGACCAATTTACATTTATGGCATTTATAATTACAGATTGCCTCAGATAATTTTCTTCTATACTATTGTGGACACATTTTGACTATTAATGTTTTCAATCTTTATCCTTTTCAATTATATGCTCTAGGTAGAGGTTCTTAAGCCAAGATCCATAAACTATTTTTAAAAAATATTTATTTATTTTTCCAACTACATACAAAGACAACCTTCAACAATCACTTTTTGGTAAGGTTTTGAGTTCACATTTTTCTCCCCCCCCCCTTGCCTCCCTCACCCTGACAGAAAGCAATCCAATATAGGTTATACATATACAACTATGTTAAACATACTAATCATGTTGTGAAAGAAGATTCAAATCAAAAAAGAAAAACATGAAAGGGAAAAATCATAATATATAAAAAATTAAAAATATTGAAAATAATTTTCAAACTCTGTAATTCCTTCTCTGGATGTGGATGGTATTTTCCATCACAAGTCCTTTAGCATAGTCTTTGACTATTGTGTTGCTTAGATAAGCAATGGTCATAGCTGACCACACAGTGTTGCTGTTAGTGTGCAAAATGTTCTTCTGGATCTGTTTACTTCACTCAGAATCAGTTTGTGGTAGGTCTTTCCAGGTTTTTCTGAAGTCCAGTCCCTTCTGATTTCTTACTGAACAATTCTCATCATATTCATATACCACAATTTGTTCAGCCATTTTTCAATCGATAAAGATCCCTTCAGTTTTCAGTTCTTTGCTACTACAAAAACAGCTGCTCTAAATATTTTTGTACATGTGGGTTTTTTTAACCCTTTATTGTGATCTCTCTGGGATACAGAACTAGTAGAGGAATTTACTACTACTACTACTACTACTACTACTACTACTAGTAGTAGTAGTAGTAGTAGTAGAGGGCATGCAGTTTTATGCCCTTTGGGTGTACTATGAACTAGTTTTTGAAAAATAATCAACTGTATTTTCCATGCAATTGATTTTCCTTGTAATTTTTGGGATTTTAATTCTTATACATTTAAACACTTTTAGAATTTTCTCCCACCCAAACAATGCTCAATTTAAACAGTGAAAATAATCTCCCCAGTCTAACTTGGAAGATGTTACAAAATAGTAATGTGACTGGGCTGGTCTAAGATCAAGATCAAATTCTCTTTTGCCATCCTCCCTGAAATGATGATGATGGTGGTGATGATGATGTTTGTCTTTTGTTCTTGAAAGAGACCGTGGCATCAGGGAGGTGATGCCATGACAAGTACATGAATTGGATTTTAGTGAGGGAGTGCTGTGCTAAGTCACAAGCTTTACTTTCTCCTCCAGAGAAAATGTGGCCAGCTATGAATCAGAACAATTGAAGAAGATCATAGCTGTGAAGCAATCAGGGTTAAGTAACTTGCCCAAAGTCACAGTTTGTAAGTATCAAGTGGCCAGATTTGAATTCAAGTTCTCCTGACTCCGTGGCTGATGCTCTATCCACTGTACCACCTAGCTGCCTCAAAAGAAAAATTCATCCCTAAAATAACTAACAAAGAATGTTCAGGAAGGATCAGCTTAGGAAATTCTCCTTTAGGTACTCCTCTCCACCAGGCTGCATGAATAGCAGCAAATACCATATGCTGGTTTCATTTATTTACTTTTGAAACTTAATGATATAACCTGTGTAGGAGTCACAGGGGACTGGTATGAGGCTGAAGTGGAAGAGAATGTTTTGTATAAAACACCTGGAAAGAAAAAAAGAAAGGGAGAGAAAATGGGAAAGTTTCCAGCAATGGAATCATCTTTCATCTCTTGTCTTTAGCACTTCACTTACAAATATATTTATAGGAGATGATCCTGTCATCCCAGACTAATGGGAGAAAGCCAGCGTTGGTGGGGGTGGGATGAGCGATGTGTTGAATGATTTCATTTGTAAACTGAAGGTTTCAGAGAAAGTCAAAAGTTCTGACTGGAAAGAATCTTAGCACCTGGTTCAAACTTTTCATTTTTCAGGTGAAGAAACTTAAGTGAAGAAGGAGAAGTAACTTGTTCTGAACTAGTGAGGGGAAGAGTCTGGATTAAGTCTTAGCTTTCCTAACTCCTCATTCCTGTGTTCTTTCTTTTCAGCATTCCTTGCTTTCAACTCTTAGTTTATGTGTGTTTAAAATCACATTTACCATTTATGGATAAAGGAGATACTGTGGGAGGAGATGATAGATGGATGGGTTCATAAGGAGCTCAGTGTGGCTAAGAAAAGCAGAGCAAGGGAGAGGGCATCTGGGTGACTCAACATGTTCAAAGAACAACTCATCATCTTCACCCTCAAATCTGCCCCTCCTCTAAACTTTACTATTTCTGTTGAAGTTAATATCATCCTTCCAGGTTCATAACTTTATATTCATTCTAAGCCTCTCTATCCCTCATCCCTCACCATAACCAATGTCTTGCCAAGTCTTGTCACTTCTGTCTTGTTATATTATTCTCTTCTTTCATGGGGCCACTACTCTACTTTCATTGCCTTTCACCTGGACTGTAGTTAATAGAATGATTTTCCTGACAAAATAATATTCCTAAGGTACAAATCTAGCAATGTCATTCCCCGTTCAAAAAATTTCAGTGACTCCCTATTGTGTCAGAAATAGAATCTAAACTCTGAAGACTGGCATTTTGAAGCCCCTTATAATCTGCCTCCCACTTAAACTTCTGAATCTTGTTTCCCATTTATTCTCTTCATCCAGTCTCCATTCCAAGCAAACTGCTATAGATCACCAAACCTGACTACCACCTCTGCCCATTTATACAAATTGTCTACCTTGGTTGAAATTCACTCCTACCTCATCTCTACTTTCAGAATCCTTCCTTTCTTTCAAGGTAAGATGCTTTTCCCAAGGGAACTCTTTTCTGATCCCCAGTTGTGAATACTCTTATTCCTCAGATCACCTTATACTTAATGATTAGTTCTATTGTTTTTACCAATAGACTCTTTGGAGGCAGGGGATTTTTGTTTTGTGTCTCATAACCCCTTGCTCAAAAATGTTTGTTGAAGTTGATTAAATTGAATGCACATTTAATATGCTTCATACTTTGTAAAATTCTTTCCTCGCAACAAATTATTGAGTGAATAAATCATTTTAAGTTCTTTTTTTTTTTTGCAAGGCAATGGGATTAAGTGATTTACCTAAGGTCACACAGCTAAGTAATTATTAAGTATCTGAGGTCAGATTTGAACTCAGGTCTTCTTGACTCCAGGGTCAGTGCTTTATCTACTGTTCTATCTAGCTGCCCTGTTTTAAGTTCTTAATATGTGCAAAGCATTGTATTAAAATCTGGGGATACAGTGAAGGAAGGAAATGCTTGCTGCCAAGGACCTCATTCTAATAGGGCAGACAACACATACATGTGGGATATAGTTATCCCAATCTTCCTTAAGAGGAATAAATAGATGCTCAGAAAATTTAGGTGACTTGTTCACAGTCACAAAGCTACTGAATATGAGAGGAGGACTCAAATGCAAACTCTCCCATTCAAGCCCAAGGTTCTTGCCAATACTCCATGTTCCTTCTCTTTAGAGAGGCACTTTGGGACCTAGTAAAATTGTGTGTTGTGGGTTGTGTGATGAAATGAAGAAGTAGAAATCAAATTTTATCTATTAATTCTGAATTTGTTTTACTAGAGAGATATTTTGTGCTAGTTCTGAGATCCCCAGATACTTCTATGTCCCACCTCTATTCCTTGACTCAGATCATCAAGATACGAAGTGACTTGTCAAAAGTCAACTGACTAGTTAGAAGATCACTTATTCTGTAGGTGAGGCACATAATGTAACTCTAAAAAGTGACTTATCATCCATGAGCCTTACCACAGAGATAGTTATCATCAAATATTTTATGAGTCTTTAAAGAGACTTAGAATCATAACAAACATCATTATTGTATATTGATTATGTTTTGTTCTCGACAGACAGTCTCTATCCAGTCTCATACTCATCACTGGAAGGCAATCCCTTCTGTAGTGGACCTCACTACATCTGTCTACCAGCTGATCTGAAATAGGGGACAGAAAATAAAGATTGGGGCTAGAGCTTCAGCTAGAGTAAACTATCCTTAGGAAGAATGTAATTATCCATAGGTCTGTGTTCTGTTCCTTCCTGTTGTCTTTCTTTCTCTTCTCCTTATTAGCAGTCTTCTGAAGATGCTTACATGGTGACCTCCTGGGGGAACAAGACATAGTAAATCTAGGACTCTTGTTCTAAACATTTCACAGTCCTCCCTATGACTTTGCTTAGTGTATGTTCTCTGGTATTAAGCAAAATAATGCTAACTCATATTTCCATGTACCTGAAGTTTCTAAATCATTTTCCTAATAATCACCCTATAGGGTTGGAAGCAATACATCATTATCATAAACAGGTTTAAAGAGATTAAATGAATTGCCCAAGATCATTCAACCAAAATACCAGACCATACTAGGGACCTGATCCTAGTCATTTGAGTCAGTGACTAGTGGTTTCTACCATTTTTTTAGGTTTTTGCAAGGCAAAAATCCTTTTTCTCCTCCCTTTTTTTTTAAGTTTTTTTTTTTTTTTTTTTGCAAGGCAATGGGGTTAAATGGTTTGCCCAAGACCACACAGCTAGGTAATTATTAAGTGTCTGAAGCCCGATTTGAACTCAGGTACTTCTGACTACAGGGCCAGTACTCTATCCACTGCGCCACCTAGCCTCCCCCTCCCTTTTTTTTAACATGACTGAAAAATTCTATTTATTCTGGTATCTACTCTCTGGTATTTATTTATGATTTTGTGCTTCTGTGGTTCTTGCAGTATCCCTACATTACAAATAGGGTTAAGTGGCTTGCCCAAGGCAACACAGCTAGGTAATGATTAAGTGTCTGAGACCAGATTTGAACCCAGGTACTCCTGACTTCCGGGCCGGTGCTTTATCCACTACTCCACTTAGCTGCCCCCATCACAAGGTCTCTTTGATAGAACAAGAAAACTCTGTAACATTTTTACTTATCATAATACACATTCTTTTGCAACACCTTTTACCTAGGACTATTTCAAAGTACAATCTAAAGTTCTTTTTCTTTAACTAGTGAGGTAATTTAGCAGATATTCTACAGTCTTCTGAATCAATTAATCCATCACTCAGCAAGTGTTTATTAATGACCTGTTATGTGTTTAGCATTATTTGGTGTCTAGGCTACGAAGACAAAAATAGAACATTCCATACACTAAATTTACATTCTAGGATGGGTGACTAGAAAGGGAAATTAGAAACAACTAGTCCATGTGCCTCATTTTAAAGATGAGGAAATTGAGACCAATCCTAATGTAATGATAAAGAGTTTATGACAGAACTGTGATGAATACCCATTTCTGCTGATGTCTCATCTAGAGTTCATCTACTTTATTGAGCTAAAATCTGGTGGGGCATTGGCCTTGGAATTTGGAGGCTAGACTCCCCTTCCCCCCAATCCTGCCATTTTCCTATAGACTTTCATCAGCGACTCTTACAGCTGTATGACATAATTCCTTATCTGTAAAACAGGGATAATTAAGCTTGTTCTATGCTACTCGGAGAATTCACCCAATCTTTTATTCAATAAAAAAATATAACAGTCAGCTAGGTGGCACAATAAATAGAGCTCTGACCTGAGTCAGGGCAAACCTGAGTTCAAATCCGACCTCAGACACTTAATAATTATTTAGATGTCTGACCTTGGGTTAGTCACTTAACCCCATTGCCTTTTAAAAAAATTGATTATAAGGTGCTATGATGAGGAGGTAAGTTAAAAAAGTCAGGAGATAAGGAATTTATTTCCCATTTATTGGAAAATGGGGGCATAATAGACATATACAAATCATTACCAGGGAAAGCATATTTTTCCACATTAGGGGTAAGTGCATCCAATAACATAGGAGAAGGCAGAATTTATTGTTATCTTAGGGAAATCAGAGAATGTTGTACAGGGAAGGCAGGTCATGAAGGTTATTGGCTGATAGAAATGAAGGGAGATATGAGGACAAATGAATTTTGGGAATGTGAAAGCATTTAACAAAATTGTAAAGGAAAGGCAAATGTCAACTCAAGGTTTAATATTACAGTAAATTCCAGCTTATCCAGAACAGGGTGTTCTGGTTAATGCAATATTCTGGTTAGTGGGTTGTCACCACATTTCCTCTGATCACTTACCAATTTTTAAGGAATCAGAACACAACAAAATGTGCTAAAACTATACTGAATATAATTTTTTGAGGATTAAATCATAGAATCAGAAAGACTAGATGATTTTTAAGATTCCTTAGAGCTCTCAGTCTTTGATTTTTTTGGCCACAAAGGTCATTTAGCTCCACACATTGCAAAAATCTTTTTTAAACACAGGTGGTGCTTCTATTTTCATACTTCTAGTTACAGTGAACTGCTACTTGGGGAAGTAGATACATTTTTTAATCTGTAACCCTTGGAAGATACAGTAGAAAGATCATTGGCTCTGGAGAAACAACTTGGGTTCCAATCTCTTCTCTGCTGCTTTACCCCTCTGATTGTGACTTGAGACAAGTTATTGAACCTCCCTGGGCCTTAGTTCCCTTGGCTGAAAAAATGAATAGGGAGTATTCCAAGATCTTTTTTCATTTTTTGATTTATGATATTATGAGCAACTTTTTCTTGATGAAGAAGTTAAGAAAAGTAGGAATAGAGTAATAGTACTTTGTCTCTGTTACCCATGATCTGATACCATTGTACTATCTTAGTCAGAAGTCCTATCCTTCCCTTGCTCATTTTCTTGCTCCAGTAAATAGCTTAGAAAATCCTTTTTCTCCTCCCTTCTTTTTTAAAGTTTTTTTTGCAAGGCAATGGGGTTAAGTGGTTTGCCCAAGACCACACAGCTAGGTAATTATTAAGTGTCTGAAGCCCGATTTGAACTCAGGTACTTCTGACTCCAGGGCCAGTACTCTATCCACTGCACCACCTAGCCTCCCCCTCCCTTTTTTTTAACATGACTGAAAAATTCTATTTATTCTGGTATCTACTCTCTGGTATTTATTTATGATTTTGTGCTTCTGTGGTTCTTGCAGTATCCCTACATCATTATACCTAACTAAATATTTCAGGGATTCTTGGTTTGAGTGCTCCTTTTACAAACACAGATCACAACTGCTCCATACCTTGACTGCCTTCATAATTTATTGTGGCCCAAGTTATTCTTTCAGCCCATGGTCAACTTTCTGATGATGCCATAATGGTTGGCATCAGTCTTTGAAACCTTTCAAGATTGTTAAGAACTTCCCAAGCTTAAAGTCTGCTATCATAATCTTTAAGAATTCCAGGTCTCCATCATACAATTAATTGTATCAGAATTTGTGAGTAGAAGGGACCTAATAGCCAGATGGGTAGTCTATTCTGATCCAGACATAAAAGGAATTCCCACAGTATTATTCCTTACAAGTCGTCATTCACTCTGCTTAAAAAAAGCTGTTACTAGGAAGAATCTATCACCTCTCAAAACGTTAGAACCATTCTAATTTTAAGCATTATTTTTTTCTGATGTTAAGCCTAAATTAAGCTCTTTGGGACTTCAATAGATTATTCTTGCTTCTGCTCACTAGAACCAAAAAGAGCAAGTATAATCCTTCTTCCATATAATATTTCTTTAAATACTTGAACAGATACTCCCCTGCCCGCTGGCTCCTCTTTTCCAGGCTAAACATGACTAGTTCCTTCAACCCATTTTCAAAATCCTTCACCACATTTGTCCTCCACTGGACATGATCCATTTTATAGTGAGACATCAAAAATCTTACTCTGAGAAATGATTATGGTTACTTACAATGGCAGTCATCTGAGTGTTTGAACTCTGGACTTTTTTGCATTCTGAAAGAAGAGAAAGTCAGGAAGCAGTGAATAAATACTTGAGTCTACTACTATTGTGTTAGATCATGGGATACCATAATGGAACTAAATACAGTTTTTGCTATCAAGGAGTAAGCCATAAAATAGTGGTGATCATCCATGTACAGAAATCAATATAATAAAAATGAGACACTATTAACAACCTGGATGGGGTTTTCTTGCTGTAAGAAATTTGCAGAGGGAGAGAATATATCTAACTAGAGAGATAAAGGAAGTTTTCATGGGAGAGGCAAAATCATGGTTGAGCTTTGAAGGCAAGGGAGAATTTTACAGGAAGGAATGTTGTGTGTGTGTGTGTGTTAGATGTATGTCAGTGGTTCTAAAATAATGTGATATTGTGTACCTGCACTTTACAAACCTTATTGCACATACTTACAAGAGTCTCCTAGGAATTATATGCAACTTTGTCAACTC
The DNA here is from genome assembly GCF_037893015.1 of Macrotis lagotis. NCBI lineage: Eukaryota > Metazoa > Chordata > Mammalia > Peramelemorphia > Peramelidae > Macrotis > Macrotis lagotis. Next base: position 54,606,624 of record NC_133659.1, read on the forward strand.
TCTCTTAGTTTGCCACAATTCAAAAAATAATACTATGCTATGAGCAAAGACAAAAAAAGTTTGAAAAATACTTGTGTAGGATGTACATTCCAGGCTCAGGGAACGATTTGACTCAGTGTGAAGATCAGAGAAGGCAAGAGAAGAATGGAATAATCCAATTTGACTGAAACAATTAACTAGAATGATGGATATAGTATGAGCTAAGACTGGAAAGGTAGATGCTGCTGCTGCTGCTGCTGCTGCTGCTGTTGCTGCTGCTACTACTACTACTACTACTACTACTACTACTACTACCACTACCACTACCACTACTACTGATTATTGTTACTATTGTTATTTTTCTAATCACTGACCATAGGAAACTACTCGATGCTGTCGATGTTTTTATCTATCATAGGGGCTGGTCATTTCCTTCCTTAGTGGTTACCTGAGAATACAGGATCATTCTTGAAAATGAGGAATAAATACTCAATAGTCATTGCTTGTTCTGGGTTTTTCAATGAATCCATCATTTCAATATATCATCTTGATCAACCCTGGCTGGCAAATCTCCTATGACATCTTTTTTTTTTTTTCTTATGGTTGAGTGGTATAATATATGAACCACAGCTTGTGGTATTGCCCCTCATGGGATCAGAGACTAAGAGGTCATTCTAGTCTAATCTTATCATTTTTTCAGATGAGGAAAATGTGGCCCAAATAGTAATTAAGAGAAGCCTCATTCCTCTCCTTACTGTTCAGGATACAAAAATGAGGGAACTCTCCCAAAGCATGATGTCCATTGAATTTTACCCTGATTCAAGGAATCCTAGGAAAACCCTGAGCACAGATTAAAAAACCCCAAACAAACCAAAAAAACATAAAATACAGTTTAAGAAACTTGTTCTTAGATTAGAGAAGCTATTCTGAGACCTAGTATATGTACATATGGGCTTATGCCAGGTTGGATAGATCCAGAATCTGACTTATCCTGAAAGGTCTTTTTTCACATAACCTTGTGGTGTTGAGTGGTTCAGCTTGTGCAGCAGCTTAAAAGTCCTCCCTTCTCCCCAGAGTGGGAGGTTATCCTGGGCCTTGAATGCTGTGGTTGTGTTTGTTGTCATCTTACATGGATTCTTGCCAACACCCAAAGGGAGCAGAGCCTCTTTTCTGCGGAGACCTTTGGCTGGACTTCGCTGGCGATTCCGGGGTGAGAGGTCACTGTGGTTCTGGCAGCCCCAGTCCTGGCAGTAGCTCAGCTTTCCCAATCCAGGACCCACAGGCATCTCCCCTTAGTCCAGTGAAGCCGGGGATTCTTGTCCTAGTGTGACCCAATGGTGTCCTTCCCTTTCACTAGCTACCATGCACCAGTGGATCATTGTGATGGCTTTTGTGGGTTCTGGTTGCCACTAAATCTTTAGCCTGGAGCATGGGGCAACTGTCTCCTCTGTGGGGTAGAGAGCAAAAGATGATAATCACCAGACACCCTGTTGTCTCATGATATTTAGAACAATTCTCTCCCTTCAGGATGGGCCAGAGCTGGAAGGGAAGGGAACTCATGGCAAGTTTCAGACTAAGGATGTCCTGATGTCAATTCTGTTGTGTCATAAATGAACAAAACCAATTCTCATTATGTTTATATGCTGGTGCATTTGTGGTATGTGTTTAAAGAGTTTGGCCCAGATACAGCAAGCTGCTCTGTTCTAATCTTTGCACTCACAAATTTGATCATATTACACTATTAAAAATATTCAATAATCCCCCTTATTGCCTCTTCCAGGGAGAAACTCCTCCAGGGATTCAAATCTTCCATAGTCGGGCTCCCGTCTATCTTTCTAGTCATTCCCCCATTATTCTTCTTGCGGTATTTTAGTCAGTTTGGTCTACACAAAATTCCATCTCCCACCTTTGCACTTTTGCACAGAGGGATCTTCCTTATTTTGAAATGTTCAGCATCTTCACTGCCTTTTTGGAATTCCTCATTCCCTTCAAAGTACTACTCAGGTGCCACTTCCTAACCAAAGTTTTTGCTTTTGAATCCTTTTCTAGTTAGTAGCATCCCCTTCTCTGGGGAAGTTAATTTATCCACTTAGCTTTGGAATTTCACCTTGGGACAGAGGTGACCTGATTGGGGGGCTGGTGAATACCTGCAAACCCATCCAAACCACAATATTTAGCCAGCCTTACTTAGGCCATGCTTCACACCCCCTGCAAGCATCCATCATCTCCTGCCTAAGCAATTGGCCATCTGCTCTGCTGCTGTATCCCTTTAGTTTTTTTCCTACTTCCTGTTCTTGGAATAGTCATCAGGGCAAGACTACCACTGTTCTGAAAAGCAGGTCCAGTTGCTCCATCCGCCATCTTTGTGACTTCCTAGACCAAAACTCCCTCATTGACCATGGGACTCATATGTATTGTTAATCCCTATTAGAATGCAAGCTCCTTGCAGGTATATCAGGTCTTAATCTTTTTATGCTCAGTACCAAAGAGCCCAGTATCTACTGTTCCCCCATCCCCATTCATTCCTTCCCTTTGGAAATTACTTTGTATGTAGTTTATATTTACTTACTTGAGTTCTTGCTATCTTTCCCCCAGTATGATAGACTCTCTTCCAAGATGGGGACTGTTTTGCTATCTTCTTTTTACCCCCACAGCCTACCACAGTTCCTTGTATATATTGTAATGAGCACTTAATAATTTTTTTTGAGGGGCACCTAGGTGGTATAGAGGATAGAGCACTGGCCCTAGTATCAGGAGGACCTGAGTTCAAATCTGGTTGTGACCTTGAGAAAATCACTGAATCCCACTGCCTTAAATAAAATTTTAAAAAAATAAATGCTTATTGAATTGAATTCTGCATCACTAAACATTCTCAGGCCAGCTGACTGCGAACAATTGGAGTGGGGAGGGAACAACAGAGGGGAGATCCTCAGATTCCCATTTTTGGTGATTTGATTAAATTGATGCCATGGTTAGGCAGTATATCTTTCTATCTCAAGGTTCAGATCTTTATTTAAAAGACAATGAATGGGTCTTTGTTCTAATACAGGGACCTAGAGATTAGGGTGATTTATATTTTTTGTCTACATTATACTTAGATAATTAATTATTATTGCTAGGTCTTTAACTTAGCATTGTAGATTTAAAGATGGAAGGATCTTTAGAGTTTCTGCAGTTCAATCCTTTTTTTGTACAGAGGAAATTGAGAGTCCAAGAAGTCAAGCTTTACCCATGGTCCTATTGGCAGAGCTGGAATTTGAACCTAGGTCTTCTGACTCCAAATCCAGTACTCTTTCTCCTGAGTACACTACCATTTTAGGCAAATAAGTCCCAAGAAAGAAGGGATGAGTTGGGTTGGCTCTTAGAAACCCTACCCAGTGGAAGTTGAGGAAAGAATGGGCAAGCAAACATTTACTGAACATTATTGGGTTCCACTTGAATCCTCCTTGGATATCTTGTGGCAGAGTGACAGTGAGTGACCTTGGGTCTCAAAGGAGGAATTGCTCTCAGGTACAGCTCAGGCTTACCCTAATAGCCAGAGAGATTTTGGAGGTAGGCCCAATGGCAACTAAATCATCCATCTCTATCTCTATATTTCTGCCCATATTTATCTATTCTTTATCTCTATCTATCTACCCTTCTCTATTTTCCTTCCTCTCTCTCTCTCTCTCTGTCTCTGTCTCTGTCTGTCTCTGTCTGTCTCTGTCTGTCTCTCTCTCTCTCTCTCTCTCTCTCTCTCTTTTTTTCTTTCTCTTTCTCTTTCTTCTTCCTTTCCCTGACTAGATTATAAACTCCTTTGTCTTCCCTGTACCTACCTAGTATTGACTGTGGGCAAGGCCCATTTATTAAGTACCTACTGTGAATGCTCTAATTACTCCCAGGGTTCAGAAAAGGGAGGGATGGATGCAAAATGGCGAGTGGTAGACTACTGCAGAAAGACCATTAGATCTAGAATCAGATGTTTTCTTTGGAGACTTTCTATTTGACTCTGAGCAAGGACCCTATCTCTTCAGGTCTCTGTTTTCTCACCTCTAACTTGTCCAATGTACCTTATTGCTTTATTGCATTGAAAACAGTTTGTAAGATGCTCTGTGTGAGCTCTTATTGCAGCTCAAGGGAAAACCATCTTGGAGAAGCTACAAGTCTATGGGACTAGGAAAGAGAGACAGTCTCTGTCCTCCCGGCAGCAGAGACTGATGCCTCAGTAACCATTACTGGTGGCAGAGGACCCCACTGTCCATTAAAAAGACATATAATCAGGATATTCGCTTTCTTCATCTTGCTTCATTCTCTAGGCTAGGTTTGAACATTCCTGTGGGAGACAGAGGGAGGGTGAAAAAGAGACGGACCCAGGAACGTTCAGCATGCAAGGCTAGGATTTTGACTTGGGAGGGAAGGAGGTTTGTCTTGTATTTGGGGCCAAGAGAACTTGAATCTTGAGGCTGGTAACCTATCAAAGCAAGGACTGCAATGTGGAGAGCAGTGGATCTGGCAGGAGGAAAAAGAGAAGTCTCTTTATATAGATTAAAAAATAAAAGCCAAGGATTTGGTGACTCAGGGGGAAAATTTCTTAATGGAGATGGAGTCTGCAGATGTTTAATAGCCTTAAATAAACTTACATTTTCTACACCAATTGGTTTCAGAGGCTTCCAGCTAAGAAAACAGGGAAGGGAATGTCAAGTCAGCAGTGCTTAGGAGGGTAGCGGGGAAGAATGAATTTCTATAGATGGTAAGAATGGGATTATTTTGGCAAAGTCTCATGTATGTTACAGGTGCAAAGGAAGAAACTGTATTGAGAAACGAGGGTAGAAAGACCTATTCAGGGCAGTCAATAGAATAGTATAGAAAAAAGTTCTCTAAGACTCTTGGACCTACCATAATGATTATCTCTACAGTAAAAGTGAGTGCCTGAGAAAGGTTACTGTATAGGATTTGGAGGTCAAAAACATCAGAAAGGTAGGACAAAATTATTTTTCTCATTAATATAGCCCTCCCCCAATTAAAAAAATAAAAATAAAAAATAGATATGTATATATGTATGTATGTGTATATATAGTGGAGCAAAAACAAATTCCTGCTCTGGTCATGTCCGAAAATATATTTCATTCTCTACTCTGAGGCCATTGCATCTTTATCAGGAAGTGGGTACATTTTTTTTTTAAATCACTAGACCTCTGGAATTCTCATTGGGGCAGAGTTCTTAAGTCTTTCAAAAATATTTGTCTTTACAATATTGTTGCTGTTATGTTCTCTCCATTCTGTTCCTTTCATTCTCTGTCAGTTCATACAAATTTCCCCATATTTCAATGAAACCATATCTTGCAACATTTTTATTTGCAACTAAATAGTGTGGTGGATAAAAAATGCTCAACCCACAATCAGAAATATATGCATTCAAATCTCAACTCAGATACCTACTAGTTTTGTGATACTGGGCAAGTCACTTAACTTCTCTGTGCCTCAGTTTCTCTATCTGTAAAATGAATAATAATAATAGCATCTGCCTCCCAGGGTTTATTGTGAGGATCAAATGAGATAATGTACAATTTGTAAAATTTAAAATTCTAATCAACTTTATGCAAGTTAAAATATATATCTTGAACTGCACATATGATCCCATTCCATTCCTTTTCCTCCAGCATATTACCCCTTCTTTATTTCCCCAGTATTTCAATAATTTTCAGTCTCTATCTAGTAGCTATTTCCCTATGCCTAAAAAATGCCTACATCTCCTTCACACTCCCTCACTCATCCTTGCTAGCTATCTCCCCTTCTGTCTCCTTCTTTTTCTGGCTGTGTGTTGTTTGCCCTTCATTCTCCAAGAAGACCATGACATCAGGGAGGGGATGCCATGACAAGCACATGAACTGGATTTGAGTGAGCGTGAACTGTGCTAAGACACATGCCTCAGTTTCTCCTCTGGAGCCACCTGGGTCCAGTGGCCAAATTTGAAATGACCCTGATGGGAGGCAATCAGAATTAAGTGACTATCCCAAGGTCACACAGTTAGTCAATGTCAACTATCTGAAACCAGATTTGAACTCATATCCTCTTGATGCCAGGGCCAGCACTCTGTCTAACTGTGTCACTTAACTGCCATTTTCTGGCTAAACTCCTTGAGATAGACCATCTACAATAGGTGCCTCCACTAATTCTCTACTTAACTCTCTGCAAGCTGAGTTCTGATTGCATCCTTCAAGTGAAACTGCTTTCTCCAAAGTTTGATTGCCAAATTTATTGACCCTTTCCCAGCCCTCACCTCTCTGCATCTTTTGACGCTGTCAGTTTCATTCATTCCTCTCCTTTGTTGCCCTTTTCTCTAAGTTTTCATGCTATTGCCCATTCCTCAGTCTCCTTTGCTGAAACTTCATCCAGGTCAAGGGTGTCCCTTTTTTTTTTCATCTATACTGTTTTTCTTGATGATCTCATCAACTCCTAGTTCTAATCTCTCCAGTGACCTTCAGTTTTGCATTGCCAATTACCTTTTGGATATTGTGACCTGTATATCCTGTGAACATCTTAAAGTCTACATGTGCTAAATAAACTCAATGTCTTTCTTCTGAAATTCTCCCCTCTTCTTCTCTATTCCTATCAAGGGATATCCAGTCCCTTAAACCCACAACCTAGGAGCTATTCTTAACTTATTATTAATATTTTTAACATATACCCACTGTCTTGTCAAGACCTATTGATTCTACCTTTATCCATCTCTTGTAGAAGTCTCTTCTCTTCTTTATCACTGCTTCTGCTCTGGTGCAAGCTTTCATTTCATGCCCGGGTGATTACAGTATGCTCTTGGTTGACTTTGCTTCTTCAAGTCTCTCGCATTCAGATCTCTGAGAAGCTACAGTTTTTCATTTGCATTTCTTGTTTTTAACTTAGTTGTTTGGATGAGTTCCTTGAAGTCAGGGATGGCTTCCTTTGTAATCTCAGTTTTTGGTACAGTTCTTGGTTAAGATTGTTGGTGTCTAGATGATGCCATAGTGAATAGACTACTGAGACTGAGTTAGTTACTAGCTATAAGACCTTGGGAAAATGACTTAACTTTTGTCAGCCTCAGTTTCCTCAACAGTAAAAGTAATCTTGTAACCTACCTTGCAGGGTTGTTATGAGAATCAAATAAGTAAATTTTGATAAATATTTAGATCAGAGCTGGCACATAGAGGTATTATAGAAATACAAATCATTATTATTATTATCATTATTAGTAAATACTTATTGATTTGATTTTTCTTCTACCACGATAGTCTTCCAATACATTTATATTTGCTCAGTCATTCCCCAAATGATGGGAACCCTCTCAGTTTTCAGTTCTTTGTTCTATATGAGCTGCTGAATGATCCTTGGCCACCATTTATTTTTCTGGGTTTATTTCCATTATTCCCTTTCTATGACTATGACCAAAATGGACTGCTTATTTGTTACTTGAACACACCTTACTGATTTCCACTCTCATACTCCCATTTTCATACCTCATTCCCTATTGAAATCTCAGCCCTCCTTCAAGTCCTTCATCAAATGCTATCTCCCTTAGGAAGCTTTCTCCAATTTCACGGTATGAACTCCTAGGGTACTTTCATTATGCTACACTTTTAGCACTTATGCCATGCCACTATGTATATTCTATATGCCCCATGACACTATGTATATTCTATATATCCCATATCTCTTACTAGATTTTTATAGATCATTTCTTATAGTCTTAAAGTCTATAATTCAATTAGACAAAGATGCCCACTTTGTGCTGGTGTTGGGATGTCAAAGGCTTGAGGTGTGTGTCTCATACATCTTTGCATCCTTAATAGTACCTAGTATTGTCCTCTACACTTAAGAAGTAATTTTTTCACAAGTAAACATTGTATTTTGAAAAAAGAGAGAAAAGCATTCTCCTATATTCTATTAGACTTCAAACTGAAACTTTGGAAACTAGCTGCTTGAGCAATGGTTATTCTCATTCTTCTCTTCTCTTCTCTTCTCTTCTCTTCTCTTCTCTTCTCTTCTCTTCTCTTCTCTTCTCTTCTCTTCTCTTCTCTCTCTTCTCATTTTTCCTGTTTCTCCTCACCACAATGCAAAAATACATATATGTATACATACGTACATATATATTATCTAACTATATCTATCTATCCATATGTAATTATATATATTATATATACATATATGTATATATATTATATATATATGTATATATATATATATATATATATATATACATATATGTATATATATATATGGAGAGAGAGAGAGAGAGAGAGAGAGAGAGAGAGAGAGAGAGAGAATGTTTCCCTTTCCTTCATTCTCATTGAAGAAGATGAAAGAACTGAAGATATGGAACTATCATTCCAACAAATGCATGGAATTCAGGTGTTCTGAAATTCTGCCTCAAACTGATTGTCCTACAATGGATCGCCCTTGGATTGGTATTATCTGATGTGCATCTGGTCATTTAGTGGTGCAGTCATTAGTTGAGCCTGTGCCTCCTTTTTGTTCCTAGATGAGTCAATGAAAAGGCATTTTTGACAGTTCTGCTGAGACTAGATACTCGGTATCCCAGATCATGCATGGAGCTTTGAATTTGGCTTCAACTTCAAACTTAACTTTAGAGGGACCCCTATTGAGAATAGTAATTAGGTTTCTTTGGGGACCATTGACTAATTTTCTTTGGTCTTCTGGTCCCTTTACCACTGCCAGATGTTTTCACATCACAGGGGATACTATGGGCTCCTGTTGGACTTGACCAGACCTTGAAAGTGACTCACAAAACTACAATTTAGTTAGCTTTTTATGAGGCCAACATGGCCAAACATAGAAGCAAGGAACTTGGGCAGAAAAGATAATGCCAGAAAAAAAATGGAAGACTTCAGGCAATTGGAATAAGATGTGAATTCTTCCACTAAGACTCTAAAGTTTTGATGTGTTTGGACTCAGGAAATAAAAATAATACTCCATAAGCACAATCTTACCACTTTTGTCTTATAGATGTGACTGAACCACAGAATCTCAGGGACTAGGCACTGTATTTTTTTTTTTCAGTTTCTTCCTTGTGTAGGAAATACCCATAATGAGCAGATTAAAGCAGTATTTCCTATAACAAAGGTACTGGTTGCATACTCTTGAAAGTTTATTTTTGTCATCGAAATGAAATAGTGTTTAGAAGTGCTGGGAAATGGGTAAATTAGGCAATAGTCATTAATTATGTACCTGGAGATGAGGGTACACAGACAATAGTGGACCTCTAATGGTCTAGTAGGAGATGAAAGGAGATGAAAGATATGGGACAGGGTGGAAAAGAATGAGTTTTACAAGGGCCTTGGTGGCAAAGAGTAGAAAACCAGAAGCCTATATAGGAGGAAAATGCAACACGAGTGGTCCAAGCTTGTCCCAAAATGGAGGCCCCAAAAGAAATTCACTCATGTGAAAAGGGGGTTGGTGTGGTAGTGAGATGTTGCCAGGTGAGGAGGGCTGTTTCTTACCCTTACAAGGGTAAGAAAGCCTCTATTCAAGGGGTAAAGTCTGGAGAAATTCAAGACATTATCTTTGCTGTTATTATTAATATTTCTTCTATTGAAGCAGTGAAAGGGATGTCATCAAGGGTTTGGCCAAGCAGCATTAAAAAAAGAGCTTTCCATGTGTTAATGAAGAGGAATAACAGGAAGCTATGCTGTATTGATATCCCCAAATATAAAAGTACCTAGGAAAAATGCTCTGAGGTTCTAGAGCAATGCTGTTGAGAATTACTCAGGGTAAGAAGAGAAATGAATGTGTTTGCTCAATTTATACCTAAAAATGGAGTGACTCATGTCAAGAGAAGAATGATACAGGTGCCCCTTTTGCCTCTTTAGGAGATAATACCTTGTACAGACCAGAAGACATAATCGGGAATATTTAACTTGTAGATTGTCCTACTGGGGATGCCCTTCAGTTTACTGATGCCCCTTCTAAAATGTAACTGAGAGAGAATACACCACTCTGAATACAGTCTGACTAGGACATAGTCTCCTGCTACTTTTAATGCAACCTTTGATGGAGCTTAATTTTAAACACATACCATCATGCTAAAAGCCCTAGATCTTTATTAAATTCAGTTTTCTAACAATGCTCATTCTTTCATTATAAAACTGAATTTTGGACATAGGTTAGAACTTTATATTCTTCCCTATTAAATTTCATCTAGCACTTTTTAAAATTTTGAATTAATTTTTTTAGTCTTGAAAATAAAATTAAAATAAAATCTCCTCCTCCCTATTGAAAGCAAGAAAAGCAGAATCTGTTAGTAAAACACACTCCCACGTTAGTTATGTTCCCCATATGTATATGTATAAATATGCATATAGACACATACATACATACATATACATTAATGCATGTATGCATGCATACACTTTGATCTGTACTTGATCTATCTCCTGAGTCCATCCTCTTTCTCTCTGGAGATGGAGAGCATGTTTCATCATAAATCCTCTGGAATTGTGGTTGGTTCCCTTATGTTGGTCAAAGTTCCCAAGTCCCTTAAAATCTTTATCTTTTCAATATTGTAGTTGTATAAATTATTCTCCTGGTACTATTTGCTCCACTTGCATCAGTTCATACAAGTCTAATTATGTTTTTTATCTTATTTAAGTGTAGTCATTATTTTAAGCTTTCAAGATTATTTAGGAATCATGATCCTCTCATCTAGCATGTGAACTATTCTGCCTAGAACCTGTAAATTTGACAAATCATGTCTATCTTCATCCAAGTTAGGGCAGCTAGGTGGTACAGGAGACAGAGCCCTAGCCTTGGAGTCAAGAGAATGGGACCCAATACAGCCTCAGAAACTTGCCAGTTACTAGCTGTACCACCTTGGGTAGGTCACTCAGCCGTCATTGCCTCACATCCAGGATCATTTCCAGTCATCCTAATTCCTAGATGACCACTTGACCCAAATGACTCTGAAAGAGAAACTGAGGCTGGTGGCTTAGCACAGCACCCCCTCACTCAAAATCTAATTCATGTGCTTGTCATGGTGTCACCTCCCTGATGTCATGGTCTTCTAGAATGAAGCACAAACATCATCATCCAAGTTACTGACAAACTAATCAGTCACACAGGTCATTGAGCTTCAGGTTGATATTGAGCATTGGATGACTTGGGATCTGAATCCACTTAATGTTATTTTGGTATTGATACTAGTGAATATCAGGTTTGCTGAGAACATTAAATGTAATAGTTCATTTTATTCTTGTACCGGCTTAATTAGGATAAACCCAAATACTATTTTCATTTTGCTGTCCTTCGTTCTTGAAGAAGACCAGAAATCATGGAGGCAATGCCATAACAAGCATGTGGAATGGACTTGAGTGAGGGGGTGCTGTGTTAAGTCACCAGCCTCACTTTCTCCTCCAGAGCCATCTGGGTTCAGTGACCGTATATGAATCAAGATGACTGAAGATGGCCCTGGATCAGAAGTTAATCCAGCTTAAGTGACTTGCCCAAAGTCATAGAGCTAGAAAGAATCAAGTATCTGAGGCTGAATTTGAACTCAGGTCCTCCTGACTCCAGGGCTGGTGCTTTGTCCACTGCACCTATCTGTCCTTGCTGTCACCTAGCCCTGATCTTTCTATCTTGTCCATCAAGATAACAAAATAGACTTTCTCAAATGCTTTTGATGAAATCTAGTTGTTTAGAATTCCCATGATCCTTCAGTGTAATAACTGTCCAAAAAAACCAGATTAGTTCGGTATGGTCTGTTCTTAATGAAGAAACACTGGTTCTTCGTGATCATAACCATCCTTTCTAAATGTTCATAAACCACTCCTTTAACAATGTGTTCTAGGACTTTTCCAGGAATAATAGTTAAAGTAACCAGCCTATAATTTTCAGACTCCACCCTCTTCCATTTTTAAAGATCAGTTCATTTATCCTTCTCTAAGGCTGTGGTGCTATTAAATTTCTCCATTTTATCTCAGAGAACACCACCAGCAGCTCAGTAATCACAACTGGTTCTTTTAACTATATGGGAGAGGCTGGGTGTGATAGTTCAAGACTTCGTTTGCTCAACTGTAAAATGAAGGTCACAAATGCCTGCCCCTACAACTTTGCAGGGTATTGTGAGACACAAGTGTTTAGTCCTTTGCCAAATGCTAGGTTGTGTCCCAAAAGTCTTAGTGAAATTTTAAACCAATAAAACTAAAAATTGCACTACGAATTTTAGAACACCTAGGATAAATTGTTAATAACAATGAAATGATGACAGCAAAGATGATGCTGATGATTGATTGATAATGCCCTGGGATGTAATTTATCAAGGCCTAATGACTTTAACTCACTGACTCTGGAACATTGAACCCTTTCTATATTTCTATAGGGCAATTCATTATAATCCTATTATTGATATTTCTATATATATTTCTCCTTTTCCTTAAAAATAAATCCTGTTTTACAGCTTTTCTTCCAATCTTACTTCCCTCCCCCATCCCCCCACAGAAAGCAATTTGTCAGTCTTTATTTTGTTTCCATGTTGTATATTGATCCAAATTGAGTGTGAGGAAAGAGAAATCATATCCTTAAGGAAGAAACAAAAAGTATAAGAGATAACAAATCATAAAATTCAAATAAAATCTTTAATAAGAAAAGAATTGAGTGAGATAATAATAATTGTAAAGCACTTGACACAGTTCCTAAATACATTGTGAGCACTAAATAAATGTTAGCTATTGTTATCCCCTAAAAAAATAAATCCTGTTGCCAGAGTATGTAGAGGGGAATGCTAACTGGGAAAGAGGGAGCCTTAAGAATGGAGATGTTATATGGTTTTGATCATTGTTACGAATGGGGAGAGAAGAGTAGGAGTAATTCTTACCTAAACCACCAGTTAACTTCTGTAAGTGGGATGCTTTCCTCTGTTAATAGATGTATAAAATTGAAGTATACATCCATTAGGTCAGTCAACAGCAATTTTAAGCATTCACTTGAGAAGTGACGTCATACAGGAGTTAAGGCAAGAACATAATATATATTGTTCCTGTGTATCCATCTCTTTGCAGACTTTATAGGTTAACTATCTTACCCAGACCATTGAATCCAACTAGCAGTTATTAAGACCCTATTATGTATAAGACTGTTTGTTAGGGGCTGGTGAAACAGAATAGATATGTACTTTGGATCCATTGCTACAGGTTTTCTCATCGTTGTGTTTGCTGTTGGATATCCCTTCTCTAGGAATGGGGGAGTGAGCTCAATGGGGATAGACAGGTAGACCTTAGCTGAATCAGGACTCCCATATCAATGTCATTCCCACCTATTCTGTCTTACACTGTGACAGAACTTTGGAACAGCATTGGCCATTACCCTGGGTCAACACAAAATTCCTCCAATCCTCTAAGAAGAAAAAGTTTCAAGAACCCTAAAACTGTGAACACTACCTCAAATTGCTCAGTTCACTTCCCCTTTTCACTAATATCATCATCAACATCATCATCATCATTATCATCTCTGCTTGCTGGTCTCATCAATGATGCACCAGCTCTTTTTCTTCCATTGGACTCCCCTTTACCTTGGCTGACTGCCACCCCTGGCAGAAGTGTCAGAGACAGGCTAGACCCACTCATTCCAGCTTTTGCCACAACTCTGGCATGGATCAAGAAATCCCAGGGATTCTCTCACACTGCATCAGGTGCATCTTCTTCCACCTGCTCATCTTTCATGGTCTTATTCTCACCATACTATTAACAAAGGATACTAGTTTAGGAGAGGTTGGGTTGTTTAAGGAAAAACACTTGGATCTTATTTCTGAGTTGTCTGAGCCCTGCCCATAGAACCCATATAATAAATATTTATTGAATAGTGACTTTTGGAGCTCTTGCTAGAGGTTGGATTTTTTTTCCAAACTGGTTTGGCCTAGATGTGTCCTGTTGGGGTTCCCTGAAGAGAGTGGAGGCTGAGTAAGATTCCCCAGATTCCCTGTGGAGTAGAGGAAAATGCTGGCAAGGCTTAGGGAAATGGAATTTTTTTAAAGTGAGGATTATTTTGGATTGCACAGTTATGTGTGTGTATGTTTTGGGGGCTAATTCCTTGCCAAAACCAGAGCTCATTTCTGAATACTTATTTACCAAATATTAAATACTCCCTAGATTGCTCTTCCCATTTTGCTGAATCTGAAATGGAGATGACTCAGCGAGGAGGGAAAAACAAGCCTCAGAAGCACTGTCCCCCAGAATTAAAACATACAGTCCAAAGTCACATGTTACCATTCTTCCCCACACACATAATCCAGCTAAATTCTAATCCTATTCAGCCAAAAACACATGCAAGTGCATCCACATGCAACACTAGACACAGACACGTGCATACATTTTGTAGCTGCAGTTACCTCTCACATGTGTGCAGCCATGTACATGTTCCTATCCAGTGGATAGAGATATATTACACCTATGTATACAACTCTCTTCACATCTTTATACATATTTACATACACTTACTTGCAATGCAATTTCCATATTATATACACACATACCCAGGTGTGAAAATTGAACAATACATTCATAAACATGTACATGTGTGTCTATAGTATATGCATGAATCCACACATTTATGCGCAATGCAGACAAACACAATTAGCTAAATTCTGATGTTTTGAGAGGAAACTCCAAATAGGTGTTTAAAAATAGATTTTAATAAGTAGAACCTAAGAAAGAACTCAGAATATATTAGACTGTAGTTTCAGTAATGGATCACAAATAGCATCTCATCTCCCATGGAAGGCATTTCAATTATTCCTACCTGCTTCCTTTAGAAAAGGTGGAAGCTGATTTCATCAATGACAGATGGGATCAATCCCATGCAGAAAATCCCCCATTGAGAACCGTGACTGATTCTCCAGAAGAATTAATCCTTCCTCCTTGGCATCTGTTGCAGGCTTAATATTATGGGAAAATGTTTTATATTTCAATTCCTCAGCAAAATGTGTGTGTGTGTGTGTGTGTGTGTGTGTGTGTGTGTGTGTGTGTGTGTATGTAGGAATCACTAAAAACTAACCCTGGCATTTAATGCTGGAAAGATAGTCATTTTGTATAAAGACTATTTTACTGTTGGAATGGTTTATAGTTTTATGGAATACCAAGGTTCTTCTTAAAAAATATATTTATTTAAGGCTATGGGGTTTAGTGACTTGCCTAAGGTCACACAATTAGTGAATTATTAAACATCTGAGACTGGATTTGAACTCAAGTCCTCCTGACCCCAGAGCCAGTGCTCTATCCACTGTACCACCTAGCTGCCCAAATAGCAAGGTTCTTGAAAAAGTTGTGAATAGCCTGAATTTTAAAAAATTGAAGTATCTCTTAAATGTGTTTGGAGAGTTCATTATTTACTGAGTTTATTTCACTGAATTTATTTTTTATTTTAAATTAAAAATTTATACTGTCTTCCTCCTATCTCTCCCCACTTTGAAAGAAAACAAAGAAGCCCATTACAACAAAAATGTATAATCTAAACAAACAAATTTCCACAATGACTATAACTGAAAATACATGTCTCATTTTGAAGTTGGAGTCCCTGTCAAGAAAGGGTAGCCTGTTTCATCAGTCCCATGGAATCAGAATTGGTCAATGCAATAATATTTGCATTTTGTCTCCCCCCCCTTAAATTGTAAGGGTAGGGACTGTCATGCCTCTTTGTAAGGGGTTTAACAGTGCTTGGTCTAGGCTAGGAGCTAAAAAAAATGTTTACTGATTGATTAATTGATTGATGAGGCTTATAGAGGAAAGGTGATTTACATAAGATAAAATAGTTTACAAATAGCACCTAGAATTCCAACCCAGATTGTCAGATCCCATATCCAGTTCTTAGCATGTAGATTTTTTCCTCTTTCAAATGGATCAAAGAAAGGAAAAAAAGACCCAGGGCCAAAGAATCTTTTGATATAATCACTCCTTAATTTAAAACTCTGATGAATTTAGTTAACTTCTGTGATAGAAGATAAATTAAACTTGGAGTGACACAGACCTGGGTTGGAATCCAAGCTGCTATTTGCAAGCTATTTTATCTTAGACAAGTCACTTTCCCTCTATAAACCTGAGTTTCCTCATATGTAAAATGACAAGACAAGACGTTATCCAGAGTCCTTCCCAGCCCAAAACCCTATAAGAGTGGTTTATGTCCCTTCTTTCTTTTTCCATTTCTAAAACTTTAGGATAGATTCTCATAGCTACCTGTCCAAACTGCTGTCTTTACTCACTTCCATCTCCTAATTCTTCATATTCTCTTGTGCATAGATTTGGACGTGTCTTTATCCAATATTACTCCCCTCCACACCCTGTACATCACAGCCAAAGTAGCCAATTCTCTTCTCCACAAATGCACCATGCCTTTTCTCAGCTTGTTCCATAATTTGAATGTTCATCTTCCTTCTCTTTCCCTGCTGAATTCCTATCAGTACTTTACATCCCAATTCAATCAATTCCAGTCTCTGCCATGAAGCCCACTTTGATTCCCCCCTCCCCACTCAGCTGGTAATGACCTTCCTACCCAATGCACTTAGTTGTAATATACAATACTATGTAATATCTGTGTGTGATACTCTTCCCCCCATACCCCCTTTGAGATGAGATAAATGATGAAAATATGGTATTCCATCTTATGTAAACTTTGAACTTCTCCCTGCATCTGACATATAAGTTCTTCTTAATGTTTATTGCAATCAAATTTCTTTTTAAAAAAATTATTTAAGTCAATGGGGCTAAGTGACTTGCATAAGGTCACACCACTAGGCAATTAAGTGTCTGAGGCCGGATTTGAATTCAGGTCCTCCTGATTCTAGGGTCTGAGCTCTATCCATCAAGCCTCCCAGTTGCCCCTAGTAATAGATTTTCTATATTAGGTTTTCTTAAAGAGAAGCATATTTCTAGTTTCATTTGAAAATTCTGGGGGTTAGAAAAGAGAGGAACCATTACTCATGTCTATTTTATTTTTGGTTTTTGCAAGGCAATGGGGTTAAGTGGCTTGCCCAAGGTCACACGGCTAGGTAATTATTAAGTGTCTGAGGCTGGATCTGAACTCAGGTACTCCTGACTCCAAGGCTGGTGCTTTATCCACTGCACCACCTAGCTGCCCCTACTTATGTCTATTCTTGCAGAATAAAGGCTCTAGCTCCGGTTGACTCACATTTATTGGCTTGGCTTAAGAAAGTAACTTCACCTCTATCTAGCTTTGCAGGGAATAAGGAGAAACAGGGCACCATTGTAGATAGCAAAGAGATTATTTCTTAAACATATCCTTTGATCACTTTGGCAGGACAACTGAGAGGCATCTTTAACCTTTTGCCAGTGGTGCATGGGATAGGAGAGTAAAGAGAAAACCAAATAGTAAAGATATTTTAAATCATGTTAATTATATCTTGCTCCTTGTTTTTTGGGGGCAATGCAATGGGGTTAAGTGACATAACCCAGGTCACACAGGTTATTATTATTATTATTATTATTATTATTATTATTATTATTATTATTTACAAGGCAGTGGGGTTAAGTGGCTTGCCCAAGGCCACACAGCTAGGTAATTATTAAATATCTGATCCCAGATTTGAACTCAGATGGTCCTGACTCCAGGGCTGGTGCTCTATCCACTGTGCTATCTAGCTGCCCCTAAATCATGTTAATTAAAATGATAGTTGATCTGGTACTTCTATCATGTCAAGATTTGTAAATCCCTTTTGCATTTGGTCATTTGAAGACCTGAAGGAACTTAAGATGTTGATCATAGAAGAGATTCTTGGCCAGGTGTAGGTGGTCCTAGATGACCTCTGAGGCCCCCTCCCGTCTGACATTTTTAGAACTTAATGAGTTTTCTTTGCCTTCCTACTCTGATCTTCTTGAATTGTAGGAGACCATAACTTCACTTCCATTTGTGAACCGACTTAGCTGGTTAGTATTGGCATTATTTCTATTTTCATCCTTCCATTTTCATCCATTCAATTCTGTCCAATAAACAATCATGAAAAGTCCATTAGCAAAATAAAATAAAATGAAGAGGAAACCATAAAAAAAATCCATTACTGGGAGGTGCAAACTTTTTTTTTTAAAAGAGATGTTTTCTTTACTAAGATATCTTCTTGAATGTTGCTATGAAACTGATGAACTAATAATCCTTTGTGGTCAATGCTTTTTGTTTTTTTATGGTCCCTCCCCTTGAGGACAGCATATGGATCCAAGTCACCATAACAATGCAAGATAGAATGGAAAACATGAAACAAGATAGGCCCAAATAATAACAGCAAACATTTACTTAGCACATTAGGATTTGCAAATCCGATATTACCTTACTCATTCTTTTTAACAGTCCTTGAAGGTAGGTGCTATAAGTATTCTTATTTTACAGATGACAAAACTGGGGCTGAGGCAGATGAAGTAACTTTTTATTTTGTGTCTTAGGATTTGGAACCATTTCAGGGTTGCCTCTCTAATTAAAGTACTACAAATTTTAAGGACGTATGAAATCATTCTGGGTGTTACCTAGGTGCTACAATAGAAAGAGGGTGGAGCCTGGAATCAGGAAGACTTCTATTCCTGAGTTTCAAATCTTACCTCAGATACTTATTAGCTATGGACCCTGGAAAAGTGACTTAACCTTTTGCCTCAGTTTCCTCATCTATAAAATGAGCTGGAGAAGAAATGGCAAACCACTCTGGTATCTTTGCCAAGAACAATCTCAAATGGGTTCACGAAGAGTCAGACAGGACTGGAAAACAACTGAAATCACTTTTTGGCTGATAAGGAGTTATGTTTTGTGGAAGAGGGAGAATTTGAGCTATATCTTGAGAGATGAGTAGGAGTTTTACTTGTTCAACACTTAATGAGGATTACCCCTAAGGGTTTTATAGTATCAAAAACTGTGGTTTTTTTTTTATATGAGGTATATATATATACTCACAGAGATACATATCCCAAAGCCCAAACATAAACTTTTACACAGAGTGTCAGTCAGACAGTTAATAAGCATTGATTAAACACCTACTACATGCTGACCTAGGGATGCAAAGAAAGGGAAAAGATAATCCTTACTCTCAAGGAGCTTATAAATCTAATGGGGGAAACAACATAAAATCTACTATATATAAACAAACTTTAATCAAGATAAATAGGAAATAATTCATAAAGGATAGACATTAGAAATAAGAGAGTTTGTAAGAGTTTCTTATAGAAGGGGGAGTTTTATCCAGATGGTAGAGATGAGGAGGGACAGCATTTGAGACATGAAGGAAAAATGCTTGGAGACAAGAGGTAGAGCATCTTGCTTGTGGAATAGCAAAGAAGCCAATAATCATTGAATTAAAAAGTACCCGTCTAGGTATAGGGTACAAGATAACTGTAACTTGTTGGGGAGCTAGGCTATGAAGTACTTTTAAATTCCAGACAGAAGATTTTATAACTGATTCTGGAGGTATAGGGAACCACTAGAGTTTATGGTAATGATATATAATTATTAGAATTATTGTATATGTTGCATTAGTATAATCACTTATAATCATTATAAAATAATGGATTGCCTTTGGAGACCACAGACTGCCCCTTACTGCATTTTTTTTAGGTTTTTACAAGGGGTTAAGTGGCTTGCCCAAGGCCACACAGCCAGGTAATTATTAAGTGTGTCTGAGACCAGATTTGAACCCAGGTACTCCTGACTCCAGGGCTGGTGCTCTATCCACTGTGCCACCTAGCCACCCCTCCTCACTGCATTCTTTAAGTGAAGCTTAGCTGGCAATTTGTCAGGTTGTTATAGAAAGGATCCTGGTTCAAATCTGGCTTGGATTCACAGGCCTCTGGTTCCTCTTTTGTCCCTGAGATTCAGTTAGTTTGACTGATGGAGAGAAGACACTGTTCAGGACAGAAAGTAAAATAGTAATGACCCATATAGCACTAGAAACACTTTCCAAAGGAGGCTGCCTTTCTTACCTTAGTGAATTCCTCACTGAAGTGTGAGTCTAGGAGCTAGTTCTGTTGACTTGGATCATCACAATAGCATTATCCAAGGAGAATTTCAGACAGTGATTGTTGAAAGTTTGTTCACATCCCAAAAGGCTATGCCCTCATCCCACAGGGGCACCTCAAAAGGAACATGACCTCTCAACTCCTCCCTGCTTCCTCACTCAGTCCTGAGGAGATTTGGGATCCTGATGCTGACTACAAAGCTTTGGGTTAAGACACAGTATCTCTGAGGCATGTGGGGTTAATGAAACACTTTAGTGACTAGGGGTGGCTAGGTGGCGCAGTGGATAGAGCACCAGCCCTGGAGTCAGGAGTATCTTAGTTCAAACGTGGCCTCAGACACTTAATAATAACCTAGCTCTGTGGCCTTGGGCAAGCCACTCAACCCTATTGCCTTGAAAAACCCTTAACCCCCCCAAATAACCCCACTTTAGTGACTGCCAGCCTCTGGGTCAGTGCCAGGGGTCATCATGCCATGGTGCCATGGTGTCCTTCAGAGGAAACTGAGTGTTTGTCCATAGGGGACTGGGAACAGAGGGTACATTCTTTCCTACAAAGCAACTTGGACTCCAAGCTGTAGTATTTTGTTTTGTTTTTTATATTGCTCCTTCACATGCAAGGCTGGTCAGTACAAAAATGTGAAGTTCTGGGACTTTGTCTTGGGTGTTTCCAAGATCTCCATTCTGTTCCTCTCATTCACACTCCTTTTGAAGGGGCTAAGTGTGGCTGTATATCTCCTTTCTTAGCTACATATAAGCCTTGGGCTTACCATTCCAAGTCTCACTCATACTGGTAACCCTTCCTCAGCTAGTTCTGTATCTATTGAGGGACTATATGATTTTCTTTGCTGCAAGCAAAGAGCATGACTGATATATTTCATCTCATGGGGAATGTCTTCCTAATGCTACAGTTCACAAGCCCCCACCAATATGTTTCCTTCTATGATTATCAGTTGATAACAATTAGACACCCAGGTGCAATTAGCTTTTAGAAAAGGATACTTACTAAGGTAATAATAGGTAAGATCAATCACTATTAAAATGCTCTGAAAAGTTTGGGTCAATCTTGTATCTTCCATTTCAACTTGCAGAGTTCTGGAGAAAGTGAACACAAAATTACAGAGCACATGTGGCCAAGTAAATCACAGATCCGGACTGTTCAAAGTCCTTTTCTCTATTCATAAAATTCTTTTTCTGGCACAATGTAGCTTTTCCAATAGATCTCTGTAAATTATAATTAATAATAGTAATGATAATGATAGCAATGGTGATAGTTTGAATTTATATAGCATTTTGACTTTAACTTTGGTAAAATATTTCAGATGTTATCTTATTTAATCCTCACAAGAATTCTGTGGGTTTTATACTATTATCTCCATTTTACAAATTAGAATACTGAGGCTTTGAGAGGTTAAATGATTTGCCCAACATTACATAATTTCTAAATATCTAACGTAAAATTTGAACTTAGGTCTATTCCTAGTGCACAGATTACCAAGCCACTTCACCACCTCTTAATAAAGCCTTGAGGCTGCCTTTCCTAGTTGTATCTCATTTGTCATTAACTTCTAATATTAGCATTGTATGAACTATTTGGAATTGATGAAAAATTCCAAATCTTTTGGCCTTCTGGAGGTCACAGGGTCTTCTCCTGATCAAGACAGGAAAGGAGACCACAAGAATCCTCTTCTGGGGAAGCTAGGTAGCGCAGTGGATAGAGCCCTGGAGTCAGGACGACCTGTGTTCAAATTTGGCCTCAGATACTTCATAATTACCTAAGTGTGTGACAGTCACTTAAGCCCATTAGCTTGCCAAAAAAACCCCCTAAAACAACAAAACAAAAGAAAGAACCCTCTTCCTTCTTCCAAGTGATTATTTCTCAGGTATGATTCTTGACTTGAACTTCTCTCTCCTGGATCACTATTCCCTAAGATCCTTAAATTCCAAGTTAGCTTATTATTTCATATAAAACCCACAGATAATGGCCAGGTTTTAACCAAAATGAATATACTTTTTGTTCAATGTCACTCCTTTTCATTGAGTGACTTTCAAGGATTTCTAAATTGATTAAGGATTTTACACATCCTTGTATAAAGAATTTTATGGATTGATTATTCATTAGAGGTAATCTCTCATGGTTAAAGTAATCAGTGATATTTACTATATTTATCATCACATTTGGATGCTTTGGATGTCCTTTGGGACAAATAAAAAAATACAAAATTTTCTATCTCATGGAAACTTTTGAAAACAATTGACTTAAAATGTACCAATGGGATGAGGTAATTGGACCTCACCCTTGGGTTTTATTAAACTTATTTCATAAAGGACATTTACATAGGGAAGGAAACACGATCCTTTGGGGAAAAAAACACTCTTGTTGAACCAGGTAACCCATGTTCTCATCCTCCCTTTGATGTTTAATATCTTGTAACTTTGACAACTCACTTCACTTTCCAGAGGCTCAGGTTTCTTCATCTGTCACATGATGGTGATATGAGGAGGTTGAACCAGTTGATGTTTGAACTGCCTTCCAGTTTTAGATCTATAATCTGATCTATGAATTAACTTTTTCTGTACTTAAGCCAATTGATCATATTTTTACATGTTGTATTATTTCTAATGATAAATTTAAAGACTTCAGAAATTCAGGTATCCATGAATGGTGGCTGCACTTTGGTATTAGAAAGATTTTTCCCACTTTCTCATCTCATGGGAGGCCAGGCTTCCCTTTCATATGCTAGTAGCTCACATTTAATAGTAGCTTTTCTGAGGCACTTAATATACATTATAGCACTAGATGTTTGAACACTGTGAGGCAGAGTACAAAATTTGCTACCCCATTTATAGATGAGGAAACCAAATCTTGGTTTTAGGGACCTTGCTCAGAGATGTGCGGCAGAGTAGAGATTTAAACTCTGGTTAGGAGTTGACTCCAAATCTGCAGATTCCCCCTATATCAGACTCAGTTTGACAGGCAGGAACTCACCCATGTTAGGTTCTTAGGAGAGACTGGGGTTAATATTTGATTAGAATAGCTTTAGGGGGGCTTTTTCCTGAAAGAGTGGTGAATGGCAGGGAATGGCTAATTAATCTTTTCAGACACATTTTGCTACTCTTAGACTCATGGTCTAAGGCAATGCATAGTCACAAAAAATACAGTTAATTGTCACTTATTTTCCAAATGGAGATGGTTGTCTTTTCCCCTGAGAAGGAAGACTAAATGATAATTCTTTGAACTTGAAACTGTTTTCCCTACCCGTTTGCCTCTTTAATAATGTCATTAGATCGCCAGGATTTGGTATGGTCTTGCATAATCCCCACAACATACATACACACACATACACATACACATATACTAGCTGATTGCTATAACTAGAAACTTGGGACCTTTCTGAAAGGACAATTCTTGATCCATGTCCAAGTGCTTATCTAGAGCCAAGGATGATGTGCAGAGAGATTGTGTGTTTGTAAATGTGGGTGTATTTTATATTCTGTTTACCCTGGGGTCTCATTTATGGAAACTCAGTGTTCTTGTTCCTGGCAGTGACCAGGCTGAGACTTGCATTATCCTTGTTTCACCACCCAAATGGGATCTATAGTAAATTGCAAGAAACGGTGATCTTCATGTATAATGTTCCCCAGAACCTCAAAATTTCATGAGCCAACCACAAGGATCTTCTAGGAGAAAAGTGTAGTCCTGGTGGATGTGTTTAATGGATCCAGGCCCCAAGTTCATGATTACCATCACATTTGGGTGGTTTGGATGTTCTGTGGGACACAGAAAATGCAAATTTTTTTAATCTCATGGAAACCTTTGAAAACCATTGATGTAGAACATGTCATTGAGCTTGTCTAGAATGTCTTCCCCATAAACTGTGCCTATTGAAATCTTTCCTAGTTGCTAAAATCATATTCTTAAAACTCATATTTGATCTTTTCATTCCTGAAATACTCAAAATCTTCAATCTTCTCCTCTTTGTTTTTTTTACAACATGCAGAATCCTCAACCCCATGTCAGACTTCCATTAACCTTTACCTATACTTATTTGCTATTTTTCACACATGCTATCCAACTGCCTCTGATGTATCTTGCCCAGGAGGTCCTCTACCTTTGGAATATACTTCTTTCTTGTGTCACCCTTTTAGGATTCCTAGTTTCATTCAAAGTTCATCTCAAATATTACCTCTTCGATGAGACCTTCCTTTTTTGATCTGCTGTCTAACCCCTCTCCAGTTACTTTCTTCTAAATTACCTAATATTTACTTTTAATATATTTCGTATTGTTGTATATATATATATATATATATACATATATATGTGTGTGTGTGTGTGTATATTATATATATGAAACATATATACATACATATTTCTCCATTGTTAGAATGTAAGCTTCTTGAGGACAGGGACTATTTAATTTCTGTCCTATTACCAGCTCTCTGGCATATAATAAAGCTTAAGAAACATTTAGCAATTTTTTGATTGGGTAACCTAAAATTATCATCAAATTATTAAATGGACATGGTTTTTTGTAATGCCAAAAGACATCTCTATATGTATGACAAGAAAAACAACATATAAATAGACTAAGTATTACAAGTGGTATTGATAATTTCCAATATTAAGATACTATTGAATGATAATCATGAATACAAATTTGGAAACTCAAAAACTGGTTTTAAATTTTGCCACTAATTACTTGTGTGACTTTGGACTAGTCTTTGCATCTGTAAAATGAAAGACTTGGAATATGAGATGTACATTGGAAGTCTAAGTCCAATGGGCTATCAATATGCTGCCCAGGCTTTTCTAGAGGATTTCTACTTAGGGTCATGGATCCAGAACTGAAAGAGACCTCAGTAGTCATATGATCAAACTCCCCACCCCCATTTATAGATAAGAAAACTGAGATCCAAGAGGATAAGTGATGTGCTCAATATCAAATAGGCAATGAGAATACAGGGGACATTAGAGCCTGTGTTCTCTCCACTTTAGCAATCTCCCTCCTTGTATCCAATTTCTCTTCTCCACGTGCAGTGCTGCCATCTTAGCTCTGGTTTTCATTATGTTTTTGTTCAGACTATGAATTTAGAAAGATCTCAGAGATCTTTCTGCATCATTTCTCTCTAATCTCCAACACATCCTTTACACAGCAACCAAATTAATCTTATGAAGGTAGTGAATTACCCAGGTCATTCCCATGATCTTTATGATTCCTTATCACCTATAAAATAAAATAGAAGATGATGAGCTTAGCTTTAATAATGCTCCCCAGCCTGGCTGAACTCTACCTTTTTGTTTGTATCTCTTTAAATCCCTTTCATGGATTCTAGTCTAGTCTAGACTTATAAATCTAGGCCACTAACTCTTTCCTGATGTCGTTTTTTTTTTTTTAGTTTTTGCAAGGCAATAGGGTTAATTGGCTTGCCCAAGGCCACACAGCTAGGTAATTATTAAGTGTCTGAAGCTGGATTTGAACTCAGGTCCTCTTGACTCCAGGGTCAGTGCTCTATGCACTGTGCCACCTAGCCACCCCCTCTTTCCTAATATCTTGCCCTGTCCTTTTCCCATATCCATAACTGGATGAGGTGGTCATGGTAGTTATTTCAGGAATTTAAAAGATAAGGTAAAAGATGGATTAGACTTCTGCTTGGATCCAGAACCAGAAAGAGTAGATGGAAATTGCAGTGACACATTTCATCCTTAAGGGAATGAAAAACTGTCCAATGATTGGAACCATTCCAATGTAGAATTGTCAGAAGAAGGCTTCCCCTCTCCAGCAAAGGTTGGATGACCACTTGTCAAGTAGGTCATAGAAAAAATTCTTATCAAGATATAGATGATCAGAGAGGTCATTTCCATTCTTGAAATTCTATGATTCTCTGCCTGAGTGTGTGCTCAGGAGAATTTTATAACATTGTAAAATGTAGTGGCTTTGGCTTTGGATGGCCTGTCTTCAAATCCTGCTTCTGATGTTTATTACCTAGGTGATTTTGGGCAAGTCCTTCAACCTCCCTGGTCCTCAATTTCCTCATCTGTATAGTCAGGGGATTGGACTAGATGGGTGAACTCTGAGATTCTTCCAGATCTAAATCTAGTCTCTTATGATCCCTAACCTTAACTATTGAGATCTTCTTCTTCCTTCAAAGCTGAGCTCAGGTTCTATTTCCATCATTCACCATTTTTATAGCAATGTTATAATAAAATAATTACCATATTATTTTATGATATATTGTTATTACTATATTCCCTAAGTACTATTGATTTCCCAATTTCCTTTAGTTGAAAGGGGTGCTTTTAAAGTGTTCCTCTTATAAATGTTGCAAAATTTTTTTGGGGGGTGAAATTTAGAGAACTAGACATGTAAACATGCCTATATAGTCATGTGCTCACAAGTGTGTGTATAAATGTGCATGTATAAATGGTAAGAGCATGTATAAATATGCATATATTTCCTAACTCAAAACTGTAGCAAACTCATATCTTGCCTTATAAAAGGGATTTATGAAGGGTAGATGGGTACCAGAATAAGAAGGGAACATCAATGTTATCTAAAATGGGGGTTCTTAATCTCTTGTGTCAGGACCCTTTTGGCAGTCTGGTGAAACATCTGGACTCATTCTCAGCATAATATTTGTTTTTTTTTAAAATTTCATAATTGAATCCAGGGATCTTTTGGGCACCCTAAAGAAGAACGAAGCCCTGGTCTGGAAGAATCCCCTTTTCCACAGGAAGAAAAATAGAACCCTGGAGAAGGGGAAGTAACTTGCCCCAGTTGACTCAGGAAAACAAAGAATAGGACTTTGGTCATCTGGCACTAGGAGGCTGTGTAACTATTGGCAAAACCATGCCATTTAAACAAAGTTCCTTGGATTGTGTTATGTGTTATAATTGTTGTTAGCATATTGTTTCTGTGATTTCAGAAATTTTGAAAATCCCTGTCCTGGGGATACTTCCAGATCTTTGATTCTAAGCCCTCAAAGCAATGAAACTGTACTATCATAAAATTATGGCTTATAGTATTGGTTCATGATTTTTAAGACCTAAACATGGAATTTGGAGAAACTGGGTTCCAAATCTTGTCTCTGACACTGACTAGCTGTTAAACCCCCATCAAATCTCTTCAATATTCTGAGTTTATGTTTCCTCATTTATAAAATGGTGATAAGGTTAGCAGGTTATTCTATGTAGAACCCTGGGAGTATCATATAACATGTTGTTTATACAGCAATTTGCAAACTGTAAAATGTTATATTAACACTCAGTCATTATTTTTATCATCGTACTGACCTCTATCTTTGTCTCTGTGTCTGCAGACTCCAGTGCTGATGCCACCTGCTGAGATGACCCCATTTTCCAAGCTGCCCTTGGTGCTGCTGCTGTTGCCTCCCATCTTGAGTGGCACCAAAGCTCAGGTTAATCCAGGTAACCCAGCCACCCACCATCTGCCAGATCCGGGAGAACTTCACAAGCAAATGCTATTCCTGAGAATGTTTTCCTTGGGAGCAGCCCTGGTTTAGTTGTCCAGAGGTCATTAATCTCTTTACTTCTGTGGTGGGGACAGATATGATGAGGACCAAGACCTGAAATTCCTATAAGTATACTTAAATGAGTGGTCACTTCCTACAAGGAGAGAGGGGGAGTTGGAGAAGGGTGGGGCAAAGAGCCAGCCCCCACATCTTTAACTTCTGGGAAAAGCAGTAAGAAAGGACACTTGGCTACTGCCACAAGGGATGCATTGGGGTTGTTTTTTTTTCAGGGTTCCCAGGCACCTCTGTAGAATGATGTTGTGTAGAACTGTTGACTTTCTGGGTCTGGAGATGGTCATGGGGTTCTGGCACAATGTGTCCTGTCTTCTTCACTGTGCTCAAAAGCAAATATTCATCTAAATAAACATTTATTCAGACATTCTAAGATGAAGCAAAGGGCATGTCATCAGGTTCTTGGGGCATGTTGTCTGTTTTGCTTTCTTTCCAAAGCATTTGTGAGAAAAGCTAAGAAAATTAATCTTCTTTCTCTTATCACGTTAGCACAGCAAGCCTTGCAAAAATTCCTCAAAGTAAGGAGTTCATGAAGTGTTTATATCCAGACCCCAAGCAAGACAAAAATAGATTTTCCTTCTATGCCCTGCTTAGACGATGCCTCTCTAATATGAACTCATCATTCCTTTTCTTCTTAGTAGCACAGAATTCAGTCTCAGGCTTGGATAGGCTTTGTTGTTGTTTAGTTGCTCCAACTCTATGTAATCCCCTGGACAATGTCCATGGGGTTTTCTTGGCAAAGATACTGGTGTGGTTTTTTCTCCCCATTTTACAGATGAAAAACTGAAACAAATAGTGGATAAGTGGCTTGCCCAAGGGTCATACTCATTAGAACTCATGCTTTCCAAACTCCAAATAAGGTACCAGCTCTGCAATATAGCTTGCCTATACTCCCCAGGATTGGTGGCATTTCAGCAAGTTTTTGGACTTATAAGGAGGATTTTACAATAAAATTAGATGGGAGATATGAGTACATAATAGAATAGTCATTTGTGATGCTATGTTTAAACTTATCTGAGGAAAATCCAAAGGCCTACAAGTGAAGCATGGGGGTCAAGGATAAAAACAAGATCTAACCAAGGAGGCACCTGGGAAGATCTTGAGAATAAGTGTCTCCAGATCGCAGTAGGAAGAAAAGGGGCAGAATGATGACCCTTAGAATTGGAATTAATGGATGATGAGAGCTTCAGACCTTTCCCTTTTTTCCCAAGGCAACTGAATAATGTAGAGAAGGGTGATGTGGGTTTTTTTGGGGGTGGGGAGGGAGAGCAATGGAGTGTCAAAATCAGTCAGATATCAAACTCTTATTAAATATTTATTTCTCACCAGCCAATAAGTAAGCACTGAAACTATAGAGAAAAGAAAGCACAGTCCATATCCTCAAGAAGCATCCATTCTTATGGCAGTTGGGTGACACAGTAAATAGAGTGCTAGACTTGGGGCCAGGAAGACCCAAGTTCAAATCCTGTTTCAAACACTTCCTGATTGTGTGACCATTTTTAATCCTCTCTAAAATGGACTTGTTGGTTAGTATGAGGATCTATAAAATAAAATAAAATATGTAAAGTGTCTTGCCAACTTAAAAGTGTTCTACAAATTTTACCTATTATTATTTTATTATTATCATAATGTTTATCCTTCATTTTCAAAGAAGACCATGGTATCAGAAAGATGATATCTGGACAAGTACATCAATTGGATTTGAATGAGGGGTTGCTGGGCTAAGTCATTAGCTTCATTTTCTCCGACAGAGCATCTGGGTCTAGTGGTCAGATATAAAGCAGGATGACTGGAGGTGGTCCTTGATGTGAGGCACTTAGGATTAATGGACATACCCAAGCTCAAACAGCTAGTAAGTATCTAAGGTCCGATTTGGACTCAGATCTTCCTGATGTCAGGGCCAGTACTCTAGCTAACAAGGTCAACATGCAAATATCTACATATCTATAATATTTCGATAGAGTAAAGGGGAAGTAATCTGAGAGAGGAAGGCATGTCTTAGTATCTGAGATATGCTAAGAAACGGTTGACAAGGCATTAGTTCTATAATGTGCATTTTGGAAGTTTCCAGAAAAATATAGAGTAGCAGTGTTAGAGGGAGGATCTATGTCTAAAGGAGAAGCAATAAACCATATGGAACTTGGGGAAGTTTAAAAAACTCCTGAAGTCTTTTTGATTATTACAGGTGGTCATTTAATCTTTGCTTGGATTTCTCCAATGACAGGAAATTCATTATTTAATGAGTTAGCTTCTTCTCTTTTCAGACACATCTGCTTTTAAGAACGTTTTCACTTTTGAATAAAAATCCATTTTCCTATAAATTCTATCCTTTCCCCTAGTTCTGTTCTATAAGGTAAACCAGAACAATTCCAAAAACAAAATATTTCCTTATAAATGGCAACCTTTCATGACCCTCCCCCTTCAACTTCTCTTCTCCAGGCTAAACATTCCCATTTCCTTTGCCTGGTCCTCACTTGGTCTGGACTCTCTCCATCCCCATTACCTTCCCCCAACATTCTCCAGCTTGCCATGGCCTGTCCCCAGATCCCTCTCATCTTTCCTCTGTGGGATGGTTTTTGCCTCATCCTCTCTTCTGGTGCCCCCAAAGCCCTGGTCCTGCTACTCGTGGGCTCTGCTACTCCCATCACATCACCTAGTCATCTGCCTCCATCTGGGGATTCACTTGTGGGGCTCCACCCACAGCTGTTCCCGCTGGAGCTCAGGAGCAGGAGTTGTCATTGGGAACTGGGAGATGAAGCTGTCTGGCCTCTGGGAGCCTTCACAGAGATTTGTGGGAAATGGGCTTGCCACGAGGACATTTATGTGACCAAACCAAGACAGCTGGCAGCTTATGACAGGGAGCTAACCCATGGAGCTGGAGCAGAATCCAGTCTGTCCCATGTTTGAAGACAGCAAAGAAAACAGTCTGTGTCCCTCCTCTCCCCCCCACCCCAATTTTCCTTTTCCCCCAATGTCTGATGCTTTCTTTGGCCTCTTTTTGCCGGGAAAAGAAATAAAGGCTTTGATTTATGGGAGGCTGGTCAGGAACTTGGACTGTTTGAGTCCTTTTGAAGGATTAACCCTCCTCCATCCGCCATTCCACCAACTGGACCAGTCCAACTACAAATCAAATAATTCTGCACTGGCTGGTTCTCACACATGCTCAGTGTCAAACTTTCCTATCACGGGGCCCCAAAACATGACAATCCCATTGCTCAATCACTTAATCTTTCAATCACCAAATGCTGAGTGAATGTCCGTAGCTGGACCCCCCTGGGTTTGCTTCCTTGGACCTTGGGTTTGGAAAGAGTAAGTATAATACTATGACTGAGAAGATCTTATATAGCTATGGGGCAGTTTGTATGAGAGGAGGATGAAACCAATTAAGGTTCCTAGCTGGTAGTAATATAGGATGAACTAGGGGCAGCTAGGTAGATAGAGCACTGGATCTGGACTCAGGAGGACCTGAGTTCAAGTCCAGACTCAGACACTTAATAATTGCCTAGCTTGGCAATTATTGGCAAGTCACTTAACCCCATTGCCTTAAATAAATAAAAATTAAAACAAATATAGGGTGAACTAGTTAGACACAATCCTCCAATCAGATCTTTTTTAAATGGTAGTAAGGTGTTGCTGTGAATAGAGGACCAGATTTGGAGTCATAAAGAACTGAGTTTAAACCATGATTCACAGCTCTGTGTGTGTGAATGTGAGCAAGTTCCTTAGCCTCCACCTGCCTCAGTTTCCCCATCTGAATAATGGGGATAATAATCCTACTTACCTCATAGAATTTTTGTGAGAATTAAATGATAGAATCTATGTAAAGGGTTTTATGAAAACTAAATTAAAATGAATGTGCTGCCTATTAATATTCATAATAACCTTATATTAATTCAAAAATGCCTCATGAAATAGTTGTAAAGTGCCTACTTGTACAGATATAAATAAGTGCAAGTTTCAGACAAATAGAGTCTCAGGTTAAAAAACATAGTCTCTGCCCTCACGGAATTTCCAATCTACCAAGCATTCTATAAATGATTGTGTTTCAAGGTAAGGGCAAAGGCAAGATGGGACAAGTGCCATAAATGAGAGCAGGAAGCAGAAATCATTCTTAAGTTCAGAGGTTTGTGTGTCCTTACTGACAACATCTGAGTCAAGGAGGGACCATGATGCATTTGACTCCTGTCCACAGGAAAATATCAGAGAAGGAAGAGGTCAGGGAACAGGAATCCTTGTCTTCAAAGACTGGAGGTTTGAGGAGCAGACTGTCAGACAAACAATTATTTCAAAGGCATTCCTGCTCCTGAACTACCCAATTCCATGGGAGTATTGAATGACAGATGGGAGAGACTTTAGAGGCTAGCAAGTCAAATCTTCCCATTTTAGAGATGGGGAAATTGAGACTTATATTTATCCCCACTGACTTCCCTAGATTTAAAATCTTTCATTTACTCCCTGACTTTTTTTTTAAGATTTTTCAAGGCAATGGGGCTAAGTGGCTTGCCCAAGGCCACACAGCTAGGTAATTATTAAATGTCTGAGGTCAGATTTGAACCCAGGTACTCCTGACTCGAAGGCCAGTGCTCTATTCACTGCGCCACCTAGCCACCTGACTCCCTGACTTTTGAACATTGGTCCCAGTTCTATGGATTCCAGCATTCCAGGATGCCCAAGTCCTGATCTGGCCTGGACTTTGGTTTATGCTTTTTTGATTTCAACATGTACTTCTTTACCTCTGGATAGGGGATTTCCATAGTCATTAGCATAGTACATTTTAGTCCCTTTCAAAGGACACATCAAGGAGACAGCAAAACTTCATAGATTGTGTCACATCTCAGTCAGTCCTTGAAAGCAAAATCACACAAGGTACTAAAAAGACAGTGCAGTTTTAAGTTTCAATATGTTCAATAAGTTTCAAATATGAGCTTACTGAGGCAACTGAATGAGGAGGAGTCATGATGTATCTGACCTCTGCCCAAAGTGTGGAGATATTGGATGGGAAGAGAAAAATTATATTCTTGGTAGAGAAGATCCATGAATACAAGAATATGGGACTTTGAAAAGTCTATTCTGATGGAATCTTTGGTTCTCAGGATGGGGAGAAGAATCTTCTATAAAATGAAGGTAGAGAGTGCTGAGCAAGAAAGGGGAATAGTTAGTATTTCAGCTTGGTTAGAAAGTTAGAATGTGCCTTCCACATTTTGATTAGTTCTTAAATTCAAATTGACAAAAATATTTCCCTGCTTTCTCTATAATCTTCCTTGCCAAAATCGCCCCCTCCCAAATGTCCTGGCACCACCAATCTCCCAGTCATCTAGAATCAAAATCTCAGAATTGTCTTTGAGACCTGCCTTTCCATCATTCTCCATTGCCCATCATTTTCTAACCCTGGTTGTGATTAGGGGCAGATAGGAGCAGGTGTTAGCATGGCAAAGTGGAAAGAACACTAGATTGAATGTTTGAATCCTGACTCAGTCATTTCTTGTGGAATGTTGGGTAAGCTACCAAATTTCAGAAACCTCAGTGTCCTAATGTGCAAAACTAGGGAAGGACTTTATCATTAATGATATGTAAATTCCTTCTGGTTCTAAATCTGTGATCCTATGCTATTTTAAGAATATATTAAACATTTTATATTTTAGGGGCAGCTAGGTGGCACAATGGATTGAGCAACCAGCCCTGGAGTCAGGAGGACCTGAGTTCAAATATGACCTCAGACTTGAGGTCTGTGTGACCTTGTGAGACCTTGGGCAAGACATTTAACCCCATTATTTTGCAAAAACCAAAAAGGAAAAAAAGATTTTGTATTTTGTTCTATAGACAATGGTGAGTCACTGGTTTTTTTGAACATTGGGGCATAGTTCAAACTATGCATTAGTAAGTTTGCTTTGGCAGCCAGATAAGAGCTGATCAGAGAGACTAGAGGTTCAAAAAATAGTTAGAAACCCATTACGAGGGGTCTAGATGAGAGAGATGAATTAATATAGTAGCAGTATGACTGGGAGAATAGGGGGATAGGGAGGAAAGGATATTTATTGCCAAGGAAAACTCAATCAGGGTTAGAAAATGATGGGCAATGGAGAATGATGGAAAGGCAGGTCTCAAAGGCAATTCTGAGATTTTGATTTTAGATGACTGGAAGATTTGTGGTGCCAGGACATTTAGGAGGGAGTGATTTTGACAAGGAAGATTATAGGGAAAGCAGGGAAATATTTCTGGCAATTTGAATTTGAGAATTACTAAAGACTTTCAAGAGGAGATTAAAGGCTCATACATTCAGAACTGGAAGACTTCAGAGACATTTGATCCCCTACCTTCATTTTAGAGATGAGAAAATGGAGATCTGAAGGGTTAAAAAACTTATCCAAAGCCCCACAAATAGCAAATGTGTGGAGTAAGGATTTAAAACTGTGTCTTCTGACTTCCATTTTGTTATGCTTTACCACATTGCCTAGTGAAGCTATGGAGTAAATGAAATCACTAAAGGACAGCACAGAGAGAAGGGAGAGGACCAAAGACAGAATCTTGGTTGGGGGAGACTCCCATCTATAGGGAGAAGTAGAAGGAAAGGAGCCTGAGGAGGATTCAGAGTGGAAAAGTCAGAGAGCAAGGAGAGAGCCTCATCACAGAAGCAAGAAGATGAAGAGAGTAAAGACATCTGTCAAGGTCATTTCTCCTGAAAGGGCCAAGGAGGAGGAAGAGGAGGACTGAAAGCACTCAAACTCAAAGAAGAGTCAGGATGACAGATTGGGAAGGCTGTTAGAGATACAGCTTTGTCTTTAGGAGGCACTTGGCCAATGTTTCAATTAATGATCAAAGTTGGAGTTGATCCCCTCCTTTATCAGATGAAAAAACAAAGAACTCCAAAGAAAAGATGACTACTTACTCAAACTCTCACAACCAATTAGTGGCAGAAATAGGACTAGATTTGGGTCTTTTCTCTAAAGAAGAAATCATTGAACTGGGCAATTTGATGGGTAGGGAAGACTTTGGAGACAGCTGTTTCAATAGAATGGTAGAAAAAGAAGTTAAACAACAGGGATTTGAGAAGTGAGTGGGTGGTAAGACAGGGAAGGCAGGGAGGATAAACTATTCTGCCTAGGTATTTAGCAACAAAACAAATGCTTGATGGAGTAGTGTGAAGAGCAACTATTAGTGTATTTTAAGGTTGGAGAGCCTGAAAATGTTTGTAAGCATAGGGCAAGAAGCCAGTAGGACTGAAATAGTTGAAGATATGAGAAAGAAGAGGGAGAAAAAAGAAAAGGAGAGAGGAGAGAGCAATGCTCTCTCCTCTCTCTCTCTCTCTCTCTCCTCTCTCTCTCTCTCTCTCTCTCTGTCAGTGTGTGTGTGTGTGTGTATGTCTATAATACAGAGAGACAGAGATAGAGACAGAAAGACAGATCTAGAGAGAATAGGCATGAGACAATGATCAACTGATGAGTTGATCTGATTTTCTGAAGATACTTGTAGGGATGGTCTTAGCAATACAAATGGAATCATTAGTCTTGATAAGGAGTGGTACTTCATACTTTTTTTTTTTTTGGCAAGGGAAATGGGGTTAAGTTGTTTGCCCAAGTCTACACTGCTAGGTAATT